>NC_089762.1:6481046-6568546 GCF_040412425.1 Macrobrachium rosenbergii | reverse complement strand
AAGAAGTCGCTGTGTAGCCGACCCTTAGTTTATCGAGAGTGGAATCGTTGCCGCGTAGCCGACCCCAGTTGACCTAGATACCAACACATAAAAATTATCAACATTCTGATCTGTCCCCTTCTTTTAACTGGGACAGACATTTAGATGGCACGGTCGAAAGGGGCAAGGATAAGAGGCTGAGTGTCACTCCCTTAAGTAGCTTAGCCCAACTAAGCTGCTTAAAACAACCATTCTGAAGGCTGAATTGTCTTTCCACAGGATACCTGGGAAGATACAAGCCAGATGGTTGGAACACCTGGAAAATGACACATCTTCAGCCTGGTCACCACATGGGCCCAACATTGGGGCCCCTATCCTTGGCGGTTGCCTTAAAAGGAGCTTGGACAGGAAGATCTTTGCAGTTAGCCGTACATGTGCGGGAGGATGCTCTGAGTTGCTGAGAGGCCCTCCCCCCCCCCATCCACACCAGACTCGGACTTGAATCCAGTTCTACAGTCATCCTCGAACAGACTGTCCATGTGATTAGTGTACAGTGCCACGTGTGTGATTGCCCCTTGTCATTCTTCGCCAGAGACCCACTTCCCCTAAGGTAAAGTACGAGTCAAGACCTTTCAGTCATGACATTTTGCCATTAGAAGTGTTTATTGAGTGCCAGTATTACTCTCTATCCTTTGTACCATTTTATCCAGTGCCATTTCCAGTGTTTTGTGCTCCAGTGTAAAGTGTTCATTCACTCCTCAAGTCCTTGGCACCATCAGTGCAACCTCGAGTCATTGTGTGTGTTATATTTTCCTTTACTGGCGTGTAATGTATAACTCTCTCTTGCAGAGGGACCAATATGCTGTGGACTCCTCTTGGACTGTGTCTTGCCACATTTGAGACTCCAGTAGGAAGATCTTCAGGCTTTTTAAGCCTCCTAATAATTCATTTAACCGTTTTCTTTTGATTTCTTTTCTTGTAAATATAATTACTTAATTTAACCAAAGTGTTTACATAACATTCCCTCATGAAGTAGAGCCCTAAGCTCATGTGAATGATCCCCTTTTTCTTTTCTTTTTATGATTTCCTTTAACATAAAGTCAGATTTCCAAGGCCAAATAAATAAAGTCCCGTTGCCGGCCTGTAAAAGTATTCTACAAATCTAGAAATCAGGAAATACATAATATATATATATATATATATATATATATATATATATATATATATATATATATATATATATACATATATATATGTATGTATGTATATATATACAGATATATATACACATATATATATATTATATATATACAGTATATATATATATATATATATATATATATATATATATATATATATATATATATATATATATATATATATATATATATATATATATACATACATACACAGACTCACACACACACACACACACACATATTTCTACTGAATGGATCCCATAGAAACATAAAAGGTAGAAAGTTAATGTTATATATTTCGGAGAACAACTGTCTCCCTTTACAGGCAGGTAATTAATGAAATAAGCATTACAGAAAAGTAGTATTTATACCAAGAAATCCGGAGGTCAGCTGTTAGGTCTGACCTCAGGATTTCTTGGTATAAATACTGCTTTTCTGTAACTCTTATTTTACTCATTACCTGCATGTAGAGGAAGACAGTTGTCCTCAAAAAATATGTAACATGTTTCTACCTTTTTTGCGTTTTTATGGGCTCCTCTTATTAGATGGAATTCTGTTTTAGTGAAAATATTTCACAGTCATATATACATACATACATATATATATATATATATATATATATATATATATATATATATATATATATATATATATGTGTGTGTGTGTGTGTGTGTGTATATGTAGTTAAATATGTGTATACTGTATATATATATATATATATATATATATATATATATATATATATATATATATATATATATATATATATATATATATATATATATATATATATTGTTACGTGTGAGGGTCTTGGTTGATCATGTATTATTCAATTTACGTAATTTTACGGCCCTGCAAACCAAGATTACACGTAACCTGCCACTTGAAGCCAAAAATTAACCTCAAAGACAGACGTTAATTAGCCAAAGGTCGCCAGTTAAGGGTTATTAACCTTAACAAAGAATATTTGAGATGAAATTAATTTTAAATCATAACAAGTTCTTCCAAACTTTTTAGACGCGAGGCATACAAAAGCATCGAGATTTAACCTGATTTTGCTTACCCTAAATCCTAGGTATTTTACTGGAATAACGGGTTGAAGCTAACAACATAATAATTTGGCTTAATCTAGACTTCGTGAACACATATACCGTAAGTGGTGGCTGAAGGGGAACAAAGGAAATTTGAAATACAGAAAACAAAGGATAAAAAGAATGGGCGAAGTTTTGAACAAAAAGCGACTTTACCTTAGACGAGCGTTGTGCGCATCAACGACCGGCGTGGAGTTCTTGCAATTGTTTCTTCACTTCACTAATAGAATAATAGACAAAGAAAGGGGAAGAGGTCCAACTGGACGTGTTATCTCTCCGAAAGCTTGGTTCTCTCTCTGTTCCTGACCGAGGCCTAGGTCAAAAACAGTCACCCCAGGTGTCCACGTTCTTGTTAAAAACATTCGCCAAGAGACAGGTAGGAAGGAAAAAAGGGACCTTAGGACCACTTATTCTTAAGGCTGATAGGAAATTTTCCTATAGGGTAAAGGCCTAACTTACCTATCCCGTTCTCCAACGGACGTTAAGGTTTGAACTGAAGACGCACTAGCGTGGGACAAAAGCAATTTCCTGTCTCAGTCAGGCTGATATTTCTATCCCCTAAATGTTCGAGGGCGAACAGCGTAAATGTTTATAAAAGCTCCCCCTTTAAGAGGGCCTTCACTCCCTTTTCGGGCGTGAAGGTCTATACTAAACAAGCTGTTCGCCTCTCGTAGGTTACTCTCCTTCCCTGAGCAGATTAGTCCTGGTTAGCCTACCTAGCTACAGAACTACCTAACCTAGATAGGATATGAGCTATAATTACTACTTAACCTAATTCTAATAGTACTAGAAGGTGCTCACGGTTATTATAGGCTACCTCCTACAATCATGATGTGTTTTAGACCTAGCCTAGTGGTACGTTCTATGATATTCCCTAGCCTAACCTATCCTAACCCGACCGTAGCACCAACATAAGAGTTAATATTCTAACTAAATTACAACATGGTTTATGTTTAATACAATTAAAATTTACTAGTTAATTCATGAGGTTGCCTCATATGATAAATGGGTGCCTCACTGAGGTCTTGGGCCATGCGTGTCACGAGCATCGTGGCTCGGTTCACAATAGTTAAGATTACTGAAATTAGTTAGGCTACTTACATGATTACTGCGGCTCGGTGGTAAGTGGAAGGAACAAGGTTACTAAATTGATGTACCCGTACTTTAAGGTGGCCTAGGCTATGCACAATGAAAGGAAGAGATCACACTGGCTACCTCCTCTGGGCAAGGGGCCAGGATCACTCTTAGATGTTAGGGCACTGTGCCGAGAGGGCACTAGTGCCAGGATGAGCGTATAGCTCGGGCAACTACTGGGCTCTCTTCCGCCCCTTCTTCTTCTTCTTGGTTTCCTCCAAGGCCTATCAGTAGCTGGCCTGGCAGGTGATGAGAGCACCGACTCTGGGGACCGGCCAGAAGGGCTAGCGGGCGCGAGTCAGGGGCAACTGCAAAGCTGCGGGAGGACTCCCTACTCCGGCTGCTGCGACAACCGGAGCGAGAGCGATCTCGACTTCTGCGTCCGAGGATGCCAGTTCCTGGTCTTCCAAGGGAGGGGTACCATTTCGATCCTCCAGGGGTTCATCCCCTGGATTCAAATTTTGCACAGAAGAAGTTTCGGGTGCTGGAGGCTCTCCAGTCGCGATGATCAACTGCATGGGGAATCCTAAATCTCCCGGAGGAGGATTCGCCTCATGATTTAGACCGGCATAGGGCCTTTTCCATTGGTAGCTCAACGTCCGTGGCGGACGGAGTCTGGCACTGCTCAGTGCTCGCAAGTGGCACTGGCAGCAGTTGAGGGTCAGGCATGCCTGACAAGGGGTCCGGTGCAATACCTCTCGGACGACTTGGGTTTAGCTGCGGCAGAGATTCCTGCCCCAGCAGGAGATCGTAGCCTCTCCTAGAGTTTTGTTGGGGCGTCCGCTGGGCGTTGCTTGCTTGGGCAGCCCTCCCAATTTGTGGAGTGGTCTGCCCGCTTGCACGTCCTGCAGCGGTACTGCTCCTCCTGAATCTCTCTTCGCGGAGGGGGAAGACCTCTTGGTGGGCCAGCCCTTCGCAATTGGAGAGGGCTAGGCCTGAAATAGGTTGGGTGGCGCCCCTTCCGCGGACCACTTTGGTGGGCGGAAGGTGGAGGTTTGTCATTATTGAGAGTTATAACTGGGGCCTCCGTGGAGGAGGTAACGTGGCTGCGGAGTGGCGTTGGTGACGGGCTTCCGCAGAGAAGATCCCTGACCAACAAGAAGGCCACTCCGGGCCGAATTCCACCTACCACGCCGAGGCGGTGGGGTATCGTGCCCCAAGGTGTCATAACCTGGAGTTGGACAGTAGGAACGGTGATGGTGTGGCCCTCTATCCACTTCATTTCCCACCAGCGTTTCTTCGTCAACCACAGCACCGGCTGGCACTTGGGCCCTGGCGATCAGGCTAATATCTGCCGCAGTGTCTACTGTGACCGGAAGGGTCATGGGCAGGCTAGTGCTCTGAAGAGGGCCACCGAGATGTACTGGGTTTCCAGTCTCTCGGGTAAAGGATCCGTCTTGGACCAGCCGTAGAGAATGAAGTGCTGATTAGGTTGACAAATTTGGTGGTGGGTACATGATGTGGACAGGCCGGAGATCCAGCATTGTAGTGGCTAGCAGCCCCACAGGATCTGCACGGGCCTTTTGGATGGGCTCGGTGGCCTGCAGTAACTGTTGGAGGAGAGGCTGAGCGGATGAATCGGGAGCGGAGTTCTGGCTGGTAGGGTTAGGCTGCTTATTAGTGCCGAGTTTGTATCGGCACTCAGCTTCAGCGTGGCCCCCCTTCTTGCAATAGTTGCACAGGGTCTTGCTAGGCAGTCCATTCTTCGGGCGAGTGGAGTTCGAGAGGTAGGCCGGAGGGATGATTCGCTTCTGAGAGGTGCTATGCGACTGATTGAAGGTTTCCCACGAATCATCCATGCGACAAGCTTCCATAAGTGTGGAGGGCTGCTTATCGTTAAGATATACCGCAAGGGGCCCTGGCACACATTGGAAAAAGGTCTTCTAGCATGGTCCGATTGAAGAGATCCTCAAACGTCGTGCAGGCCAAGGAGTCGAACCAGCGCGTGCCGGACTGGGTTTTGTGACATGCCCATTCCGTCCAAGACCAGCCGACTTCCTTGGCAAGACCTCGAACCGTTGTCTCCATTTTTCTGGGGTTATCTCGTAGGCCTTTGTAATGACTCTCGAACTTCCGCCATGTTGCCTCTCTGGCTCTTCTCCAGTGAGCGAAGCGCTGCCTTGGCTTTTCCCTCCATATGCTTGGCTAGTATTAAGGCTCTCTCCGTCTCCGTGGTGCTGTAGTTATCGAAAAGAGCCTCGATCTCTCCAGCCATGCTTCTGGCTCGTCCTCAGTCCACTTGGGGACTAGGGAATTGATGCTCGAAATTGGAGCGTTTGATGCAGCAGGTGTAGGACTGGAGGCTTGATGGCTAGCCATAGCTTCGGCATTCTCCATTTTCGCTCTCTCAAGCTCGAGCTCCTTCTCCTTTAGGGCTAACTCAGTTTCCTTGCAGGCTAACTCATGCTGTCTCCTTCTTTCTTCTCTTTCCTCTTCATACTGCCTTTGCTCGGCGTCATACACCCTCGTTCTTCTTCATACTTCCTCTGCTCGGCCGTGCTTCCTTCGTTCTTCTTCATACTTCCTCTGCTCGAGTCTTTCTTCCTTCTCCCGCTTGGCCAAGTCGTCCACTTGCTCCTTAACCCAGGTGGTAAGTTCCGAGTCAGTGAGACCTGCCGCCGTCCCCAGCCCCAGGAAAGTTTTATAATGCTCTGCTGCCATGGTTCTGGTGGGGAAGGGCGTCTAACCGGTCGACTGGGCGTACTTGGGCAGCGAGGAAGTGTCTCTTCAATAATGACGTGGCACCCTTTCAAAAGGTGGCACTGTAGTTTGGGTGTGCCGTGTACAGGTCACACTGGTGGCACTCAGTATCCCTAGGCACTGGTGCAGGTTAGGTTCCAGAAGAACTTTCTCTTCTGTGTTCCCTTTTGGTTTTGTTTTATTTATTTTTCTGGATTCTTGCTTGGTGGCACTTATGGTGCCAATGTGTTCCTAGGGACCCTCTACTGGAGTCCAACTAGGCTATATGGGGGGAAAGGCACTCTACACCCCCTGCAGAGTGCAACAATCGAATGAGAGAGAAAGGGAAGGTAAGAGAGAGAGAGAGAGAGAGAGAGAGATAGAGAAGTAAGCTATTCCAGTGATGAGTGCTGCAAATTATTGGCACTGTGGAATAAAGTGAATTTGGGTTTCTTTTTTTTTTTTTTAAAGATCCTCGTGAGTGGCTGGTCCCAGTACCCAACCCCAGTGCTGGCCCCTTCTTTTTCAGAGGGTGAAAACTACTGTTTGCTTCGGTCTGGATAGCAGGCCTCACTCGTGACCGACAGTTTATCACTGTATCGTAATTACTCTTAACTTGTCCTCATCTATTGTGGGACAGAGGTGTTTCTTTTAATTGGTTTATTGTATTCGAATTAATTAGCCTAGTGTCGGCCGTTCTTTCTTTGAAGAGGGTCACGTACACTTAGGTTAGGAATGCTTACTTGAATGACGAGAGAGAGAGAGAGAGAGAGAGAGAGAGAGAGAGAGAGAGAGAGAGAGAGAGAGAGATTTTCAGTCAGCGAATTTCTTGCTGCTTGAGAACATGTAAACAAAGATTTTATACATGCACAATGGCATGGATCTTAATAAAATGATATAGATGCGTCGTCTTGGCTTCCTTAGGGATTACTTTATTATCTTAATTTTCCCGGGAGCCGACGTCACAAAAGTTTATCGTAAAAATTTTAAATTTTCTTTATATGATTTTTATAGTAGGTATTTGTATAAGAACTTGTTATGGTATTACTCCTAACTAAGGCCTATCTTTCCCTGCCTAAATTATCTTTTGGTTTTGTCTATCGAAGTCTGTCTAGCTAAGATATTGCGCGGTGGGTCTACTACGAAAAGAAAAAAAATTGACCCAAGAGTGGTTCGTGCAGAGTCTGTCACAATAACAAAGTCTTAAGATGGCGGCCAGGTCCCGTTAGGCCTAAATTTCAAAACCTTGGGCGGCGCGACAACATCAAATGGCGGTTCTCTCACAAACAGTTCGAACAATTTCAAAACAACCGCGCAAACACGGCGGAGGGATCCAAGATGGCGGGTATTTTCTTTTAGCACCAAATTCAAAACAACGCATAAAACAAATGCAGGTATCCAGATTTTACTTTAAATATACCAATCATGCATAGTGTTTTACGTTAAGGATGGAAAACGAAATTACCAAACAACTTTTGTGTCTTTTGTTATCGTATTCCTCACCCGGATTAAACAAAAAGAATGAAAAGAGAGATGCTGGCTTGCCTGCGTAAATTTACGTTGTTGAACGGTACCTTTATTGTAAAAATTACTATTTCAGTTCGTTTGCTACTTCACTGACACGGTTTTTTGACGGATTCCCGCTATATGCAAACAATAACGATTGGAATTGCCGACGCGATTTCTAAATTACTTTGTGTACATGAACTGGGCTCCGCGATTCTCGGCCTTTGAATTCGTTACTTGAACGACTTGACTCACAATCCGAACACGGTACAATGTCCTTGTCTTAAACGTTATAAATTATGACTCTGCTCTCGACGCACCCTTTCCTACGCTAATTCACGCTACACTTGTTATACTATTCTCTTTACTGCTTATTATTATGCCTCGTTCCTTGTTTGGAAGAATGAAATGGAGTTCGATATCTAACTTTTATTTTTTGCAATTAATGTAATTTTAATTTCCTTTTCTCCAGATTCTTTCTCTAAAATGTACTTTAGATTCTATGCAAGGTCGCCAATGTTACGTGTGAGGGTCTTGGTTGATCATGTATTATTCAATTTACGTAATTTTTACGGCCCTGCAAACCAAGATTACACGTAACCTGCCACTTGAAGCCAAAAATTAACCTCAAAGACAGACGTTAATTAGCCAAAGGTCGCCAGTTAAGGGTTATTAACCTTAACAAAGAATATTTGAGATGAAATTAATTTTAAACGCAACGGTTCTTCCAAACTTTCGGACGCGAGGCATACAAAAGCATCGAGATTTAACCTGATTTTGCTTACCCTAAATCCTAGGTATTTTACTGGAATAACGGGGTTTAGTTGAAGCTAACAACATAATAATTTGGCTTAATCTAGACTTCGTGAACACATATACCGTAAGTGGTGGCTGAAGGGGGAACAAAGGAAATTTGAAATACAGAAAACAAAGGATAAAAGAATGGGCGAAGTTTTGAACAAAAAGCGACTTTACCTTAGGACGAACGTTGTGCGCATCAACGACCGACGTGGAGTTCTTGCAATTGTTTCTTCACTTCACTAATAGAATAATAGACAAAGAAAGGGGGAAGAGGTCCAACTGGATGTGTTATCTCTCCGAAAGCTTGGTTCTCTCTCTAGTTCCCTGACCGAGCCTAGGTCAAAAACAGTCACCCCAGGTGTCCACGTTCTTGTTAAAAACATTCGCCAAGAGACAGGTAGGAAGGAAAAAGGGACCTTAGGACCACCTATTCTTAAGGCTGATAGGGAAATTTTCCTATAGGGTAAAGGCCTAACTTACCTATCCTGTTCTCCAAACGGACGTTAAGGTTTGAACTGAAGACGCACTAGCGTGGGACAAAGCAATTTCCCTGTCTCAGTCAGGCTGATATTTCTATCCCTAAATGTTCGAGGGCGAACAGCGTAAATATTTATAAAAATATATATATATATATATCAGTGTATATATATATATATATATGTATATATACAGTATATATATATATATATATATATATATATATATATATATATATATATATATATATATATATATATATATATATATATATATATATATATATATATATATATATATATATTGTTACAAACGTCTTTTGATCATTTGCTTTTCCCATCTTAATATTTCAATATATAACGTAATGTAAATTTGACAGAATTACTAAATGTTTTTGTGAAAAAGTCCCTTGACATTCTCCCTTGCCTTGCCTTCCAATAATGACAGCCAGGTGTCAAGTGGGGAGATAATTTCATGACTATACCCAAAGTCATTATCAGCCCCTGACCTGACCATTTTAATCCTTGCTAGAGGGGAAAATCAGTAGCCCGTTACACATTTATGCAGACTCTTAGTGATTTAACCTATTGTTAACAGTCCCCAGCCAATCATATCATGAGAGCTCTCTGAGGACTTTCCCCTCCACGCCTTTACCTGTCATGCCATTAAGGGTCACTGTTTTGACTTGACCTACACCTGTGACTCCTCCCACACATCCTTGCTCCTCCTCACTATGCATCTCCACATTGTATTCACCCATCTTCGAACCTTTTATCGGCTGACTTGCAACAACCTTTCCAGATACCTGTCAGGATTAGCGGCATGCCCAAGACAAGGACAGTAGATGACCCTATTAAGAGGAACTGTCAAAACAGACCACCGTTGGCGCCATTTGCAGTATAAATACAAGCTCTGACGGACCCTCAAGGAGCTAGTGTATCTTACAACGTCTACCTGTTGAGAAGTCAGTCTGTCCAGGGGCTCTTATCAAGTCCCCACTAGACCTCCCTCTTATGCTGTCACTCTGAAGGTGGTCCTCTCTCAACGCCTTGCCCTCTGAGCGCTGATGCCTCTGTAGACCGCCAGTGCCCTTTTGTTTCATCTACTCCCCTCTATGGTGGGGGACTGTACACGACACAGCTTCCACTGACACAGCAAACTACACGTGTGGAGCTATCCCTAGCAGACTGGTACTACAGGGCTCAAACAGGCTGCGGTAGAACCCAAATGCTGGATCTCGTCATGCTGGTGCCCTCGACAGGTAAAAGCAATACCTTACCAGGTATCAGAGAGGTCCCTCTGGCAAGCACTGAGTCAGAGGCACGGATGAATAATTAAAGAATCCTTCCAGAGGTAAGGAAGGGTGGATCCACACAGCTGCAATCTCCCAAGGGCCGGTCGGTAATCCCAAAAATGTCTGTGATATAAGGCTCAGAAACACACTGGCTTCTTACTGTGAGGAAGCACAGGAGGAATCCTCATCAGCGGGCTGGGCAAAAGCATCGTCAGGCCATAAAAAGAGAAAACAAAACAGTAAGAACAGGTAAACAATCGAATGGCTGGTGAGGAGGAAGCTGGAGACCTTACAAATTACTGCCAAAACGACTTAATATTAAAATGACAAACAAAAGATATTAAAAGGCGAAACGGGCAACATACTGACGACTATATATATATATATATAAAATGACAAAATATATATAATATATATATCTAAGATATTACTTTGAACAGTAATTTATTTTACATTTTCAAGTTCACACCGAAAATGTAGAGTAAACTATATTGTTCAAAGTCCCGGTTTTCACTCACGTTCTGACGTGGATTTAGTGATATATATATATATATATATATATATATATATATATATATATATATATATATATATATATATATATATATATATATATATATATATATATGTATATATATGTATATATATGTATATATATACAGTATATATACATATATATATATATATATATATATATATATATATATATATATATATATATATATATATATATATATATATATTGTCTATCCTTTCAGACGCCATCTTCCCTGTTAATAAGTTAAATAAAATCAGGAGTATGCACCCAATTCATTTATTTTAGTATGAATCACTCTAGGCACAATTCACCTCTAGAAAACCTCTCTCACCACTGGCTTTTGGGGGGAAACCACTTTAATCTTCTTTTGTTCATGGGACTGCCGAAATTCCTTAAATTCCAGGTGCGGGCCCGATCAGAGTTAATCATCGCCCAGGGCAGGTCAGTTGGCTTACTTGAACATGTGGGTTCCGCCATCTTGAAACTTCAGCCATCCTGCCCGCATTTGCCATGTGGGCAAGACGTTCCCAACGCCACCTAGGAGGAGGAAAAACGTAATTCCAGGAGGTTATAAAAGGTCTATGAAGGACACGCTCGCTCTCAGATTTGCTGGGGAGCTGGTCCAGAACGGATGTCCTGTCCCCTGCTCCATTAACCTGTCTAATTCTAGCACGTGGCTGGCAGTAACCAGAGTATCTTTTTGCTGTGAAATTATTCACTTGCCCTCCCCCTCGCTGGCCCCCATAAGAAGAGGAATTTCATCTCCATGATCGTCAGTCCCATCCCTAATCGTCTCCAACGATTTTCTGCTTTCTTTTCATAGTACAATAGACCTACAGTGAGACCTGTATTGCTTTTTATATTGGTGCTGTTTAATTTGCAAAGCATTAACGTGAAGTGTAACGTCAATCGTAAAAATTCGAGTTACTGGAATCGAGTTCCATCTAGGCATCTTCTGTGCAATTCCTCGGTTTCTTCATTACAGTGCTATTTTCGGTTGAGTAACCATAAGTGTTTCGATTACAGATTAGGAGTTAGTCAGCTGTGGATCTGTGCATCATCTTGTGCGCGTAATGGCCCCCACTACATCATTTGCAATGCCCTTTGAAGCAGGCATCCCATTGTGTTCCCTCAAGCACATACCCAGTCATTTGCTCTTTCATATTGTATCACCGGACCTTGTTTGCCTGTCCCCAGAATTACGCTACTATTCTTCTGATATGTGTTTTCTTTCGTAAATATAATTAATTAACTTAAGCCCCAGAGTTTACCTATTCACTCCCCCTTGAAGATTTTTGATGTTATGATTTTTAGCTAACCTAAGGTAAGCCCAGATTTTTGTGTTACCTAATAAGCTGCTAATATCTCTAGTATTGCTCACTGATCTAACAAGACCCCAGCTAAAACCATATCCATATATATATATATATATATATATATATATATATATATATATATATATATATATATATATATATATATATATATATATATTAACATCACATACACAATTGTTCTGTGCATTAGTAGAATTACTAAAGGACCTCATTCAAACTGGATGGTATCTAATGGAGTTTTTATTCAAAAGTTTCAGTCCACATTATCAAGTATCCGTACCTTGATAATGTGGACTGTTTTGTCCAAGAAAGCTTGTAAAATAAAAACTCCATAATCCAGTTTGAATAGGTCCTTTTTAGTAATATATATATATATATACATATATATATAATATATATATATATATATATATATATATATATATATATACTATATTTCTCGAGAAAAATAAAGACAAAACCGGTCATTATGTATATCCGGCGTTTCATTTTTCTATCACGGTTTCAGCTTCAGTGGTGTTTTCGACAGTGCCAACCACCACGCAAAGTCCAGCTCGAAATTCGTTCTTTGTAATTGACGGAACAAAAAGTCAGTTAGTTGTAAATAGTACTGTAATAGGTTCACTAATAAATTGGGGGAGTGCTTAGCTCATTTGTGACTAACATCGAGTCAGTGGCACGGTCTTATATAAGCTTCCCGAGTAGCCGAACGTTTTAAAATCTGCGAATTTCTCTTGCGGCGCGCCTTTACTGTAAAGTTGTGAACGGCTTAGGTTTGAATTTTCCATAGCTTTCCTATCGCTGGAAGTAATGCGTCATTTCACCACAAAAGGAAGAGAACTGAAACTGAAAGGTTACAGAACTCAGCGTGATCAATTACTGAGCAGGAGCTGTAACCGTGTTATCAGCCGTGACAAACGATCCTGCATTGTCATCTCCCTCTGTTCATATTTTCAAACAAAAGCTGTAGCTTGATCAATAAGCTCAAACATTTCTGCAGACCGGCCGATAGTGTCACTTTCAGTCTGTTCCTAGGGAAAGGATGTCTCTGAGGTACGCTAGTGTCAGTTCGATGTCTTACAAGAAACTAAATCGATGAATTCAGCAAATAAACGAAAATAATGACTGAGGTGCCATGATAAGAGCGCCGTTTCTTTCGCTTATCCGCAGGGGATGTGTTCCCTCGTTGGGGTTTAGACGAATCTTTCTTCCAGGAAGTGTTCTGCGAAGATATTTGCCACTGCATCACACTGTTAAAAGCAGAGTAAAATAACGAAAATCGTCTAAATTACAGATTGGTTGACATTAAAGATGAACAAATAAGCAACAGAAAATGCCACAATAAGAAATTAGTTAAAGACAATTTGAGCTTCAATTATAGGTGTCTTTGTTACCTCACATGGGATTTATGTACGAACCAATTTTTATTGGTCAGAAAAATAATTAATACTATTATGGAAAATGTATTTAAGTTAGGCGTGTGGCAATCGGTCATATCGGAGGGAAGGGCCTGAACAGAACAGAAGTGTGAATCCGCCGAAGGATTTCAGAAATTGACGGCTAATAAATGGTGTCGTACAATATGTCAGAACATCCATTATGGAGGCTGACTCGTCCCCCAAACCCTGTGACAGTTCCCACGACTCGACCGTACGCATATTCCACGCCCACATACACTCCCTCTCTCTCTCTCTCTCTCTCTCTCTCTCTCTCTCTCTCTCTCTCTCTCTTAGAGTAAACATGTAAAAATGGGACAGAGTTTAATTTGACAACTGTATCGAACTTATATTAAATACAGTATGCGCTTTGCTTGTTGAAGTTCAACGCTTTGTGGATGTTAATCATGCTGTAAAAGTTAGGTGTATGGAAAAATTAACGTCTGCATGGCACCATGCTCTAAATGAAAACAATTACCAGTAGAAAAAATAAACTAATACACATATAATTTGTACAGTGTCTAAATTATTGTAAGATCCTTTGCTGCGCAATGATTATATATATATATATATATATATATATATATATATATATATATATATATATATATATATGTATGTATGTATGTATGTGCATACATATATAAGTATATTTGTATATATATAATATATATACATATGTGTATATATATTTTATCTTTTGGTTTAAACACTGTTCAGGGTCGCTGCTTTTAGTGCAGATTTGACATGTGTATTTTGTGTCCTTTTGTCATTAACTTATAAACATAACTCGTTATACATGTGTACACACACACACAAAATATATATATATATATATATATATATATATATATATATATATATATATATATATATATATATATATATATATACACATACATACACATTCATCACACATATATATATATATATATATATATATATATATATATATATATATATATATATATATATATATATATATATATATATATATATATATATATATATATATATATATATATATATATTATATAAATATGTATCTATATATAGTGTGTGTGTGTGTGTGTGTTTAGGTTTATTTGATTGTAAGTATAAAATGAGAGTCTGAGAGTCATTTGTAAGTTAAAACGAGAGTGAAAACAATTTTGATGGAATAGTACAGTAAGTAATATTTCAAAAGAAAGCTGATGAATTTTTTCAGAGGCGTTTATTGCTGTGGCGGATGCGACTAGAAAAGTTGAAAATTTCGTGACCTTATCATTGTGAATTATCATTATTAATAAAAGTACTGATTTTCCCATTTTTAAAAAGACAACGTGATCGTTTCCTGCGGGGTAAAACCTCATTTTCCTTCCTTCTCTGTGTTTTCCGGTCTGGGCTAGATAATGGCTGGTGTATTCCTGTTCAATAATTCTTTGTATTGATAAAAAGCAAATGAATGCAGTCATTTACAAGAAGTCTCCTTCCTCTTTCAGAAGTCATGTGATTACAGGTAATAGATGAATGATAGGTGTATTGATGGATACGGGAAAGTCATAAAAGCTAGATACTGAAATGTTAAGCTTATTGCAGTGGATATATATACTGTATGTTCTTCGTTATGCTAATTCCACACAGATAAATAAACATGACATGTGTTGTAAAACAGGCAGTGTTGTAAGCTTTAGAGATATAAGATCCCCGTCGCATTGTTTAAAATTACTATTGGCTCTTCACAGGCGGTGCTTTAGATGTCAACTGTATTTTTTTTTTTTTTAGTTAAATTCATCTCTAATGATGTTCATCGGGGGAGGATTTTTATTTGATAGTGCTGAGTAGCATTGATTTTGGCTGTCAAGTTTGCTGTGAATCTATGTCAAGATTCGTTGTTGGTCAGATTCGCAAAAATCATTTTGCTTTCTTCACAAAAACAAGCGGTTGTCTAGTTTTGTTTGAATTAGATTCGTCAGGAGCGTATACAATGACATTTTCATTTTTTTATTTCTGTTCGTTATTATCTATGCATTCAGATTTTTTGTTATTTCGTCCTTCACTTTTCTGTTCTTACTGAGTGTTCGTTTTGGGAGAGTTCAGTGCGAAACTGCTGAATGAAAAGGAAAAGAAATAGAAAAATCTGCTGCAAAATGCAATAAGAAAAATATTTGCTCATTTCCACACGACTCAACACGTTCCTAATTATAATTGTGTACTTACAAACCAATTATATCCTTTTTTCTCTTTTTATATTCACACATAAATTATCTCCTTTTCCCCCCTTTTTTTTCTTTTGCCCCTAATGTCAGTTATTTATGTCAAGGAGTCTTAAAAAGTGTGGCAACCCTTCTCTCTTTCTTCCTCGGATTGTGTTCATTAGTGACTCAATCCCTAATCACTTTGCTGATGTCCCTCACATTATCATAATTTTCCTTTGGATCAACTCCATTAGAATCCCCTTAACGCATCTCCATTTCGTCTTTTATATTCCTTTTTGCCTAAAGCGCCAATTTCACTTTCATGAATTTGTCCACGTCGGTGTTATTGTACTTCTTCAATGTACCAAATGACTCATCAATTTATTTTTTCTTCATTAATATTAGTTGTCATTATGTTATTTCAGTTTCTTAGTTCGGGACAGCGATTCCTGGAACTCCATTTCTTTATTTTCTACAACTTTTGTCTCATTAATTCTGACATTCATTCTCTCGACCTTCCTTGCACCTTGCAACCTTCTTCGCTTCGCTTTCCTACTAACCCTTAAACCATTCCCGATTTCCACATAGGCATCTCTCTCTCTCTCTCTCTCTCTCTCTCTCTCTCTCTCTCTCTCTCTCTCTCTCTCTGAGCCACATTCCTGGAGGCATAATACCGCTTACACTGCCGATCTTAGATGTCGAGGCGTCTGCGGAAATAGTTAATTTCCCTCACTCTCCAACTCCTTGGTTTTCTCGAGGCTTCAACACCGTGGGTTCAACTCCTCAGCACCCACCCCCTTCCCCCCCATAACCAGAACCAAGGGGAGTGTTGGGGGTGGGGTGGGGTCGGGGGGTGCCGCCCCCAC
This sequence comes from Macrobrachium rosenbergii, assembly GCF_040412425.1. Taxonomy (NCBI): domain Eukaryota; kingdom Metazoa; phylum Arthropoda; class Malacostraca; order Decapoda; family Palaemonidae; genus Macrobrachium; species Macrobrachium rosenbergii. The sequence goes on along the minus strand of NC_089762.1, from coordinate 6,552,032 downwards.
CGTACCGTCTTGAAAGGCGTCTTGGCTGTCGTGTCTCTCCTTCCTCCTTTTGAAGCGCTCTCCGCCCTTCCGAAATTGGCTTCATCTCTCCAGCACTCGAGAGGCGGTAAAGTGATTCATTTTCTTCATTCCAATAAGTTTAAAGGTTCGATTCGGGGAAAGGCTGTAATTTGCATGTAAAATACCATAAGACTCATTTTAATATTGCCCCTGCTCCTGCTCCTGCTCCTGCTGCTGTTGCTGTTGCTGTTGCTGTTGCTTTAGCTCTGGATGCACCGCTGCTGCTGTTTGAGTTTGTAGAGAGGAATGAGATGGGAAGGAAGAAGAGGAAGAAGCTGGATTTGAGATGAAGCACAGTAGGAGGAGGGAGGGAGGGAATATGGAAGAGAAAAAGAGACAGAGAGAAAGGAAGACGAGAGCAGAGGTAAAAGGAAAGAAAAACCGCCGAAAGTAATTAGTGGGATGGGATGAAGTTGTTGTCCCGAAGAAGAGGAAGAGAGCGCAAGAAGAGCACGAGTCCATCCATCCCGAGAGTGGGGAGGGGTGGGGAGGGGAGGGAAGGGGAGAGCAGCACTTAAATTGGATTGAATGAGAATGACAGGAAACAAATAAAGTATCGACAAAAATGGCAAAAGAAATAATAATGTCATATCAAAACTGGGGAAGATAAATAGACAAATAAATGATAATAAAGAGGATGAACGATTTTGCTGCAAGGGAGGGGAAGAACGAAACCGTTGAAAAGTGAGAGAGAGAGAGAGAGACGGAAAAAGAAGAAAGAAGAGACTGGAGAGGAATTAAGAGTATATCAAGTGAAAAATAGTGGAGAGGGAAGTGCCAGGAGATACTCATTAAACGCGGAGAAAACTAATTTATGAATGAGAGGAAGGATGATCATCGTAAGATAAAACTGACGAGGGAGACAGAATTATTCCACTGGAGTTTTTTGCTTGGCGCTGCACGTGACGCCACCCATCTCCCTCCCCCTCTCCCTCCATCCCCACTCCCTCCCTCGCTCATTAAACGCTCCTTTCGGGATCTCTTCTCACAAATTCCACGGATTCTTTTCATTTACGAAACTCCTACATTGCAGATATAATTTGTAGCATTACTTTGTGTATTGATTCTGAATTTTATTGATAAAGAGATGAGACCGCATGGACAGTAGAGTAGATTTTATATCTGGGTCATATTTTTCAATACTGGGCTATTTAGAGCAACTAGAAAGATTGGCATTTGACATTTAAGACTTGATGGTCGGTGGATGAAGGAATACAGGACGAAATGGAAATTTGTTGCAGGCCAGATTGCTTTCTTATTTTCAACAGAGTTTTAAATCATAATGTAATTCTGACTGTTAATCATCAATTATTTCTTCTTCAAATGATTTTTCGTTGAAAACTAGACATTCTTGTAATTTCCTCCTGAAACAGAATAAATAATAAAAAAGTATGGGCCTTTTCATAATTTTTGCGTATGTTGATTCTCCTGTGATTTTGTTTTGAGGTGTGGTCAGTAAACTTGAAGTTTATAGACTAAAAAACATATTTTGTTATTATTCATTATTGAATGGAGGCTTGGAAATAACACTTTTTATGTATTGTTAGGTAATTCTCCATCCCGGAAATTTTGGCTGTGTTGATGCCGTTACTTACATGATGTACTGTACATCGTGATTTTGATTGGCTATATTTGCTGCGAGCGGTTAATTTTCTTTCTTGTTATTATGCTACTTGAGAGATTAAGCTACTGGTAAAATATGGGAATGTTTTTTTTACACCGTTGTCATAGTATTTATAAAATTCCAAGCAGATTTATGAAAAATATTGACCTTTTACCAGAGATTACGGTTCTGCTTCCACGAGGTTAGAGTTTAAGTTTACTAAGTGAGCTTTGGGGAGTGCACAAAATTCTTCATTAGCAGTCTTGGAAAATAGATTCTGCAATTTTCTTTATTATTCTCTAAATGATGAAGGTTCTACAATTTCCACTTTTAGTCTGTTAAAAGTAGGATCAGCTGTTGCTGGCATTCAGGCACACCATTGAGTTTTGACCTTGAAGGAAGAGATAGTTTGCCCCTTAATAGAAGAAAGGTTATATGATTTAGGGAAGACAGAAGTGGGGGAAAAAATCTGAAACTTGGATAAAGATAGAGGAAACGTGCCAATCTTAACATTAGTGTGATGGAAGGGGAAGGACTTGGATGCTGATTTCTGGAGTTGAGCTGAGGACACGATCAGTGTTAGTGACCCGGACATTGTTTGCTCATCACACGTCAATTACCAAGTGACAATATAATGGTCAGTAAACCCTTGTACAGATCTTCAGTGGTTCGCAAAAGCTTGCATTGCAATTATTTTGGCATGTCCAGTAAAGGAAAGGCCTTACCGCACAAAATGGCTTAAAGACTAGTTTCCAAAGAGCAAAATTTCACCTCGGGCGTGGAAAATGTTATAGATAATTATGTATGAATTTAGTATTTTCTCCTATAACTATCTACTCTTATCTAACAACTCTGGCAACTTTTCCAAAGTGTTTGCTATTTTACCGTCATGGTTTACATAACTGTGGTAATATTGTTGGGGATGACAAAACAGCAAAAAGAAAATCAGTAAAAAGTCATCCTATAAAGACCACACCCAAATACTAAAGCTTGAATTTCAAGATATCTGGAAATCCATCAGTATGAATTTTTGAAAATGACTATACATCAGCATGATGCAAACAATATTAACGATACTGACAGTGCCCAAAATACTGATACACTGATCTTGTGTATCCAGCATTACTAGATCACTTAGGAGGAAGAGGGACATTCGTCCTCAACAGAAGCATTTCCTACAGAAAAGGGAGATAGCAAGAGAAACTTAGAAAATGAGTGCGCATCTTTGTCGATTAGCTGATTTGCCAGCACTCTTCTTGTCGTGAGGGAAACCAAAAGGAGAAGCACCGAGAAGTATAATCAGGCGAGCGATTCGAAATTTTTTATAATTTCAAGTCCATTTCGAATGTGTTTGCACATGCAACATGTTGTTAAGATAAATTTAATTTTATTCAGAACGAGGAAAGGAAGAAACCGTCTAAATTCATTAAAACCCAACAGCTTGGGGTCTACCAACTGACAAATACAGTAGTCCCAAGATTAAAGCTGTAGTGAAAGAGGAATATAAGACCGAGGGCTAACAATGGAAGATGGCTGGTAGCCAACATGCAACAATAGAAGAGGGATGCAGATTAGCAGATGTCCATACAGCAGAAGAGATAACTTGAAGAAAGTCACTAAAAAAATGGAGGTAAATTGAAGGTAAGAGAACAGAACCTCAAAGAACACTGCTGAAATCTAGGTAGGTGCTGAATGGGCTTGTAGTCAGCAAAGCGGATTGTAAGGGTTGAGTTAAAGAGCTAGAAATGAATTTACAGTGAGAAAGTGACAGTGAATATGGAAAGTTTAGCTAAGCCATATTCGGGCTTTACTGAGAGCCTTAGAGTTTTCAAGAATAATGACAGTAAATCCACCAAAGTTTCAAGAGAGATGATTTCATCACTCTTATAGGGAATAAAATCCCAACTGATTTTGCCTTACCAAACGGAGTGAGTTAGTCTCAGTCAGTTTGAGAGCGTAAGGGCTGAGTGTAATTCCACGAGCAACAGACTTTCTATATGGAAAATGGATAAACCCAACAACAGGGTCTCTCTGGGCAACACCCATCTTTTAAACTTATGGGGCATCATAGTTGTTCATAGCAAAAACTCTTGCCAAGCTATACAGGGTGCTTCACACGTAAGACAAGGTGGACATCACCATAGATACTACCTAGCAGGATGACAACATTAGACCAATTTTCTTAATTTCCTGTAACCCCTTTCTTATTTGCTTCATTCAGCTCTGCATCTGTTCTATCTTCCACATTCAACAAATTCTGAAAATACTCCATTGATCCAGGACAGTATTCTCTTCAGGAAGCATCTTTCCAGTCATATTTTTTATCCTCAGACCCATTTTTTATTAGCCGTTCTCACTGTATTTACCAACTTTTAGGACAACCTCTCATTCTCCCAGAAGTCTTGGCTCACTTTCTCGTACCATTTTTATTACAAGTGTTCTTTTTCTTTTTCACCTTGTTGACCACATCTTTTCACATTCCTAACCAGCAATCACTTCCTGCTCGCCCCATAACCTCATCCTGGAATTCTCAGCACTCTTTGAATACTCATTCATCTTCTTTGTTTTAAACCCTAGGTTATTTTGTATTCAGTTTCTCTTATATGTTCTCATTTGCTCCTCACCAAATTTTATTTATTTAATTCTTTGACAGCTATTTTTTCACCCATTCCTCTCCACCTGAGTTCCTATCTATCTTAACTTTTGCTGCAACTAAATAATGATTGGATGCACTCCAGCCACTCCTTACAATTTCACCTATCAGTCTGCTCTTCCATCCACTGTGAATTAATATATAGGATATACATCAATCATGCTCCTTCCAAACATTTTCAGAAGTGTCTCTCCATTCTCTCCTTATCTGTATCTGTCTAATTGTTGCCCACACACACATGTTGTCAAAAAACTAGTTCTTGCCATGCTCAATACTGCCCATACAGTTCTCAAAGTAAAGACTTTACATTACAACAGCTACCCTAGACACATTCACCCATTTTCCCTTGTACACATCCTTTCTTCATTTGTCTCGCTCAGAGACAAAATCTCTACCCTGGTTTCTTCGAGCAAATTATCTTCCACCTCTCATCTGCACCACATGCCATCACATTCAAAGCACCAAGATGCATTATCTTTTTACATTTCTGGTAATTTGCAAATAATTATGGGGTATGTGGCTGGAAGCTTCTCTTTCCAAGCTATTTGGTGACTTTCACACCACACAAGGCTATTATACTGCTATTGTTTCCCAGCTTACAGCAAGGGTTAGAAAGTGATTGCTATAGGCCTCATTTGAGGTGGCTTTTCCATCACTGAATAGGAATTTTCTCCCATCAAGGGGTCAAAAATCTACACTACGCCTTCCTCAGTCTTGGGATACATTATAACTGACCCCAACCATTGGCACTTTCCAAGGGAAACAGATTGTACTGCGTACAACCAATGTGGTAACCATCCAAAGTGAAAAGACAGACTTAACTGATGTGATTACTGTTGCCTCCAAGAGATAGGACCAACCCCCCATGTAACGGGCATTTCTTTCCCCAAGAGGTTCACACCCTTCTATGGTATTGACACGGTACATATCCACCTACGCATCACCTCCAAGGTGCTAGTACTAAACATGGCAGAAGCTCAATGGGATGCCATGTTTAGTACTAGCCCCTAGGAAATCAAAGATATTGTTTATTAATATATGTAAATATATAGAAATGGGTGTATATAATAATTTGACCCCCGAGGGACTAGTGCTAAACAGTGTTCTATTGAGCTTCCTCCAAGTTTAGTACTAGCACCTTGGAGGTGACGCATAGGTAGATGCATACTGACTTAATACCCCCTTCTACTAAGTTCTCCTCTGCCTAGGGATATGGTTCATCGAAATTTCAGGCCATTGGCACTTCCTAAGGTGGCAGTGGCCATGTAGTACCACTTACTGCCACCACAAAGTACAGTAAAATTTTTTTGACTAATGTAAATAATGCTGGTAATAATTTGTAAATACTTATGAGAAATGAAGGATTTCAGAAATTATAAATTTAACTAGAGAGGTTAAAGCACAGGAAACAGGTCTTTCCAAATATTCCGTTTGGAATTATGGTGTCGTGTGAAATGGCCTGTATATTTGTTGATCATCAAAGAAGTAAGATGATAATTTATGAGATGTTACAGTATTAGTGGGCATCAGAAGTATCACGTAAAACAGAAATTACATAAGAATTGGGAGCCTAAGAGCAAGGCATTTTCACATTTTCACCAGGAAAAAAAGATACAGAACGATCAAGCTATCAAAATTTAGGTGGAAACATTTAGATTGGTAGAAGCAGATATAAATGACTGATTTATATCAAATTAAGAGTTGTAGGACAGGTCCTAAGTTCTGACTCTTAGCAACATTTGTAAGAGCTTGTTACTCGAGAACCCAGGGCTAAGAGTCGGCTAACGCGCTTTGATAAAATAACTTGGTGATTAAGAGATTTTTTGCCATAACTTTCATACTTAGGTTTTTATTTATTCACTCAAAATTCTGCCGAAATCTTTCTTTTTTGCTCATTTGCTGTCATACTGCTCGGGCTCATCGATGGAAGTCGTAATCTTTGTGTTAAATCATTGTAAGTTGTGGCTAAAGTCTGTAGTGATTTATTTGCTATTTAATATTTACTATGAGTTTATACTCACTCACCCACGCGAGAGAGAGAGAGAGAGAGAGAGAGAGAGAGAGAGAGAGAGAGAGAGAGAGAGAGAGGCAGGCGAAATTATATGAGCGTAATGAGATGGGACCAGGTCTTGCAAATGACATCTTCTTCCCTTGCCATTCCTGTCCACCATCCGCTTCCCCTCCTTGTTGATGGGATAATCAAACAAGTAGAAGACATTTTCGGAACGAAGTCTATAATCCACTTTGCGATCTGGGAAGTGTTAAAGTTGGATTTGAAAATTACGTTGGGGTATAGTTTGATGTGTTTGTAATGTGCTGCTAACTTGAAAAGAATATGTACATATTTGTATCCATATATGTTCATGCATTCGTTCATGTATATGACATACTGTACAAGTATAAAACTCACCTAATCATTAGAATAAGTGCTGCCTTGTATAAAGAAAGAAAAATAAAATCTAGAAGGCTTAGCCTAGAATTTCTCACTTGTTGCTTAAAGCACCATAATTTTCACGTAGACGAATAATATTTCAGTTCTGGCTTATCGTTTGCTTGTGGGATTTCTTTAATGGTTTCAGCGTTTTCCACCACTCTTGCTAAGTATTTGTGGCGCAGAGGGCACCTCGCAAAATCAACTTTTTCCCTACAGAGGAGGAGCTTTACATTCGTATCTGAATAATGACAGAGATGATAGCGCTAGATTTCGATCTACACATAATGACCATTTTATGTTGGATTGAGCTTTTGTCCCTCACGTCCATAGCATGATATCACAACTAGATATCTTCAAAGTTAATTGTTGAAAATGTTTATTCATTCTTTGATACCTGTTGTTTTATCAGAACTACTATCTGCTGACATTGCACAACTAAATTTAATGTCGTGCTCTGATTATTCTAACAGAAGCAGTAGGTCCTTAATTTTTGTCTTTATGTCATTATTTTTATTCTTCTGAAACCGATGTTTTGAGGTCTGACATCTGTATGACCGGTAGGGTATCTTACACTGACTTCTTTTACTCGGTAGTAATCGGTCAATTCGCATTCTCTTTTGCCGAAGATTGCAAAGGTGAGCATTCCCTTAATACGGTGCATATTTCGCAAGTACTGTCTAGGGTACTATAAGTGTTTGGAAAGCAGTAGGGGATTTTGCATTATGTAGAAACATTCTTATGGTTCATGATAGTATACACGATCATGGTTAATGCAAGACGTGATACAAACAATCAACAAGATGTGATGGTAAATTTTCATTATTTTTATCATAATGGCTTAAAATAAATTGAATGCCTCAGGACAGTGGTGCCTGTAAATCTGTTAGGAGACTGTCTAGTCTTAGGTTTTGCCACCTCGTTCCATTTGATCTTCCTTTTCAGATGTTCTTTAGTTGCCTTGGAAATTTCAAAATGTTGGTAGGCATTGCTTCCCGCAGTCTGCACAAATAAACCCTAAATCCTTGTCAGGAGTTGTTGAGAGATTTGATAATGAAGATCATTTTGAGTTTTGACAACACGTTGTTAGACCAACACGATCTCTTCATCTCCAATAGGCACACATGTTTAACCATGCGACCTACCCGCCAATGAATCACAACGCACCTCAGAGAAAGCACCATGCGGTTGACAAGAGGTCAGAAGAAAACACAAAATCCTAAGATAATTTTTTCAGTTAATATTTCTAGCGTTGTTATAGTCACCTTCTTGATATTGTACCAGTCTATATATCAAAACACCATTCATTTAGCTATGTACGTATATTTCACAACCTTATGTTTTATACTTGTATAATTGTATGTTTGCCTCTGTGAAGAAACACAGAGGCCTATGCTTAATCCTTTTTCCTTACATGTCAAAGGTTGGGACTATGCTACGGCCCGCAGGGGTTTTTGACTTGTGTGAATTTTAGATGAATAAATCAGTTGTAACCTGACCTACACTTTCGCTTACACCTCACTCTCACACTGGTGCCCCCGGAGCGACCCGAGGAGGCTGACGCAGAAATGACCGATCACACCAGTGAACCCCACACCATCAGCCACTTCCATCCAATTGCCAACCTTCACACCCCACCACCCATAAGCATGATTTTTTAGGGCGGAAATGATTTTCCTCACAAAGAAGATCACCTCATTGACGCGGAAAGCAGATGCAGTCCTCGAATTCCTGCTGGACTACATATCTGAACAAATAGCAGCATGGCTCGAGGAACTAGACACCCCAGTAACATACGACATCCTGAAGAACCAGCTGAAGTCATCCTTCAGCATGCCACCAGCCCAGAGAGCAAAGAAGTTCCTGAACCACGTAGGGACACCAATAAGTGACGAGAGACCATTGCACGTGCATGAGCAGCTGCGACGACTCATCACCTTACCATCCAGAGGAGGGGAAGCCAAGTCATCCTTGGATCTGGTGAGGGAAGTACTCCTCACCAAATTACCCCGCCAGACAGTAACATGGTCGATGAGGTCCATACAGCACATAAACAGCAAACCCAGCACAGCCAGCATCAGCAGCACGTCATGTTGAACATTCATCTGACAGCAAAGGGAGCAGCAATGACAACGAACCAGCGCCCCTGTCTTCAAGAAGCATTTCCCCAAGGGAAAGCAACCACAAAGAAGACAGGAACCCCCGGAAGGAGTCTGTTTCTTCCATCGGAGATTCAGGGCAAAAGCCATACTAATGTCAGTGGGGGCAGACAGGTTGCCTCGTAAGAGAAATTGCGACTGCTCACTGCTGCCTTTCTTCCAGGTATGAGAGACGGACAGATACGTGCTTCTTCATTGGAGATGGAAGAACCAACATGGAATTCTTGGTGGATACAGGAGCCTGCAGGTCTTTTATCCCGGCAAGACCAGTAGAATGACTGAACCCCGCCCCACCCCCCAACCTGCAGCTAGCGCTGGCAGATCCCCATTAACCATGTACGGAAAACGGGAGATGAAAGTCAAATTCAACGGAAAAGACTATGACTGGTCCTTCATAACGGCAGACATAACGATGACATTGTAAGGAGCAGACTTCCTGACGATGCATAACCTCCTAGTCAATGTAGCGAGAAAGGAACTAATCACGAGATCTGCAAAGAATTTATCTCCTCAACAGCCCAGCAGACATACAAAAACTTCAACAACAAACAAGAAGAAGTAGAAAGTTTGCCCCGTCGCACTAGAGGCCCCACCAGCAGAAATGAGAGACCTATTCAAGGACAACCTCAGGCATGGCCTCACCAAATCAACAAAGCACAGAATAAAGCATCACATCCAGACAGAAGGTCCAGCGATACACTCAAAATTCAGATGGTTCAGATGGCTGGCGCTGGAAAAACTTTCCTATGCAAAGAAAGTTTTCAAGGAAATGGAGGAAGCCGGAATATGACAGAAAGGATATAGTCCAGAGCATCACCACTGCATATGGTGCCAAAAGCAGACGGAATGTGGTGCCCCTGCAGAGATTACCAACAGTTGAATGTCAAGATGAAGCCGGACAGATACCTGCTACTTAATATAGCGGATATAACGAATGAAATAAGTGGAGCAAGAATATTCACCAAGATCAACCTGCTGAAAGGGTATTTTCAAGTACCGGTAGCAGAAGAGGATGTCGAAACGACAGCAATCATCACCCCCCTTCGGCACCTACACATTCAATTACAGCTGTTTTGGCCTCCACACCTCAAGGGCAACATTCCAAAGATTGATGGATGAGATGTTTGGGGACCTTCCGTTCTGTGTAGTATACGTGGACGGTATAGTAATATTCAGCCCGAACCTAAAGCAGCATATCAAATGGGAGAGAAGTGTTAAAAAGACTAAAAGAAAATGGGTTAATAGTGAAAGAAGACAAGTGCGAATGGGGAAAGAGAACAGTCAGTTTTTTAGGACACAAAGTGAGCTAAGATGGCATAAAACCGCTGCCTGGAAAAAATAAAAGCAATGACAGAGTTCCACAAACTGACAACAGTAAAAGTGGTACAAGAGTTCTCGGGACTCATAGACTACTACAACCGATTCATTCCTAACTTAGCCGGAGGTGAAAGGAGGAGGGCATATTTTGCATCCCAATGAGCTTGCATGGGTGTGATGGGCATCCCACGTGTCTGCGAGGCGGCAGCACTCTGCGAGGGTCATGGGTGCTTTTTCACAGACATGGGTGGCTAGGGCGGAAGGGGCGTACAAGAAATTTTCAGTCTTGAACCACTCGAGGATGTCCTCAGGAAAGGAGGCTCCCAGGGACCCTGGCCATTTAGAGAGGACCCTATCGGACTGATACTCCCAGTCAGTGCTTCCTTTATCTGGCCTCTCCAGCACTGTCTCCAGTGTTTGGGGGTGATCTCATAAACATTTATGGTTGCCTTGCGCGCTTCCACCAGTTTCCCTTAATCTGCCTCAGGGATGGCGTTGAATGCAATTAGACCCTTTCCTCCAAGGAATTTTCCCATGAGTAGGGAGACTTCGGTGGGAGCGAGTGGATATGCGCCAGGGACCCTTTCTACCTGATCGAGCCAGCTTCAGGCTCAGCCTTGGACCACTTGGGCATAAAGGTATGAGCCTGAATGAGGGTGGATGCAGCTGGAGAGGAGCTGACAGTGCCAGCTTGGGCCATCTGGAGATCATGGGCACACTGTTTTTCCTCTCTTCCAAGCCTATCCTTTCATTCTTGTTCTTTCTTTGCAAGTTTATCTAGTCTAGCTTGTTCTTTCTCATTTCTTCTTGTTCTTCCCTCTTCTCCTTTCTTTCTTGTTCTTGATTTGCGAGTTTATCTAGCCTATCTTGTTCTTCCTTCTTCTCCTTTCTTTCTTGTTCTTCCCTCTTGTCCTTTCTTTCATGTTGTTCATCCCTCTCTTTCTTGGCAGCATCTACCTTTGCTTAGACCCAGTCCATCAGGGTTTGTCCCGTCAATCCCAGCCCCTCCCAATCCCAGTGAATGCTTTGTAGCCCTCTGTTTGCATTGTGCCGGTATTATAGACCTTACTGGACAATACCTGGGAGGAAAGAGGATGGGTGGGGGTTTCTGGAGAACTCTCAGTTGAATTGTAGAGAACTTAATTTCCAGGGGGATGTCTCAAAAGACTCAAGTTTGTTTATGATGAACTGGTTTCATTATGTCTAAAAGACTCAGGGCTGTTGGAATGAACAAGTTCAATATGTCTGGGTTAGACTCAGGTGTTCGTGATGAACAAATTTTAATATGTCTCGAAAGACGTAATTTGGGGTTTATTTCACGCACGGTTGTGGGCGACTATAGCGTGGAGGTAGGGGTTTTGGTTTGGAGAGTGCTTGCTAATTCCCGAGTTTGGGGTTTTTTGCTTCGCCTCGCAGGATGTGATTTGTTCGCAGGGAACTGATTTTTTCTTACTTTTGCCTTGTAGAACGTGGTTTCGGATTCACACACAGACTTGGCCGGCTATAGCGTGAATCTTAAGGCTTGGTTTGGGGAACGTTTGCCCGTTCCCAAAAATTTTGGGTGTGCCTCGTAGGGCATGGGCTTGTTCACAGGGAACTGGTTTGTTGGATTTATTTTTGTTTCGTAGGGCATAGGTTCGAATTCACGCACAGACTTGGCCGTCTAACAGCATGAATCTTAAGGCTTGGTTCAGGGAGTGTTTCCCTGTTACCGAAAAAATTTTTGGTTTTGCCTCATAGGGCGTGGGCTTGTCCGCAGGGAACTGGCTTGTTGGATTGGTTTCCTTATGATAAGAAATTTATAGGGGAGCCCCAATATGCGTTAGGTTTGGGAGCTCAGGGAGTGTTGTAACACTTTTAAAATAATAACCCCAACAAAAAAAGAACACTGTAAAGCTTAATAATAAAAAAATATAAAGGAAATGCCTTGAGAGACACTGGCTCCAAGGAGGTAAGGTTTACGCACAGATGCAAATTAGTGGTTTAGAAACCAGCTGTTTTTAGAAGTACACTTTATATATGCTTATAGGAGTGATAAATTTGTCGCCAAGAGATGGATAAATTACAAAGTTATAGAATTTGTGAATTATGCTGATAAATGTGTGTATTTCTCCAACAATAATAAGAGCCTTCTCCTCCAACCTGATATAGGTACAAAACTTAAATCTACCATGCACGAGTGTTGTTGGGCCTAAGTTCACATGCATATAAAATTACTCTTCCCTATCTTAGCCTACATCACATAATGTTTGCTCAGCTCAATAACCACTTGGGTTTGTTGTGTCTGGCTCAGTGACTGACAGTTCAAGGTCGTCTGGTATGCACACCTGGCTTGAAGGACAATGGCCGGTGTTGGAATGTTCATGAGTGACCGGACGCTTATACAAACTTATTATCTCTCTTAGGCTTATTTAGAGGAACCCAATTATAAAAATTTTCTCTTAAGCTTTACGAAAATTGGACTAGGAATGACGTGAAAACCATGTTGTCACAGCGAACTTTAAGCAAAACAAAAGATTAACACAAACAAACACAAAACAACAACAACAAAAAAGATTCCGTACATTTATGAATGAAATAGTGGGCAATTATTGAATGAAAACATTTTGAATGAAATAGAATTTATCACATGCATTGCTTTATGGAGGAATTTATGCAGATGCAAATAGGAAGCACATTTATTTGCTCACGTGGCCTGACAAGGTTTTACACCTTTGTTGAGATTTACTCTATAATGAATCATCATATCATCATATCTTATCGCACTCCATAGTGAAGAGTTATGCATTTACCTAACGGATTCCTAACCACTACGAGAACAAGAGAGAGAGAGAGAGTAAAACTCTTAACACCAGCGATACAAAAATTTACTGGATGATCCATGTGTGTTCTAACATGTGCCTAGCTAAATTCCAAGACAAAAAATTGTCTGGATAACACAGGGAGGAAGTGCATGCATTATTTCCTTTTTACAACACTTCGTAATTCACTAGCTTGCCTATATGAAAAAAAACATCATGCAAGCCCTCATGCAGTGGCTGTCAAAAGCTTGTGCAATGGATATAACTCCTTCTTCTTGATAACTGGGTTGCATGCACATGCCTAACATTTCCCTACTGATACTTTCAGTCACAATTCACTTCCTATCCTAACATAAAATAGAAATATACCACTGTACTCACTGTTTGGAAATCCTCAACTGTACGCTTGCGGATTTTACGCTAAGGTTTGTTTCTTGTCTCGCATCCAGCCTAGCTTTGCTAGTCACTGATACTGCAAGTTGCAAGGGGAGCAAAGATTGTCTGCAATGTTGCAGATTGCGATCCTGGCAAGGTCACCATTTTTACTATTTTACCTGGGGAGATGCTTATTATGAGCCAGTTACAGACTCTAAATGAATGATTTAGTTACTTACCTCAATAATTTTCTAGTATCTGACTGTGTTGATTCAGGAAATCGTAAAAAACAAAGAAAAGGGGGAATATAACTGGGCTGGGTTCTCTACTCACAAGGCAGTTGTAAGCAAGCACTAGGGTAAGTTTAAGATTATGTATATTTACATTAAATGAACAATCAGAAGACGAAATGAACGAAGCAGGCAGGTAAGGCCTGAGAGATTAATTATGACTAGGAACACTTGAAGGTATATCCATCACTGTGATGCTGATAAGGGATGTTGTGGGTTCATGACGGGCAAGGCACAATCAAGTGAGAATTCCACAGCTAATGATCCCTCTGTAAATGGAGAGATTTTCGAATTAAAGGCCAGTCAGGATTCAGTAAAATATGCATAGGACAAGGTGGTGCACAGAGGGTACCAAGGATGCCTTGAACACACGATTTTACGTAATTACTCGAGCACTGGAATTTTCATACAACTGCACTAACAAGGCGAGGTTAATATGGAAATACTGGCACTTAGAAATGAAATAGGAAGTTTAGTACGAGAATTAAAAACAGTGTGACTGAGTGAAAAGAACCTATGCAGAAGATCACTTTACCTTATACAAGAGGTGGCTTTGGCATGGGTAATGGCATCTGAGGAGGGCTAAAGGGCTTCACTGGTAAGAATACTCAGGCCCCTTACAAGATAGGACCACATGGTAGGAACATGGCACTCTGCAGTAGGCAGGAATGCAAAGGGAGGATGGTGACTTGCTCGCATCCAGGTATGTCTGTAACTTCTAGTTCCTTTGGTCAGGCCTTTTAAGACCTCAGGCCAGATATTATGATGCTTTCCTCGTGCAGATGGGGTTAGTGTCGTTCCTCTATGCGCATGCATCATTTGAATCAGGTTCACCGCATGGTGAGCCAATTCCAGGTGTTTTCCTCTCTCTCTTAATCCGCATTGCCAGCTCTTTTCTGCCTTCAGCCAGGCTTAATCTCCTCACAGCCTCATGTCCTGAAACAAAAGCTTCCCACAGTCACATGTTCAAAAAGAGAAAGGGGGTAGAGGTAAACAGAGTGCAATTAGTGGGTTTTAAGGAGGGGGCAATATTCCTTTCACCCTTCCTTGTCAGGCAGTATTAAGCAGTGCACTGTACTTTTACTTCTCAGCTTTAAATTGATCTTTTGGTAACTTGGATGCTTGGGAGGATGTAGCAATATATATATATATATATATATATATATATATATATATATATATATATATATATATATATATATATATATATATATATATGATATATATATAAAATAAAAAAGTCTAAAAAAAAAAGTCTACGATCTTATATTCTTATTTATATATATATAGAAAATGATCGAACTTCTACCGGTTTCAACTTCTGAGATACAATGCTTGTATCTCAAGTGGAAAGTTGCAATATAGAATAATTGAACCATTTATTTTTGCCTCAGTCCTTCCCCCACCCAATTCCCTTGCGCAAGGAATATCGAAGCTTATTTATGTTCAGTGCAGCCTCAGGTCACAAATAGTACTCGTTTATCTAGATTGCAATCAAGCCGTTAATTCTACAGCACTGAAGGCATACGTTTCGTCTTCCCTCATAAGACGTGTTGTGTGCATACATTGTAAGATAGAGTGCGTCTTAAGACAGAGCCTTTCTTATGACAGCCGCGCTACAATTATCAATACATTGTAAAGTACAAATACGGAACTCCTTCTGGAGTTATGATGTTGCCACTCATTATTCCTCCTTTGTTCCTTTGTATCATTGTTTGCTTTTGCCTCCTTTGTGTGTGTGTGTGCGTGTCCGTTCGTCATGCTATAGTTTACTCAGATACGTGAGCGAAAATAGTTTAATATCATTAATGTTTTTGTTACATATTAGATAAGTTGTAAGATGGTTCAGAGTTACCAATAAGTTTTTGGAGAAAATTTTCAAATTTATTGTAAATATCCTATTTCTCCAACAAATCTGGGATGTGAGTTTCATTTTCTCTAGTTTGTGCAGAAATTAAACAATTTCAGCATTTTGCAGATAACTTGCTCTTAGTAGCACTTTAGCGGGGGAATTAAATGGCCAGTTTGAGTTATCAAATCTGGGATTTTGACATTGTCCCTAATGTGCACAGTTGTTAGAAGCTTTCATCTACACATTTTGCTCATTGCTGAAGTCAAACATGATCTTTAGAAATTCTGTTTTTTTATTTGTAACTCTTAGAAGAATTTTTGTCTGGTAAAAGTGACCAGTAGATTCTACATATGTATATATATATATATATATATATATATATATATATATATATATATATATATATATATATATATATATATATATATATATATGTGTGTGTGTGTGTGTGTGTGTGTGTGTGTGTGTGTGTGTGTGTAATCTACGAAGGTATTAAGTTATTCCAGTTTTTATGCATATGACTTGCACTTTGTTTTTTTGTTATGAGAATTTAAAAATGGTCCAATTTTTCCCGAAATTATCGTTATGAATCTCAGATTATTGTTAAAAACTGAGATTTTAGAAATGTCCGTAATGTAAACTTTTCCTTAGGAATTTGAGTGTTCTTGTACATTGGCTTAGTCGTAGAAAGTAGGTAAACTTTGCCGTTTTATTTTAAGGGAGACTTAAACTCCTGTAAATCTCATGTTATTTTTAGAAAACTGGTATTCGAGGATTGTCTCTGATGTTTAGTTATTAAATAACTTCAGAATATATTTTGCCCGTATCTTGCGTGTAAGATGATCTTAGATGCGAATAAAAATTGAGTTTGTCTTTGGTGTTCACGATTACTGAGTGTTTTCAGTCACATATTGCAGATATCTTGCTCAAATTGGCTCTAAAATGTACCAATGTTTTTTTGTGGAAAATATCAAGTATTTTTAGTCACTGAGCCGAGATTTTGTGAATTGTCTTCCGTGCACAGCATTACATTCAGTGGCGTTTTGCCCATAACCAGCGCCAAACATGACCTTGGTTGTCATTTATTTACAATAATAATTATAGTCACCCACCACCCATAAAGGACTGATATTTACGGATGGGGGTCGGCGGGGGGGCAATATTTGTTGTGCAGTAAACGACTCGGCCTTGTTGTTGTTCTCTCATCTTGGCGAATAATGTTCTTTTATTACTCGGTGTCTGTCGACCAAAGACATTGTGTTAGAATATTCTAGTTTTTTTCTGAATTTTGTACTTTTTTTTTTTATTTGGAGGAAAATATTTCTTTATCAATCAAGAATTTGCCCTTTTTAGCATGTCTGTAACTTTTGAACGTTGTGTGGTTGGTATTATGTGCAGTGCACTGCTTGGCTTCTTTCAAAGCCCCCTTTTTTTTATCATTCTCTGAGTCGAATCTCTAACCGTTTCCTATATAATATTTCTATGATTATGTAATAATTACTTTCATGTACTAGTCTTTTGAAATGTGTGTGCATAGGCCTACGAACCAATTGAATCCAAATTGACAGAGTAATTCAGAAAGATGTCGATAGGACATTTTTTCACCGGAATCAGAGTTGGCAGGCTTTTTAAATTTCATAATGGAGATAGAAAATAAATTATGGGTATACTTTTTCTAATCCTTGCTATCTACATGGGATGAGTTTGGGATAAGAACCAGTGACGAACATGAAAAATCGGCCGCCTCTGTCCGTGACCATCTTCCGGGCTACATTAGATGTACAATGGAACTACTCTTTAATATACAGGCAACTGCAGCCAAAAAAATGAAGACTTAGTTAAGGGCATTTACCTGTTTAACCAAACAGGTTTACCTGTTTACCAAACGTAAAAACAATACGTAACGTAACCAAGATCTCAGACACACTCTGTAGAGTTTTTGCCGTTATTTTCTTATATATCTAAAGCTGTACTAGATGGCAGAATTACCAAAAGGCTGTAAATATTGGTATACTGGAATGTCGTGTTTATCTGAATGACAGCCTTCTGGGTTTATATGGGTTCGTGAACCCACTACGCTTTCTAAAATGAGTTTGTCAAATAAATTGTTCGTTTAAAGTTTACAAATAGATTTAATGGTTCCTCAAGGAGCATCTTATTATTAATATCATAATATGACACGGAAGGGAGTAAATGACACCTCCAGGATCCTTTTAATGTATAGTTATTGTAAAAGTGCAGCACGATATATCAAATAAGAGGTATATACTGTAGGTTTTAAAACGTAAAAGTTCATTCGTAGATTTTTGAGAAGAGAACAAAAAAAGAATGAACTTTTTAGTTAATTTTCTATTGCGGGGGAGAAAACGATTAGATAATTGGCCTCTTTGACAACTATACCACTGCCGACTTGTTTTGTAACTCGAATTAGTTCTCAATGAAGAATATTTCAAGTAAAATAATTCAATAAGCATTATTTGTGTTGATCTAACATAGTAGGTTGTTTTTCACCAATTTTAATGGCAACGTTGAATAACTTTTGCGTTAGATTCTACGTTTTAATATTAGTAATTACATGCTTTTATCTAACTTGACTTCTGCGTCTCTCTGTCTGTCCTCAAATCTTGTAACTCAATTTTCGACCTGTTCCCTTCGTCCAATGGACTTGAAATTTTGCATGGTTACTCAATCCCAGTGACAATACAACCTTACATGATCAGTAGGTCAGCAGTGACCTCTAGTGACCCTACAGTGACCTCTCCCAGTGTCTCAGGATTTGTAGGAGACTACAGATTTTTCACAACTTCTTTGACTTGGTAGAATCTATCTTCTATATAACACCTCCCCCTTCTCTCTTTCATCCCCCTCCCCAGCAGACGATCAAGTGTTAATTTAGCTGTTTCCTCCCCTCCCCTTCTCTCTTCCATCCCCCCCTTCCCCCTTCCCTCCCTCCCCCCTTCCCACTCCCATTCCCCCCCTCCTCCGGAACCACATGGTCGAGTGTTAATTTAGCTGTTCTCCCTTCCCTTCTCTCTTTCATCCCTCTCCCTCTTCCCTCCCTTCCCCTCCTCCCTCCCCTCCCTCCCTTCCCTCCCCTCCCTCCCCTCCCCCTTCGGAACACGTGATCAAGTGTTAATTTAGCTGTGTCCTCCCTCCCCTTCTCTCTTCCATCTCCCTCCCCTTCCTCCCCTTCCCCTCCCCTTCCCTCTTCCATTCCCCCCCCCTCCCCTCCCTCCCCTACCCTTCGGAACACATGATCGAGTGTTAATTTAGCTGTGTCCTCCCCCCCTCTTCCCTCCCCTTCCCTTCCCTTTTTCATCCCTCTTCCCTCCCCTTCCCTTCCCCTTCCCCTTCCGGAGCACACGATCAAGTGTAAATTTAGCTGCGTCCTCCAGCTACCCTTCCCTCTTCCATCCCCCTTCCCCTCCCTTCTGGAGCATGCAATCAAATGTTAATTTAGCGTCCTCCACCTCCCCTTCCCTCTTCCATCCCCTCATCCTTTCCTCTTCCATCCACTCCCCTCCCCTTCCCTCCTCTTTCCTCTTCCTTCCCCTCCCCTTCCCCTCACTTTTCTACACCTCATCCGCCTTTCCTCTTTATATCCCCCTTCCCTTCCCTTCCCCCTTCCTTCCCCCTCCCCTTCCTCCCCCCCCTCCCCTCCCCTCCCCCTCACCTTCCTACTCCCTTCCGCCTTCCCCCTTTCCTCCCTTCCCTTCCCCCTTCCCCCTCCCCTTCCCCCTTACCCCGTAACCGGATATCAGTTTCGTTAACTCCAATCATAAATCGATTACAGTTTCTGTCAAAACTAAAAAGCATAAAATAAAAAATATAAAAAACAAATTTTTTAAACATGCTTTTATTAAAATGTACTAAAAAATGAAAAATAATATTTTGAGACACACCTGTACTTTCTTACAATTAATCATGTCTACAAAAATGAAAGCTTGGGCCCTAAACATGGGAGGAAATGCTACAAGAAATTAAAAAATCTATTTCTTTTCTTGTAGCATTTCCTTCCATGTTTGGGGTCCATGCTTTTACTTTTGTAGACGATTAATTGTAATAAAATCCTGGTGTGTTTCAAAATAATATTTTTTACTTTTTAGTGCATTTATATTAAAGCATGTTTAAAAAATTATATATATATATATATATATATATATATATATATATATATATAAATCTAAGTATATATATATATATATATATATATATATATATATATATATAAATCTAAGTATAGAATGATATATATATATATATATATATATATATATATATATAATTCTAAGTATAGAACCTGTATTCGACAGGCATATGTACAGCAGAGTCGACATCATTTATATTTCTCTTGATGGTTTATCGGTCAAAGTCACTGTGCATTGTTGTTTATGAACCAGACAACGGTTTCAATCCTGCCATTGACTAAGAACTCATCAATTTTAATTCCACATGGATGTAAGTTATTTCTTACGTATATTTGTGGCTTAATATTTGTGGACATAAAAGCAATATTATATATATATATATATATATATATATATATATATATATATATATATATATATATATATATACATATATATGTGTGTGTGTGTGTGTGTGTGTGTGTCTGTGTCGCATACACCGTGACATTTTTTTCTTTACATCGAAGGGGGATTTTTAAGTGATAAGCAATCCGTCACCAGGTGAACTCGAACCACCGAATAGTTGGGAACGGCGACTTTTCAATGACGGGAACTTGACCTCGTTCTGATACTCTGGAGGCCAGTTCGAATCCTGCCACAGACATCAGAATTACTTCATAATATTAGATTTGACTCTAAGGCTTTGTAAGTGACACGCGTATCCTCAAAAATGTGAAGAATTCGAGTAGTTAAGAGGGCATTGTGGTTATAATGGTCAAACACACACACACGCACATGTACTGTATATGTATATATATGTGTGTGGGTGAGAGAGAGAGAAAGAGAGAGAGCGCGAGAGCGAGCGAGCGAGAGACAGACAGACAGACAGAGCGATGGTGCATCCCTAATTATAATAATTACTTTTCCTCCATAGTTTGAAGCTGACGAGCCAGCAGTTTGAGCTGATTACAAAAATCTGTTGTAAGAGGTCATGTGGTTTTGGTCAGCTATGAAACTAAAGCAAAAATAGGTCATTGTTTTGGTATGTGATAATATAAAATTATATATGAAAGGAAGTGCAAATCATCACATTTGAACAGAAAAAGATAACATTGCCGTTTCATTGAAACATTTTCAAAATTTTGTATTTGATTCTTTTTCCGCAGGCTAGCAGCTTTCTCGCTAGTTCTGATATACTTTAACATATTCCTATCATCATTTAATCAAAATATAGTTTTATGTAAATATCGCAGCTTACTTCAGTGGAGTTATTTATCTTTCTGAGTAGATATATTCCATTCTGTTCCATTCTGTTCTCGGAAAAGTACATGAAACGCCAACAAGGCTGCGGTCTTCGACACTTGAATGTGCGCCTTGGTTTCAATGAGATTTAGGCACGAAGCCGATGGAGAGCTTCGTTTGGAGTGTCCCTTTGGGTGAGCACATACTGTAATGTCGGTCATGGGATTGGGTCTCTTGGGGCCCTTAGGGACAGGGAGATGCTAAAGACGTGGGAGGTGCTGTTGATGAGAAGATCCCGGTGGTAGGAGGTGGAGGGGATGGACGTGGATTGGGATGGGATTGGGTGAGGGAGTGGTAAGGAAAAGGGGTTGGAAGAGGAGGAGGGGGAGGAGGAGGAGGAGGAGGTGGAGGAAGGCGTGAAAATGTTGAAGTGTGGCTGGGGAGAACAAAGCCATTACCTCAGATTAAACCAACCATTAGTCTTGACAACCGTTAGTTCGCAGCTTTGACTTGTCAGCCACCCGCGCGTGACGGGGGTAAGAAACACTGCCCGAAAGGAGGACGAAGATCGGGAAATGGAGGAGGAAGAGAAAGCAGCCGAGAGCAGAAGGGAGAAAGGATTCGGAGGAAAGGTTCTCTCCCAGCTAGAAAACAAAGAAATTGAAAATGTAAATAAAGGGAATATGCCGACCTTTGTAAATCTCTCTCTCTCTCTCTCTCTCTCTCTCTCTCTCTCTCTCTCTCTCTCTCTCTCTCTCCAAGAATTTTTAGTATAGTTCTTACAAATTGCTACATATTCAAGAGTCAACAAATATGAAATGTAGTAACTCTCTTAGTGATCTTTCTGCAGGTATCATAATAAAACATTTTCCAGGAACTGTGCTCTGTCCAATATTGTAATATGAAGTATTAGTAGCCCACTGTCTATCTCGTTTCAAAACAGGAGGTTGGTTTGAACTGATAGTGGATCACTGTGATTATTTTTGCATGTCACTCGTATGTATAAATACGATATATTCATCATGTAATGGCAACATTTTGCAACGAACTTTGTCTGATCATTATTGTTCTTTTGTCTTTTTGATCGTTGAAGGTTATTTCATTCTTCTTTTCATTTTTCCTTTAATGTATTTTGCAAGGTTGTTGCCCCAGTGGATTTTGTTCTTTTCTGCCAGTGTGTGTTTACCATCTCTCTCTCTCTCTCTCTCTCTCTCTCTCTCTCTCTCTCTCTCTCTCTCTCTCTCTCTCGTTCCAACGTCGAGTCCCGAGCGCATCATCCATCAGCTGAGAAGCAGCAGAGGCAGGGCGTGACATCTCCACTATGCTCAGCTGCTAACAAGTGGACGACCCTTTTTTTCCCCTTTTTTCGGAGTTTCCTTTTTTCCGACGACTTTTTCCTCCAGCGCCTCGTTGTCTTCATCGGTCAACGTCGCCGCCCACTTGTCGACGCCCAAATCTCTGCAGAGGGGAAGAAGTGCGAGAGATGGATCAAGCGGTTAGGGGCTGAGGAGGAAGTGATGGGCGGAGAAGGTAGGCGAGAGAGAGAGAGAGAGAGAGAGAGAGAGAGAGAGAGAGAGAGAGAGAAGTAGGCACAAGGAAGGCGCAGTGGAATACTCGAGACAAGAGAGAGAGAGAGAGAGAGAGAGAGAGAGAGAGAGAGAGAGAGAGCCATCAGAAAGCGGGTTTATCCCAGGTGGATTGACTGACGGAGTGCTTGATTCCACTCTATACGTTGCCATTGCAACAACTATGGTCATCGACACGGGAAAAGTTTTCTCCAAAGTCATTCACAGGTGACGCATAATTCATGATAAAGGTCCTAGCAGTGTAAAGAGCTCAATGCTTTATATGTCGATCACATTAGCAGTCAGACTACAATCAGGATTTTTAATTTAGATGATAATATCTAAATATTGGTGAATAAATTAATATGTGACAATGATTGTGCTGACTTTTTTTTTTTTACTATTTTGGGAGGTGTGGTAGGAGCGACTGAGAGGATAAAAATTCCGATTCATCATGATAATGTTTGTACTGGAGAAAACTTAAATGAATGGTATTCACTAAAGACTTTAATATCCTAGTTTTGTACACATACGCACACACAATGTGGCAAAATTACGTATTTAGGCTATATATATATATATATATATATATATATATATATATATATATATATATATATATATATATATATATATATATATATATATATATATTTATATATATACATATATATATATCTATAAACATACATATACATACATATCTATATATATTTATATATATATATATATATATATATATATATATATGTGTGTGTGTGTGTGTGTGTGTGTGTGTGTGCATGTGTGTGTTTACACATATAGATAGATAGTATTTCCAGCAAGTGGCTTTCAGTGCGGGTAGGCAAAACAAATGGAAAGTGATACAAAGAAAATCTATAAGCGGAGCACTGGCGCCAATATTGGTTGCTTTAAGCAGCCAAGGCCACGTAGGGGAGGAACGAATTACTGATATTAATGATGGCCGCCAAACAAGCGAAGGGGAAGAGAGACTTATGAGAAGATTAAAAGCAAAAGGGAAACGAGGCGCGACGCGGGAATGCAAAACTCCGCCAGAGCCAAATTACTCCACCTTCATGGTCTGAAGAATCGCTGATTTTCGTTCCTTTTCGAAAATTCTTTTATTTTCTGTAATGCATTTCGTGCGGTGCTCATTTTCTTCTTTAACAGGGCAGAGTATTTTATATCATAAATGATGGATATAAACTGCAGCAGTCTCTCTTCATTTATCCCCAACCTATAAAAAATTCAATCGTCTCTTCCTGGTTGTTGGAGAATGGCTGCCTCACGACCAGCTGGCTCATGACAGCACGGGCCCTGGCTTGCTGCGCGTCCTAGTCTGCCCTGCCTACAGAGATTACTCTCGTTTTTTCGTTTTTAATGCCTCCAACTATATATATATATATATATATATATATATATATATATATATATATATATATATATATATATATATATATATACATTATATGTATATACATACACACATGTATATATATATATATATATATATATATATATATATATATATATATTTAGAGTATATGTCAGATTCAGGCCGTAACTTACACATCTCTAGATGGCTCACTGGTTACCGTCGACTGGAGTCGTTGGAAAGGTATTGTGTCGAGTGTTCGAGACACTTCAGTATCATTCCATTTATCACTTGAAAATTCTCCTTCGGTGATCCTTCCCCTTCTGGGATAATCCCGAAGTAGCGTGAATTCGATATTAAAGACATTTGTAGCTTAATGATTGTATATAAATCACGGCGTGATAAAAATTTCATATCGAATTCACGCTATTTCGGGAATATTCTGGAAGGGGAATTATCACGAAGGGAAATTCATAAGTGATAATTGGAATGGTACTGAAGTGTCTCGAACATTCGCCATAGTACCTTTCCAACGACTCACAATCTGCCAACTTGTTTACCCTATATATATATATATATATATATATATATATATATATATATATATATATATATATATATATATATATATATATATATATATATATATATATAATATATTGCTTCATATAATATGTACCTTAGAAATAACTTACACTCAAAAGGCTTTGTAAGTGATATTTGCTTCAGTCTGTGAGACGAATTCGAACCTGGGCTTTTGATTCAGAAAGAAAAGATAAAAAGATGACTTTAATCACTCGGATATCCAGCGGTAAAAGTTCATTTCGCCTCGGCTGTACACATTCCTGTCCGTGTCAAGTTCTGTAATTAAAATTCAGTAAAACCTGAGAGTTGTTTGGTAAGTTTAATTTTCAAGTAGAGAATCTAAATTTTACAGCTGTAGAGGTCATTAACGAATGAAGCGTGAGGGCAATATTTTGTATCCGTCATTTCTTATTTAATATCATCGGTAGCGTCAGTGAAGAAACTGTATCGCGTGAAATTCACCATTTAGTCGTCCGAAATAATGCTTTACACTCAGAAGGATTTTTAGGCCGGTGTAACTATGTCGTCGCTGCTATAAACCGTATTCCGCATCACCTGCATCCTGTCAGAAGAAAGTTCAGTCTATCCTACCTGGGCTTCATTTGTTCAAATTGAAACAAAAGATTAAAAGATGAACTTTAATCACTGGGATATTTAATGCCAGAACAAGAAACGTTTCAAATGAAAGGTTTTTGATTTCGAATCTAAAGCTTCTTTTGATGAACTGCTGGAAGTGCTGAGGCCTCATATCTCGAAGCAAAATACAAAGTTTCGAAGATCAATATCAGAAGTTAACAATTAAAATACAAAGTTTCGAAGATCAATTCTCCAGAAGAAAGATTAACAATTAAAATATAAAGTTTCAAAGATCAATATCTCCAGAAGAAAGATTAACAATTACACTAAGGTGAGTAAAAAAAATAAATATTATTACATGATTTATTCAGACTGGAAAAAATGGTAATGTAATACAGTAACTTAATTTTATAATAATTCAAATCCAAATAGAAGATTCAAATGTAAAAATAAATATTCCTTGAATTCTGAAAAACTATTTCATAAGCGAAGCAAGTAGATGTTTAGTCATGAGGAGACACTGAAATCATTTGAAAGTCCTGTGAAGACGCTTGGGTATCTATGGTGCCATGATGGACAGGATTTTGTAGAGGATCCTTGTCATTTCTTCCATTTAGATGGTGCCTGCATTAGCTGAGATGGTGCCTGCATGTGAGCTGGTGCCTGCATATGGGCTGAAGAAACTGTATCCCTGCGTGAAATTCACCATAGACTGGTTATGAAATGATCCTGCATAATGACATGCTGGGTGCACTATCAGTGCTTGAACACCTTGAAAATGATAAGCATTATGGACTGATGAGATGAAAATAGGGTACTTGAGGTAATTGACCTGGCTGTAAGTTCTGTGATTTTTTCGTCGGAAAAGAATTGAAGAGTCATCTGAAACCTATTTTCTCGTCATCATTAAGTTGCTTGTAATCAGGAAGAATGGATATTAAAAATGTCTGGATCACTTCTTTCTGACTTATCACAATATCCTTTATCACAACAAAGTGGGCAATGCCGAATGCATTGAATGAATAAATCAAAAACATCTTTGTAAAAACAAGAGCGCCGGAGCGAGAAGATTGCCATTGAACTGGCTCAGAAACAGGACATAATGAGGCATTGGTTTGCTGCGGCGATCACCAGTCTTCTTTTTCACACCTCCTTTGGTTTGTGTATTTTTATATCATTATGTGACACCAGCCTTAAAATCATTACACTGACACACAGCAACAGCAATCACAAACATCTTCAACAGTGAAGCGATAATTGTAATCATATAATGAGGCATTGTTCATATCACCAGTCTTCTTTTCATATTTTTATATCATTATATATATATATATATACACACACACACACACACACACACACACACACACACATATATATATATATATATATATATATATATATATATATATATATTACTATTCCTATGTATTTTTTATTATGTTGTTTGAAAGACTGTTCGTTCCCATACATATGCCCCGTGCATTGCTACTTTGTTCACGATACTGCTTTGTATTCTTCCTCTTTGAGCTGCATATTGTCGCCAGTGAAGGAGTCATCTTCATTATTATAGCTATCGAGAAATATTACAGCAACTGTACTGTCTTACGTTGAACTATTCTTTACCATGAGCAATCCCTTCGCTGCAACATGCAGGAGCTATTATTATTATTATTATTATTATTATTATTATTATTATTATTATTATTATTATTATTATTATTGAGGGTTACCGTTCACTCTTTCCTTTTTAGCAAGCTGTAACTGATTTTTTATCTACCTAAGGTTTCTATTCCTTTTTGGCAAACTGTAAATGAATTTTACATCTGCCCGTGATCTCTAGCTGATAAGTGATTGTATGTTATGATTATTATCATTATAGAGAATGGCTGTCATGGTAACGTTGAGTTTATACTGGAATTTCTCAATCTCACAGATAAGTTTTTTGTACAGCATGTAAATTATATGCAGTTGTCTAAAGTGCATTTCTTTTCCTAACCATAGTTCTTTCTACAAAAAAAAAACAAATGATGCCAGGGGCACAAGTATGTCGTATTTTTACTCACAAGCTGACAGAACTGGGGAGCTCTTCTTACTAGCTGAGAGCAGGCTGATTCATCTGGGAGCATCTAGCCAAGGGTGAAGGTGGCTGAGGGGTTATCCCAGGGACATGCCTTGCTGTTCTCCTCATTGTGGTTGGAAGAAGAAGGATCTCCTGGGTCACATTCACCAATGGTTTCCATTGGAGGATGGTGAGGGCCTGCTTATAGTGTATGCGACTGGGTGGTTTTTATAGTGTGGAGTTCTGGGTTGCATACTGCCTCCTTAGGAGTCCATTACTTATCTCACTATGTGCACTGCTTCTAGTAGCACACTCTTCTGCGTGAGTCCTGGAGCTACTTCGGCATCTAGTTTTTCCAGACTCTTTTCAGGAATCTATCTTGGGATCGTGCCTAGTGTTCCTATGATTATGGGTAGTTTCCATTGGCATATCCCATACCCTTCTTATTTCGATTTTCAGGTCTTGATAATTACCAATTTTTTCTCTTTCTTTCTCATCTACTCTGGTGTCCCATGGTATTGCCACATCAATGAGTGATACTTTCTTCTTGATTTTGTCAATCAATGTCATGTCTGGTCTGATGGCACGTGTCACCCTATCTGATACCATAGTCCCAGAGGATCTTTGCCTGGTCGTTTTCTATCACTCCCTCAGGTTGGTGTTCGTACCACTTATTACTGCAAGCTAGCTGGTGTTTCTTGCACAGGCTCCAGTGGAGAGCTTTTGCTACTGAATCATGCCTCTTTTTGCACTGGTTCTGTGCAAGCACCGGTTTATGGTCTCGTCTTTCATACTCACCCATATGCACTTCCTGCATATGGGTGAGATGTTATTTCCATCTATTGTTCTTTGAACATATCTGGTTCTTAGGGCCTGATCTTGTGCCATTGTTAGCATTCATTCTGTTTCCTTCATTAGCTCTTCCCTCTGTAGCCACTGCCATGTTTCATCGCTGGCCAGTTCTTTAGTCTGTCTTATGGACTGTCCGTGCATTGGTTTGTTGTGCCTCTTCCCATGCACTCCTTAGCCACTTGTCTTCGCTAGTTTTCAGATATTGCCCCACTGCTCTGCTCTCGATGTTGACGCAGTCCTCTATGCTTAGTAGCCCTCTCCCTCCTTCCTTACATGTTATGTATAGTCTGTCTGTATTTGCTCTTGGATGTAGTGCTTTGTGTATTGTCACGCGTTTCCTATTATTATTATTATTATTATTATTATTATTATTATTATTATTAATTTTTTTTTTTTTCAGGAAGTGTTTTGGTGTAACCATTTATTATTATAATGTGTTATCTCGTGTATCTAAATTTTATGCATTGTATTGGATCTACCTTGTCTGCCTCTTATATGGACCTGAACTGAAATTAAGGATATTATTAATATTATAGAAATTAAACATTATTTGCAAAAGAAATGAAAGTCAGGAATTAACATTATATGGTAAGAGTTATTTGTCATTGGCAGAGTTTTCCACTCTGTCAAACACTAGTTCTTTTTATGCAGGAGAAGCTTTGCTAGAACTATTATTGTCCCAGCAGATGATGATGTTGAGGTTGGAGTGGAGTGCCTTTGTTACAGAGACATGCTTCTGTTTGTGTATACTATCTTACTGGTAACCTAGAAGCAAAAGTTCAGCCATTCTTCCTGTTTAGGAACAAAACTGGCTCCAACCAAGTTGAAATAGCCACCCTCTTGGCAGATGATCTTCACCTTTGAGCCTCATTAACTTCTGGAGGGTCCTCCTTTCAGTGACTTACTGATGATGGTGTAGGACATTGTCTAGTTTATCTTTAATACTCCTTCTCACATCACCTCAGGAGTCACAAACACCTAGAGCTAAAGAAGCTCACAGTCTCTTTAGCCATTAGTTTTCCTCTTTGTGGATGGCCACCAAGTCTCTTATGGTGCTCCAGGTGGCCTCATATTGGCATACCTCTAAAAGTCAGGGGTCTCCAAACTATGGCCTGGCGCCCACATCCATCCTGCCAGATTTCATCCAGCCCACAGCTAATATTCAAAAGCCAGATAAATCACAGTTTGACCAGTTGCATCCAGTCACTCAAAGCTCAAGTGCTAGTGCTGGTATTGCCCTTTGAATTGTGATTTTCTTATTTAAATTGCCCAGTTTCTTAAGCTTTGGACTTAGCCCAAATGTTCTTAGTGAATACAAAAATGACATCAAATCATGCCTCAAACTAGTTTATTTTCGAGTAAACACAAAATTGTCTTGTCTTAATTTCTAAAAAGATTAATTGAAAATGGAGATGTTTTCATGCTTACTCAAAAAGAAATTAAAATAAGAAATGAAATGACATCATTGTAGTATTAATTAAGGACATTTGGGTATGCATTTTAAGATATATATATTTTTAAACATAATTCATTTACAGCTTGCAAAACACTCCCCCAACTTTTGGGTCACAAATATACATACAAGCTTAGTGATTGGTCTAGCTAATTCGGAAGCTTTAGTTTTAACTTTAACAGATCTCACATTACGATCTTTACTTTGATAAACTTCAGTAATAAGACCCAGGCATATTTTCTCCTGAAATTAATACTAAATCACCAGTATTTAAATTACGAGACAAATCTGTCAATTTCGTCCTTCCTTGTAGTGAAGGTAAATACTCCCTCAACCACCTGTGCAAAAATTCATAAACAAGTTTCTGTACACATTTCCATCAGCATTTATAAAAATCTGCACCACTAAACAATCACTAAACAATCACTCAGCGATAACAGAGGGTTAGGGGTCAGAGGCTTCAGATCACTGACATAATTGCTAGCCTTTGTAATAGGTCTACTATTTAAAATCGATTCAGCCTCTCAAAGAAATGTTTGAAATGTTTCGTCCGTCAAACGAATGTTAAAGTTAGAGATTGCAGCAAACACCTTTCCAGCAGACTTGATCACTCTCTCCCATATACTACCCATGTGTGCAGCATGAGGCAGATTAAAATGCCATTCAACTTCGTTTTGCATCCAGTATCTAGGTACAAGCCTATCTTGTAGACATAAAATTAGCACCATTATCAGACCATAATTTCTGTGGCATTCCTCGCCAGGAAGTGAACCATCTAAAAGCATTGATGAAACTATCTGTGTCCATACTATGAAGCACTGCCAAATGCACTGCTCTGGTATTTAAGCATGTAAAAATACACCTGTACCTCTTAATATTTCCTCTAACTTGCTTGATCAAAAAAGGACCAAACACATCTAAACCCACATCAGTAAAGGGTGGCTTCCCAGCTTCTACTAGTAAATCTGACATTTTGAATACACTTCAGGAGCAAACAATTTCTTACATTTCATATAGTTGTGAGCTGCCTGTTTGACAATCTTGCAAACTTTGATGATCCAATATTTTGCCTTAAATCCATTCTGTGCCACAGTGAGCTCTATTCAGGTATTCTCTAACAATTAATATCGAGAGAGGATGGTCATGGGGAATCAAAATAGGATGTTTACTAACCTGACAAAGACCAGCTCAGCATAATCTTCCTCCTATGTGAATGGATCTAAAATCTTCACTGTGCTTCTCTTGCTAATGTGACTACAATCTGTATGACTTGCAACTTCGTGGCTTTGAGCCTGACATTGCACATACTTTATAATGCACAGCTCTGCTGACTTTATGTCAGACAATGAAAGACCATTATCAACAAGGAGGCTTTTACTTCTCAACCAAGTTTTCAGTTTCAGCAACCAAGCTACAGTTCTCTTAAAATGACACCAACTTGAATAACAAGCATGTAATTTTTGCGACGGACAAGTTTCTGTGGTAGTGACATATGAAAACTCACTAGTATTGAGTGTTGTTAATTTTACTTCCGGATTATCACAGGTCAATCGAGGTTCAACGTGGTCAATCTTCCATTCATTTTTATAATTCTTGAGAAATTTAGGACCATCACACCATTCACTCCAATTTACAGAAATTCCCCTTTTACCTCTGGATAACATATCTGCCGGGTTATCCTTGCATGGTAGATAATATCATTGAGATGATATAATAAGCTGCGGGTTTTTACCAACTCTGTTAAATGCAAAGACATGAAATATTGATTTCTCATTAAGTATGTATTTGAGTACTACCCCACTGTCTGTCCACAAATGGGAATCTTGGAGATCAAAATTCAACTCTTGTCTTTGCATACTATCAGCTTTGACTGCAAGAACTGCAGCTTGCAATTCCAATGGTGGTATGCTTATGGATTTAATATACACTGCATTGCTTGCACTGTGCAGCAGAGATATATTCACTTCATCATCTTTATTAATTGACCTAAAAAGAATAGCAACTATAGGCTTTTAAGCTAGCATTGCTGAAGTGGTGTAACTCATTTGCAGAATCATGAAATGCCTGTAGGCACACACATCTGTCTATTTCGAAGCTGCTCAGGTTACCAAGGTCCATTATTCATGACCTCCAATGCATTTTCATGTTGAGAGGAACAGCATCATCCCATGCTAGCTTTTCAACCTTGTCACACCCTGAAAAATCATTTTCAAGTAATGGTAAATGTACTTATCAAACCTAGAGGACCATAAATATAAGGAACTGTGACGGTTATGGAACACTGAGTAACAGCAGTGTCACTATTGATAGATAATTCAAAAGAAAGAAGTAATCTTTGACATCCCATTTGACAACAAGAGCTTTGCTTTACTGACTTAGTCCTAACTCCTTACCTTCACATGCTTCATCACATGGGGCTCTCAAATCCCAGAGTTCAGGATCATTAGTAACAAATTTAGTGAGAAAGAATCCACCTTCTGCTAGAACGGCTTTAATATCTACAAGTTTTATTACAGCAACTTCTTTGGAAGCAAAGGAACTCAGGCAGTTATCAACTTAGAATGTGTTATCCACTACTAAATGGTGCAAACTGGTATTAACATTATCCAAAGTCCTTATGAGAGCATAGGCCATACCACTTGCATACCAGACACCACCAAATACATGTCTAGTCATTTTAAAGTGGCATACTTCTCCATCTTCTTGACCACAAGAAACACAGAGCATCTTGGTCATATTTGTGTATTAGAACCTCATAATACATGGCCTTAATATCAGGAGTTACATCATACGGATACTGTCTAATTCTGAGCATCACTGTCTGGACCCTGAAGGTGTCTTGTCTGAGGTAACTGGCATGATGTGGTTGGTACCATATGATGTTATCCAACTCATTAATCACCTCCAAAGACACAGACACAGCATATGATTTGTTGATCAGTTTCTGCATTTCAGCATTATATGACTGCATCAAACCTTTCATTTCAAGATTATGTTTAAGTGACTTTAATCTTGACAATGCAGCTGAGAAGTTGTTCAGCACTACAGCATCAGGCATCCAAGGAATGGAAAACTCGTAATGACCCCCTGCCTTCCTGCAGGTTTGATCCCACAAGTCAATGACACTTATGTCATTCCTGGACCAGGACTGATAATTAATTGTTCCAGTTCCTACAGGTCATTAACCTTGTCCTCAAGCATCTTGGCTCTTATGAAGTGGGAGATAACCTTTTTATTAGTTGACTGTTGAACAGAAGCAGGTCATTAAGACTCCAACCAAACAAGGTTCTTACAGCAAATGGCTCACCACAAATACCTTTCCTAATTTCCAGGGGAGTCAGAGCCTCAAAATTATCCTGGCCAACGAGAATTTTTACATCTTCCCTACCTGCATGAGTGATTGGCAAACCAGAAATGTGAAAGTACTTCTCAATACATACACCTGAGAGGTCCATAAAAGGAATTCTATCTACAACCAATACATCAGATAAATACAAAGTGTTTTTATCATTACATGAAGATACTTCAAGATCAACCATCTTTGTACTAACACTTAAACATACATTTGTATGTTGAACCTTGACACTTATTGTTTGGCAACAAGATCTCTTGAACAAAATCTTTTACCAGAAGCAGTATAAAAAAATGCACAAGTCATGACAATATTGTTCACCAAACAGAAACAACAGGCAAATACACATCATCCCGACTTATAGTACTAGCATTAGTAACCTGATTTTCATTTATTTTTATTTACTCTACCTTCTGAAGCTGAATTTACATGTATGAAAGCTGAGTGCTTTCTACCACTGAAAGCAGATAGTTTTCATATAGTTTGTGATCACGAACTACCTTTAACTTATCAACGGGTTTCATCACCTTGGAAGCAGGGCAATACACCAATTTATGGTCATTACTACAAACAGCACGAAGTGGTCTTTTTCATCTTAACTAGATGTGTGGCTGCAGGTGATTCGCTACTTCAGTTATACATGTTTGGCTATCTACTTTGTGTAACTCACTATTCTGTACTAATGTGGAATGACAGTTTTCAAGTTCTTCGGCAAGAATCTGAAGATCCTCAGGAGTGCTAACAGGCTTGCCACATCGTAACCTGGTGATGATGTGGCCCATAACAAGATACTTATTGCCAAACCTGCTCTCTAGGACCGGG
This sequence comes from Macrobrachium rosenbergii, assembly GCF_040412425.1. Lineage (NCBI taxonomy): Eukaryota > Metazoa > Arthropoda > Malacostraca > Decapoda > Palaemonidae > Macrobrachium > Macrobrachium rosenbergii. The sequence continues at coordinate 6,518,480 of NC_089762.1, read as the reverse complement.
GTTCCCAACCTGGGGTACATGTACCCCCAGTGGTACATTTGTACTCTTCAGAGGGTACATTGGATCTGAGAGAATAGCCAGTACTGGGCAATACATGATGCAATCTGCATTGAGATTGCACAATGTGATGTCTTTTTTTTTAATATCCTCATTTTAGTAAGCAAATCTTTTACTTAAGTTATATCAAGAGTAGGGTGAATACCATTTGTTTTTCACTGTTATGGAACTTCCCACGGCTGTAATCTGTACCTGTACAGGACCTGAAAAGATGTAATATAATGAAATTATATCACAGTATCAATTTCATTGTTTTTCTTTTTCATTCTCAATTTTTAGGGGTACACAGGAATCTATAAAAATGCCCAAGGGGTACAGAAAAACAAAAAGATTGGGAACCCCTGCCCTAGGATAACTTGATCCTGCATATAATCTGCATCATCATGCAGCAAGGTACAGTGCCTGATTGCCTCTCTGGTCGTGCCATCTTGCACCAAATGGTTGACAACCTCCTCGAACATGGCAACGAAGGAGTGGCATTAATGGGATCTCCATCAAATGTTTCTAATTCAGTTTTAAGAAGATTCACCAAAGCTGCAATATCTAGTGTTTTGGCAGTACTTACTATGGGCTTTCATTGGGAGGCTGTTCAGTTGCAGACAAGGTCTTTAGCCAAACTAGGGAATCCTTGAGAACATTCATGTACGATGTTTGAGCAGCATAGAAATACGAATCACTGGTCTCCGCATCTTGATCAGTTTCTGAAAGAGTATATCTGCCCTCTGTGACTCCCAATGGTTCAAACGCTTCGGTCAACTTTTCTGTTTAATCCAAAACGTTGGTTATGTTCTCTTCAGTGACGAATCTCACTAGCCTATTGACGAATCTTGTCGCGGTGGCTTTCATGCAGCTTCTTTGCACTTTCAGCTCTTGACGATCTGCCACGATGATCGCTTTTCAGCATAAGTTTATTCGCTGTTGAATTATGTGTGTTTGAAATTAAAATTTTATTTGCACTTTATTTATGCACACACACACACACACACACACACACACACACATATATATATATATAATATATATATATATATATATATATATATATATATATTTTTTTATGTATAAGTATGTATGTATGGATGCTTATATAGCCACATTAGTTAGAAACTGGTTCTTTGCACTAAATGCAGTGCTCAAGAGCAACATCTTGAAGAGGAGGCAGATACTTACAAGGGATGGATAGCTACATACAGCCAAAGACATTGTATGTGGTGTATTCAAGTATTGTAGTGATGCAATAAAGACGCTTGACGTGGAAAGTGAAATACAGAAATGGCATTCTGGTGAATGATTTTGCGTGTCGTTGAGAACTGCAGTGGCGTTTGAAAGTGGTGGCCTTTGCCTTCAACGGCGCGAAACCCGCCCAGAAATGAGGCTTTGTCAGCATCACTGATGTCATATGTACTGAAAGGAGAAAATATCTTACGAATGTCTTATGAATGGTTTTATCCCCGTGTGTTGAGGAGCCACTCATCTGGGTACACTCTTTTCGGAGGATGTTGCTCTCTCTCCAACTGCAACCCACAACAGTCGACAAAGATCTTTGAACTTAATTTACTGCTTTTTGCGCTTTCAGGAAACTAGCCCATATCGTCCTTCCTCGTCCGATTAGGAGATCAAAATCTGGTTATTCAACTGGTGAACTTGAACTGAGCGCGACGGCTGCGAGGCGCGCGCGCACGAGAGAGAGAGAGAGAGAGAGAGAGAGAGAGAGAGAGAGAGAGATACGTTTAGCATACTTGAGATGCACATCTAGATCATAATAGAGAACTGGACCACTTTTTTGAAATGTGATTACTTTGGTAATAAAGTATGAAATATAACTATTTGCTTAATGCACGTGCATGCATTGAGTTTATATCTTATTATATATATACATGCACATATACACACATATACATATATGTTGTATATAAGATATATATATATATATATATATACAGTATTATATGTAGTTATATATGTATATATATATATATATATATATATATATATATATATATATATATATATATATATATATATATATATATAACCTATGTGTGTATAATGTGTGTGTGTGTGTGTATTTATATAGATAGTCTGTCTGTCTGTGTATGACGAGAGAGAGAAGCTAAAGACGTGAAAAAGAAAGGCAAAAAAATTGTCGCTGCACCCCAACGAGATTTTAGGACAAGCCGGGAACCAAACAATTCATTTGTTATACTTAATCCTCCGCCCCCCCCCTCTCTCTCTCTCTCTCTCTCTCTCTCTCTCTCTCTCTCCTCCAGAAGACCTTTCCCCCCTTGTCTTTCATTTTTCTTTTCTTCCTAAACCTGGCTCCAAGACCGAGGGGAGAAAGTGAAAGATGACCTTGATGTGCGAGCAATGAATGAGATGACGCGTGGTGATGATATTCGGACGGGTGGCGCAGTCATTAGCGAGGGACAACTTCTTCAAGAAATACTCAAAGCACACTTAGAATGGATTGGCCCTCTGCGGAGTTTGTCTCCTCTTTGTTCTTTTTATGATCTGCACTACCTCCGTCTTCTTCAACATCGTTATTCCCATCTTTACCTTCATCACTATCATTATCTTCATGATCATAATTGTCGTCAATGAAGAAGCATTAGATGAACACAGTGACTGAGAAGTTTGATATCTTTTAAAATTCTTATTATTATTATTATTATTATTATTATTATTATTATTATTATTATTATTATTATTATTATTATTATAAACCAGAAAACAATAATTTGAAAAATATCTTGTTTTTAGATGTTCGCAATTTTAAATTGGTGCGTTTTATTCTCTTTAGATCATAGAAGATTTTATAATATTTTATAACACAAAAAAAGCTATTTTTTAATTCGTTTGACAAAGTAAAATTATTGAGGAATTGTTTTCTCTCTCTCTCTCTCTCTCTCTCTCTCTCTCTCTCTCTCTCTCTCTCTCTCTCTCTCTCCACTACTGTAATATGTAAGTAACTTAGTGCAATTCTTGACGGTAACATTTTTCGAGACTGTGTAAGGAGAATGCCGTGCATAGAACTAAATTATAATTACATGTGTACTTTAAGATTATCTCTCTCTCTCTCTCTCTCTCTCTCTCTCTCTCTCTCTCTCTCTCTCTCTCTCTCTCTCTCTGTAAACGGCTACGAAATATGGAAGTTCGTTACAGAAAAAGATGCAGTAGTTGAGTAATACACGTTTTTGGGGGGCACTGGCAAACATTTTCCAGGCTCTTTCACGTCCACATATATAGAAAGAGAATTTTTTTTTTCCGTGAATTGAGACAGGAACCAAGTAAGTTTCGCTGTAAGGAATTGGAAACTGGCAGTGCTTTTTTTTTCATAAAATTCTGCACGAAACTAAAGGATGCAAAATCTTTACGCTGAAAGTACTTCTAAATTCATGATTGGGATTTGAGGTAGATGCCACATGTATGGAAATGTATGAAAATCTATTATCACTATTATTATTATTATTATTATTATTATTATTATTATTATTATTATTATTATTATTATTATTATTATTATTATTATTAACTTCACCATCACTATGGAGAGTTTATTGGTTTCGTTGAATTTCTAACTTTCAATCACTCCTCTCTCACATCTTGAAACATGACCGGAACGTACCTCATAGCCCCTGATTATTTGACCCAGTAGAGTGTGATACCGACATTTTCCAACGTTACGAGGTAACAAAATTGACAGCATTCATAAAAAATTTGATACGGATGTCTCTCTAAATTGAAAGATAAAATATGCCCCTATAGGTCTACATGCAACATATTGTCACTCAAAGCGTTGCTAAACCTTCAAAATGGCCTATAACATTTTTTCTCCTGCCAGGGGATGGCTCCCGAGAAAAGAAAAGACAATGATCACTGCCATATTCATATTACAATAACGAAATCGGGGAATACCGCATCGTGTAGATAATTTCAACTACATTAGACACTTCTTACTCCCACACAAAATGCTGATCAGAAGCGAGTCGACCCATCCCACACATAGCCTACTGCGCCATTCGTTTCCAGCTTGAATGATCTCTGTTCTTACTTAATTTTAAGCCTTCCTTCCGAACCGTCCTTCCATTCATCTATCCTTCGTCTATCCGTCAGATTGTCATGCCGTCAGTGCGCCTCATGTGAGCATTGTGACTCACTTTTTCTTTCGTCTTGTCGCCATGGGTCATATTCATGGCCAGATACCCACTACTGCTTTCATTCTTCCACTGTTCATATTGAAATTCATAGTTCCATCTCGATTCCTTTTTACCACCGTTTCCATACTCTTGCTTGCATTTGCTCTCAACTTTCAGCTCTTGCAAACATTTTAACATTCTTTCACTAGTCCCTTTAGTTTGTCTCCACCATCCCCAGTCAGTACTGTATCGTGTGTGAACATAGCCAGTCCACACTCCACTGCAAACTGTCAAGCATGCTTCGCTTCCATCATAAGAATTTGTTACCACTCCTGGCTGTTAGTTTACTCTCCGGACGGTATATCCTGAACACTTAATAAATGTTGCCCCTGTATCAGCTTTATCATATGTTTTTTCTAGGTCCATTTACATCACGTACAGTTTTTTCCGTTAATATTCAAACTGCTACATTAGTGCTTCATAGCAAACATGACCCACATACCATCTTGGTTCTTTCCCTATATATCAGACTTTTCTCCTACTTTATGAATTCAAGTCCTGTCAAACACATGTACTTTCCAGGGTATTCTGAGTAAGTATGCCCCAATAATTTCTTGTGTTCTCTGTTGCCTTTAACCTTCTACAAAGGAATAATCATTCCTCACACCCATTCCTCTCCCTAGTTAACCCCTTAATTACATTTTCACCCTTATACTGTAGCATTTCACTTATAAACCCATTCATTTATAGTGTCTTTCCACATTCCAACTCCTTAATTGCTCTTCTTTCAACATCATCAGTAACTTCCATTAGCATTCTCAAACTTAAGCTACCCCCTTCCACTCTTGCGTCCTTCAGCTCCCCCTTTACATAATCTTCCACATACAGTCAATCCTAAAATGACGACTCACTCCATCAGCCTTGGACTGCGCTGTCTTCAAACAGGATGTCTCCATTACGACTTTTATTCCGAAATCCTTGTGCGTCAGCTAACTTTTCTCTCTGCCTTTACCGCCTTGCAGAACGGAGTCTTCCTGGAGTCCTGGATCACATTCTCACCACATCTTTTTCACTTTCTCTTCAGCCTGAACTTCCATGCATCTTAACCTTATCCTCAAGCAAATAATTATTTGATTTCTGTTTTCAGAGAATTTGTGAGGCAGCAATTGGCCGTTTGAACCATTCAACGACGTTGAAAGGTATAAACAGCTCGAAGGGGTATCAGAGACTGATCTGAAACGACTGAAAAATGAAATGAGCAGAGGGACTTGCTCTCAGAAGACCAGTATGCACTCGTAGAGCATTGTCTGGTAGAGGGAATTTTACTCACTTCATTATGTTGGTTTATCTTTGTTACTCGTGTAGAGCTGAGTATATTTTCCTCAAAGTAGTTCGTGTTATATTCGTACGATGAAAAAGTTTTAGGTGTAGGTTTGCTTCTTTAATTCTCAAAGAACATTATTTGTAGTTTTTTTCAAGAAATAACTGACGAGACAGGTAACCCAGATGTTCTTATCTTTTTGAGAGAGAGAGAGAGAGAGAGAGAGAGAGAGAGAGAGGGGGGAGCGGGGGTAAGGGGGAGGAACAGAACCTAATTGCGGAGGAAGTTTTACACGCGTATCCAGTGGAAAATGATATATTGTGATATGTTACCTGGTTGGTTGAGAAGAGAATCTTTTTTTTTTTTTTTCTATCTTAGTCGAAGGTTGCCAGAGAAAGGATGTTTAACGGAAATGCCGGAGACTGGGTAAGGCCAAAGTACAGCAGTAGAACAAGGTCATCATAATTAGTGATAAAAGAGTCAGCAAAGGACTGAAAGGGTATAACTAATTACACCGAGCTGTAGAGAGGAGGAAGCTGGACTAGCAGAAGATGTCATACTATTTATATTATTTCTTGCAGCGAAAGCGAAAGCACTGTTGCCGTAGGAGGCTTTGTACTAAGTCTCACCAAACAATTGGAAATTCTTGGACGTGAAGGTTCTCGAATTTTTCTGGCTGAAGTAATTAATGACTAATTGATGATATGAGTTGCATCTCTGGAATACGTGAGCTTTCAATCCCGTCAGCGTTAAGGACGTTGCCTAAGTCATAAGTGTTTGGAGACGCCGATGCTCTTTGCTTGGCATTGGAGGGACAAGTGCTCAGTTTGGTCATTTGCCTTTTAAGTGGCATCAGCAACACCGTGAATACCGAAAATCGGTGATGGGACTCTATTCTAGGAATGAAAAGTCTCCTGCAGAACTGAAAGCTTTCTTCGTTCGTCAGTTTTGAAGAGATCTTGTGAGAATAATGAAGGAGGAGGAGGAACACATGGAACACATTTCTGTCGAATCAGCGACAATATATATATATATATATATATATATATATATATATATATATATATATATATATATATATATATATATATATATATATATAGACTTACAGTAGACTTAAATACCTGCAGGTATTTAGGTTTGTTTTCTTTCCAATTTCTGGCCACAACAAATATCTAGTGAAAAACCTGACAGGAATGTATTAGCTGTCTTCTTCATGATCACTTTATAGATAACTTTGCTAATCATGTCCCTTTACTATGCTAATCTTCTAATTTTGCAAGTGTACTTCAACGAGTACCACAGGGTTTCCTTCTTTTCTCCTCCCGGTCGGCGAGTAAAACTTTTTTAATTCCCATCTTTCCTTTCTTGCCTCTTCTTCTTCTCCTTTCTCCTCCCTCCTTCCTCTCCCGTCCCGTCCATCATCCATCACTCGTAACCAGGTCCAATCCTCACTTGATGACCACCAGGCTCTTGCTGAAGGTGCAGGGGGGGTGGGGAGGGAAGGACGGAGAGGAAGGGAGGAGGTAGAGGCTGGGGTTTTGGGGGGCGTTTTAGGAGGAGGAGGAGGAAGAGGACGATGTATGAGTTCTAGGGAGAAGTAATGTCCAGGAAAATAAGGAAAGGGAAAATTTGAAATGTTCGGGGAAAAATATAATAATAATCATAATAATACTTTTTATTAGTATAGAGACAATAAAGTCAGTGCAAAATGCTCCAGATTTATAAGAAAGGTTGAACGGCTACAGTCATAACATTACTGATAATATCAAAATGCTACTACTAACATCAACAGTATCACATGGAGTATATCTAAAATTAAATAGTACCGATGGCTAAAGCCTACTGTATTATTATATATTACTCAAAGTGAGAAAAATAGAAAAGACGCTCCAGTATTACTTCACTTTACTGATGGTAATAACATTGGTGGTAACAGCAAATACCGGTACAGTAAGAGACGAAACAATTGTGCTGAAATGAGGCAAACAAAGCACTCAGCAGCCTACTCACAACATACTGTACTATGCTGTACTGTACTGTACTGTACTGTACAGCATCGAAGTCGATAAGGCACAGAAACGCCAACAGTGCCGACCTTCAACTAAAACAGAAAATGAGGGGGAAATTGTAACACGTGAATATTAAAACTTGCTGCTAACAATAAAAAATCATGGAAAAATGATAGAAAAAGTATTAGAGAGCCACTTAAAAATAAATTACCTGAGTTTATCCACAATGGAGAAATGGAACACCAGTGAACGCTAACATTATGAAAAAAAGTTTCCTGTTGCTCTGTCTCAATGGTTTACATCTCGCTCCTCTGCTTCGGCTCTTTGGGACTCGTCCATTACTGTTCTTTCCTAATCTCATCAACAGACTGGGCATTGTTCGCCTCATAATGGTCTTCAAATTTTCTCGGCCGTAACATTAATTATGTAAATATATAATTATGTATATACATAGTATATATATATATATTTATGGGAGCCTCGATGGCTCGGTTGGTAGAGCAGTCAGACTTCATAGAAGTCTGTATATACATATGTGTGTGTTACGTATGTAATCATATATGCTGAAAGCAAATGGGTATTACATATAATATATAAACAAAGCCACTAACATCTTCTAAAAATATATTATATTCTCGAACTGTATGTTCTCCTCGCTGCTGGGGATATATATATATAAACATTCGTTACCGGGGTCTAAGCGATGTCAGGCAGGGCACATCACACACACACAAAGTCAAAGAAGGCACACCCCATATAAAAATGGGAAAAAAAGCACGTTAAAACGAAGAAAAAAAATATATATATATATATATATATATATATATATTATATATATATATATTCTTCTAGAAGACTAGTGCATAGTGGTAGAGTTTTCCTTTAAAAATGCTTAGATATCAGATCAGAGAGGACAGGCAAACATACGGACGGTAGAAATAGGACGGACATCTGAGGAAGGGGGCGGTGGGAAGAGGAGGAGCCTTAGCCTTATGCGTGCGTGTAAGAGCGCCCCGAACAAGTGTCGTTCTTTACCCGCTGCCAAGGGCCTCATGACTTAGCTGTTGACACCAAACAGTGTTCCATTAAATCACCATGGTTTACATATTTCTTTTGAAATTAAAGGATCACTTTTGTACATTCTTAGGCTTATATTCATATTGTTACAACAGCTTTCTTTTGTAACATTTTATGCAGTGATGGTTCTTCCTGTATAATAGCATATGAAATCTTTGTATTACTCGTTCAGTGCAAAGTATCATTTTTTCACAAACATGAACGAAATTCCTCTGTTATCCTGGCCATATCTGAGAATACAGTTTTATACTGCTCTACTCTCTTTTGACCTATTATCAGTTTTATTATATATATATACACACACACACATATATATATATATATATATATATATATATATATATATATATATATATATATATATATATATATATATGTGTGTGTGTGGAACGTGATGTATATAAATAAAGATACCACGAAGGAAACGCACTGGAGTGCACTGCAGTCAGTGTTTTCCATTTCAGTGTGTATATTGGAACTCAGTTAGGCATACGCATATTTGTTCATTGTTTCTGCCCAGATTCACAAATATTCACGCAGGATGTGGACACAAGTTATGGTCGTCATTCTCAATAAATTTGTATTTATTTCCAGAAACATCAGTGAAACTTGGATGTGGTAAAGACGTTTTGTTAGTGGGTTTCCTCGCCTGGAAAAGCCGAAGGAATTCCATACATAGGGAACGCTGGTGTCTCTGTCTCTGGGAGAGGGAGTTGACGTTGATTGTCCGGCCTGGAGGTCGCAATGAGGTTTGTTTGCAACACATGTTGTCCTTTTGACGTCATTACCGCGTCATCACAGGGCCATCAGCGCCAACTGCTCCCGGCCATGTGACGGGAATCCCCAAATGGTCACTCTTGGCACGAGCATTCTCTCTCTCTCTCTCTCTCTCTCTCTCTCTCTCTCTCTCTCTCTCTCATGTTTACTTCAAACGCTATCTGGACTATACTTGCTTGGACATAATAATAATAATAATAATAATAATAATAATAATAATAATAATAATAATAATAATTATTATTATTATTATTATTATTATTATTATTATTATTATTATTATTATTATTATTATTATTATTATTATTATTATACTTGCTAATAGATAATAATAATAATGATAATAATAAATTATTGTTGTTATTATTATTATTATTATTATTATTATTATTATTATTATTATTGTAATTATTATTAGTTCCTCGTTGGACGAGTCGGTAGATATCTCGGCTAGCACTCTGCTAGGCCCCAGTTCGAGTCTCCGGTCGGCCAATGAAAAATTAGAGGAATTTCTGGTGATAGAAATTCATTTCTCGGTATAATGTGGTTCGGATTCCACAATAAGCTGTAGGTCCCGTTTCTAGGTAACCAGTTAGTTCTTAGCCCGTAAAATAAGTCTAATCCTTCGGGCCAGCACTAGGGGAGCTGTCAATCAGCTCAGTGGTCTGGTTAAACTAAGGCATGCTTACTTATTATTATTATTATTATTATTATTATTATTATTATTATTATTATTAATATTAGGCGGCAGTAAAGATGCTGTAATGATAAAGACGACAGCACCATTAGCAGTAATAAGCAGTTCAAAGAGAAACACTCTGCAGCGGGATTGAGAACTCAGCAGAAATATGGGGAAGGTCTTAGGTGTGCCAACAAACGCCGGTCGTCAATGGACGGAGGAGATATATCATAATATACAAATACAGAGGAATAGTAATGCAAATATAAAAAAAAGAGATGACAATAAGCAACGATAGTGAACTAAGTGTAGATCTGCTCTCCTCTCTTCGCTGTTGAAAACGTTTCTGAGAAGTGAATCGCTGCTACAGTACATCTTGGTCGGGTGATCGGACTGGACATCGTTCGCCTAATAATGATTTTCAAATGATTTCGGCGCTTTTCAAAGAACATCTACTTAGCAACAAGTTAACTTCCGCGTAGTAATGGGACGCATGCAATTGCTGCGTATTGCGTCCAAGTTTCTTCTTCAGGCGCCATATTCTCTGAAGTTGATTTCTCCCATTTCAAGAGCATCCTGTGAGTGTTTGTAATGATAGCGAGTTATTTTCTTGTACATATCAGTGGGGAAATGGAAGTAGTTAGTTGCCTTTTCTGACATCAAAGGGCATGGTCACTTTTTTTTTTTTTCATAAAAATTTACGTGTTTAGAATATTTTTTTTCTGTTTCGTCTGTTATTCGTAATCAGATATATGTATCTGGACATCTTATTATTTTACTTATGTTAGTCTGATTTGGGATGGCAATCTTATGATATCTTTCATGAATACGTGTTTTAATTAGGAAATTCCGTTATTCGGTTTATCCCTCTTGATTGCAATATTCTTTCAAACTGAATAAAACAACTCTCTTGATGATTTTCTAAAAGTAACTATTCTTTTGATTGATAATAATAATAATAATAAGAATAATAATAATAATAATAATAATAATAATAATAATAATAATAATGTTTACTGCTTTGTTAAACCGGCTTGTAACATGTTAGAAGATTCAATGTTCTGTTAAGTTCTCAAAGGTCTTTTATTTATGGCAGGCCTTCTGTGACTGAAGGAGCATCAGACACAAGCGTCTGGGAACTTTTATTCTTGTTATTTGTCTCGGATTTAGTTTGCTGAGATTCCAAATAAATTTATTGGAACGTTTTATATAGTAATCGTAGACCTTTCCACCTTTTAGTTTACATTAACTAAAGATAGTGACAGTTCACACATACAGACACATATAGGCAGAACAAGAGAGGGAGAAAGAGAGTAAAAGTCCCTTTTTCTTGTCGCTTCTCTGGTCATAGAAGAAGAAGAAGAAGAAGAGGCTGAGGTGTTGAATGGATTGATGATGATGGCGATGGTGCTGATGGCTTTGTTTTAGGGCAAGGGTGATGATGATGGGTCGGTGATGCCGCGGCTGAAGTCGTCTGTGATAGGTAATGGACCACTCATGGGGCATCAGGGGAAAAACTCCTCACTTGAAGATGAATGCTTTGGTTTTTTACTTCGTCATAAATCATACACACAGAGAAACATAGAGTCCTGTCCACCCAGTCTACACATTTTAGAAAGGGTGTCGTTATATCCAGCTACTGTCATGGGTGAATGTCAATTGTATCCTTTCCCAAACAGCGTACCTCTTCTCAGGCGAGGTAAGAAGGCACTCCTTTTTTTTTTCTTTAATTCGGTTACCAGACTGTTAATATCGATAACTGTGTTGCGTTAGAAATAGCATCTTGAGAGTGAATGTTTGTACATTTCTTAGCTTGTGTCGTTTCATCTGTTACTTGAGAATAATAAGCGTGAAACGGAGAATAATAATTGCACCCAAAAAAAGGCAGAAAGAAATGGTAAGGAAGAGCAGCGCCTTCGCTTACACGCAACATCACTTCCTCCTGACAGTAGTTAAGCGTCATTAATCTCCCGCAATCAGCGCTCTCTCTACACCAGAGGGAAGAAGAGGAGGCGCCTGTTGTAAATAAACAAATGATCTTATAAAATGAACCATCTTTTTCGCTTATCTCTGCTCTTTGTTTTCCTATGAAGCGACGTGAAACATTTAATCTCTCTCTCTCTCTCTCTCTCTCTCTCTCTCTCTCTCTCTCTCTCTCTCTCTCTCTCTCTCTCTCATAAATAATCACACAGACATATAATTCGAGAAGTTAAGAGGCCATTGTGGCTATTACAATTACATATGTATCTGGTAAAAAGTGACTAGTAGATTCTACATATACATATATATATATATATATATATATATATATATATATATATATATATATATATATATATATGTATGTGTTTGTGTGTGTGTGTTTCTGGGAAGCAGACTTTCTTTTAAATATAAATTATGAAAGATGACTGCAAAAGTGCCGATATACACATCATCTTGCTTAATTTTTCTATTTCTCTCGTAGATCTTTCATCAGTTAGTAGGTTAAAAATAAGGCTGCCAGAATTAAATTTTTAGGCACTTTGTATATTCTAAAATCAAGTATAACGTTTCGACTCCATGAGTCATTTTCAAATGCAAGAGATTTATAACGGCAACTGCTTAAAATCAACAAAATGTCACAGTAAGTTACTTGTGATTACAAAAAGGGGGTGATTTCAGCAGTGTATCAATACAAATTGCGCGATAGTCCAATTAAATTCAGGGCCAGTAGTGCTTCAATATACATCAGAAAATTAAGTCCAGTCAGTTGACAATACCTTGTATAAGTAATAACAGTTAGCTTGTCATAATTTTTCTAAAGTTAGGTAAAACAATTCAGGTATGTTTATATACAGATCAAGAATAAACAAGTAAAAAATGTGCTGAAGTTTCTTCGGCTCAATCGAGTTTTCTGTACACCGTATACAGTAATCAAGGCCACCGAAAATAGATCTATCTGTCGGTGGTCTCGGCATAATGCTGTATGAGCCGCTGTCCATGAAACTTTAACGACGGTCCGGTGGTGGCCTGTCCTATATCGTTGCCAGACGCAAGATTATGGCTAACTTTAATCTTGAATAAAATAAAAACCACTGAGACTAGAGGGCTGCAATTTGGTATGTTTGATGATTGGAGGGTGGATGAATAACAGGAATTTGCAGCCGCCCTCTAGCCCCAGTAGTTTTTTTAGAGATGTGGTCGGACAGAAAAAGTGCAGACAGAAAAAGTGCGGATGGAGAGACAAAGCTGGCACAATTGTTTTCTTTTACAGAAAGCTAAAAGGGAATAAGAGAATTAATAAAAAACGAAAGGAAGACGAACTAATTATCATTGGAAAAGAAAATATCAAAATGGGCTGGCGGTCGACTGAATGAAGGCAGAGGAATAGATGTAGAACAAATCTGCACATTCATTGATGGTTTTTTCTCGCCTATACAGTATGTGAAGCCTCTTCTTTCTTTTTTTTCTAAGAGCCCCTATTTTCATTTGAACTCAAGAGATGTTCTTGAATATTTGAGTCATATCATTTTCTGAACTGGAGATGTACTTGAATTTCTGGAGCATATCAGTTTTTGAACTCCTGTGATGGACCTGCTTTTCTCACGTTTGTTGTTTCTTGAAATCATGAAATGTTCGTGTAGTTTCTGTGTCCATTGCTTCTTCATGAACTGAAGAGATATCTTTACTCTTCCAGAGGTTATTAATTTTTTATCCTCAGAGGTACCGGCAATTTCAGGTTTTATCAGTTTTTGCATTTCCATAACTTCTCTATTCTTGAAATCCTGGTTGTACCTGCATTTCCAGATTTTAGCCGTTCTCGAACGCCAAAGATGATGTTGCATGCCATATCTTGATTCATTTTTGAATCCTAAAGCTGCTCTAGTCCGGAGCTTAAGCATTCTCAAATTTCAGGTAAGTCCTTGAATTACCTGTTTCTCATTATCTGTCGTCTTAACGACTTATGCACTCATTTCATTTATATAAATTCTCAGATCTTACGAAGACTATAAGATGCACTAGCATTTTTGCTACGTAAATTTCTTATTTCCATAAACGTACTTTCATTTTCAGAACTTTAAATGTTTATGGATTCTCGAATTCCAAAGATGTTTTTGCATTTTTGTAGTGTTTTGGTTGTGTAACTTCAGAAATGTGCTTCCGTTTCAGAGCTTTTAAAGTCTTGAACTCCAAAGATGTGCCATCATTTCCAGAGCTTATTAATTCGTGAAATGCTGAGATTATAAGCATTTGCAGAGGTTATTACCTCTAGAAATCCATAGACATATATACATTTACTGAGCTCATTGATTCTTGATCTAAATAGGCCTACTTGCCAGAGCTTATGGAACACTGAATTCCCAAGATGTGATTAAATATTTGGTGCTTATCGATTTTAAAACCCCAGCATGTACAGTACTTGCATTTCTTGAACTCAGTGGATTCTGAACTCCAGAGTTGTACATTTATATCTTAACTTATCGATTCTTGAACTCCAGAGATTTAATTGCATTTTCATGTTGTTGATTCTTAGGCTCACGAATCGTACTTGAATTTATAAAGTTTATCAGTTCATGAATTAGAGATGTACTTGAATATCTGGAGTATATCAATTCTTAAACTCCGCAGAGTATGCTTGCATTTCCTGAGTTTACTGGAATTTGATCTCAAAGGATGTATGTGTATTTTGTAATTCTGGAGCTTATCAGTCCTTGCATTTGGGTTCCTATCAATGATTGAATCTCAAATAGGGACCTCCATTTCCATACCAAACGTTTAGCATTTTTAAATTTCAGAGATGTACTTGAATTTCCGTAACTTATCATTTTGCACCATATAGATGTATTTGCATTTTCAGGGCTTGTTGATATCGGAACTTGAGAGAAGTCCTTACTTTTCCATACCTTATCGGCTATGGAATTCTATAGATGTATAGCAGTTTTAAAGCATAACTGTTCTATGACTCCACAGATGTACTTGCATTTCCAGAGTTTATATTATACCTGAATTGCAGATCTGTATTTGCCTATTCTGAAGTTTTAGTTTTTGAACTAAAGAGAGGGACATGCATTTCCAAATTTTCTCAACTCTCAGTACTCCAGAGGTGTACTTGCATTTTCAGAGCCTGTTGATTCTTGAGCGCCATAGATGTTTCTGCATTTCAAGAACTTTATAACGCCTGAAGTCATAGATGTAGCATCTGTTAGAGCTCATTGATTGCTGAACTCAAAATAATTATGCGTTTGCATTTCTGGAGCTTAATACTTCAGAGAAGTACAAAAATCAGAGCTTGTAGATTTCTGAACATTCAACATGCACATGCTTTCCAGTTCTTAGTTCTTGAACTAAGAGTTTTAGTTACATCTTCAGAGATTATTGTTTTTAAATTTCAGAGATATACTTAGATTTGCAGATATTATCGGTATTTAAAGGGTAGAATTGTAATTTTATTTCTGGGTTATTAACTTTATAGTTCCATAGTCATACTTTCATTTCTGGAGGCTTATTGATTCTTAAACTGCACAGGCGTCCTTGCATTTCCAGATTGTTGACTTTTAAAAATCTAGAGATGTATTTGTTTTCTAGGGGATTATTGATTCTTGTACTAATTAGAAGTGCATATATTTTTAACTTATTTATTCTTGATCTTCAGAGATATACTTGTGTTTCTTTAGCTTAAGAACGTATGTTAGCAATTCCTATAGCAATACCCACGTTAATTAGAAAAATCAGTTAATGTTAGAAAAAGCACTGCCATTGATAAGTCAGGAATTTTATGATTCAGCTGTCTTGAACACCAGTGCTTAAAGATCATCCGTAGACTTAGGAGGCATACTTCAAAGAACGATGGATGAATCCCTAGACAGACTTGAAGAATGGAACTTGCAGCATCCAAAAACTGCTGTTAGTTTTAAGAATTTGATTTCCAAATTTTTAAAATTGAGTGTAAACGTATGAAGATAACTCTTACTGTTTTATATTCACAGATATTTAAGCCACTGCTCTTGTTATTGGAAAGATGATACTTGAAATTAGCTGCTGGTTTGTGTTGAGATTACAGGTGTACAAGAGAGTACACATAGCGTACTACTGCCATTTTGCATTCATTAATAATGCATAAGCGAATTCGACGCTGTTGTCGTGAACTTGGAAAATGGGTCTGGAAAGTCATCTGAAATTATTAGGTTATGATTTTTATCATGAATATTTGTATACTAGTAACCTTATTTTTAATAACTGCTGATAGCCAAATCTGATGAATGGAAGCTAAAGATTACTCAATCATGTGTGCTCTGAGCATTAATATACCTCGATCTATTCATGGAGTATTCATTTCATGCATATCTTTCCTGGACAGTTAAGGTTCGCCAGAGTAAAGCAGCGACCCCACATAGCTGTAAAATTGTAGTTACCCCGGGGTGGTGGACACTAATTTAGTTAGGGACCGTTACTGATACTATTGAAACATAAGTGTGCGCTGCCCGTCCTGTGAATAGTTGTTCAAAGGGAGAGACGCTCTCTGTTAGAAAGGACGAATCATTGCATGTTATTGGACAGCTTCCGGGGAAAGGGAAAGCCACTTAAAAAGTGCTTAGTTAACATAATGACAGCGGTGATAGAACGAAGGGTCTTCACATCTACTGTATATTGTGGGCGTATGATCCTCGTGTGAAGCTGCCATTTTTTGCTTTTTGTTTATGTGTTCATTTGTCTTATCTGTTTGTTTACTATTTTTGTTTTATCTTATCTGTTTGTTTATTATTTTTTATCTTATCTGTTTGTTTATTGCTATTATTTGTTTTTTTTTGCACGTCGGGCGTTTTCTCCCACTGTATCCAATATAAAATCAATTTATTAATACAATAAATTGATTTTATAAGGTTTTACATTATTATTTTCAGTATTATTTTAGTTTTTATTATTATTATTATTATTATTATTATTATTATTATTATTATTATTATTATTATTATTATATTACTGCGTATGCCTCAGATTGGGCTACTTCGCTCTCATCCTACTTGTGCATCGCCCTTTTCCCGTGTCCTCTCCCCTCCCTCCCCCCCCTCCCCCCCTATTCTGTCCGCTTAGTGATGTATGATCGGAAACTTATTATAACGACAGCACTGGTTAGTGGGTGTCAGTGTTCCGGTGATACGTTAAACGTTACAAGCTTCTCTTTTGTTCCCTGACACCTCGACAAGCGAAGCAACGCACTTGGTCGCAGACTTTGGGTTGGGGAGTCGGGTGGAAGTGGGAATGGTCGGGGTCATTTGCTCGCAGGTTTCCATCTAGGGATTTAGAGGATCAAGAGGGAGGTGTCCTTTTAGGAGCGCACATAAACCGGCAAAGAATGTGAAATTAGTCGTCTGTGCTGCGCACGGTGCTGGAAGAGACGACGGTTTCTGTCGTATGTAGTCTTGATGAAGTTTATGTCAGGTATTCTCTTTTGGTTCCTTTTTTAAATATGTGGCGCATCATGGAACTTACCTGAAATATTTGGACGTCAAGAAAATAAAATCACGAGGAAATACTTTATTAATTATATGCTCCGTTCCCGTTATGAACAACTGAACCAATGACAACAACATGTAGCCTGTGGTACCCTTTGGGAAGAACCTCTTACAATGAAAGAAAAACGGGACCCTCTTATTAAAAAATGGGAACCACTCTATATTAAAAATGGGAATACATGAAAACTATTTGAAGGGAAAGGCAGTCACGGTTGGGTCTGAGCTGTATGGGGGCTTGTTCGGTTCTCTAAAGGCAGGGCACCCAAGATATGAAGAGAATGGCGTCCCCCTGTCGAAGTCCAGAGGGAGAGATCATATCAGGGGAAGCACATTTGCCATAGGTCAGCGATCAAAGGCGATTCAACAGGAAATGAGTGTCTGATGATGGAGTGCTATATTCATTTATGGAGTTTATGTACGTGGTGTATTCCATGTATACACATTTATTTATGTGCTTAAGTATGCAGATGTGCATCTGTCAGAACTCTTGTGCACACCCTCACTATCCGAAAGATCTAGCGTGGCTGCAGAAGAGGTGTTGCTCTGTTTGAAGGAAACCTTCCTTCATTCACTTCTGAATGACGTTTTATCAAATAAAAAAAAAATGAGAGCTGGAAAGCGGAATGCAATTTGCCATTGTTCGTGGCACGGGCATTAAGACTTCCGTGGGTCGTTAATCATGGCTCTAACAAAAAAAAAAAAAAAAAAAAAAAAAAATCTTGCCTATGCTGTAATCAGTTCATCGCTTGTCAAAAATAAGTACACGTTACTGGGGAGACGCTATGGTAGTTTGTCTTATTTTACATATTACCAAACTTTTAGTACGATATAGAGACATTTTGTCTTTCCTTTCTTTTGAACTCCCAAATTCTCTCAGTTGTCATATTTTCCCTCATTCATGCAATGTTCATTGTAACCCGAAAATGTCCTCAGATTTATTAGATGTATTGAGGGCTCTGGCAAATATTCTCTCTCTCTCTCTCTCTCTCTCTCTCTCTCTCTCTCTCTCTCTCTCTCAACCTAATGAAAACCATATACGCGTCTCGTACATTTTTGAAGCGAATCTCCGAGTAATGGGCGTCGTTCTCTGCGGGGATATGAAATCATCCCTGATGGCCGGAGCAGCCGTCAGGAGCCGTCAGTTACTTGGAGGAAGAATTCCCGTGTTCCGTCGGAGGCGGATTTTACACCAGAAAAGCGCCGGCCTCTCGGGGCTACTTTCTCCGGGATATCATGACCGAAAGTGGCACTCTCTTTTCACGTCCTTGTTTTAATTAATTCCTTTATCAAATCGCTGGTTATTTTTCCGTAGTAAGCCGGCAAATGAACACCCTTAAGGAAACAGCGATTCATGGTGACATTCAGTGAGGTAAGTATTTCTCGTTAAGGCTCTCAGAGAGGTTTAGTATGACGTCATCCCAGCAGCCTCATTTCAGAGGGTTCTTTATAGTTGTGTTCCAAGTCATAATTATTGGCCCAGTTTGCTTACGGACTTCGCCGCCACTTGACGTACGAAGGAGATACTGAGCCATTACAGCTAATTGTATCCTCCTGCGACGCTCACGTGGGCTCTAATGCCCCACCCACCCTACCCACTGCCTCCATAGGCACCCTTCCTCGTAATCCGCTCCTTTCTCCCTGATGAAGATCTCGTCTTGAGGACGTTTGGTGCCAGCTTGGCATAAGGCTCAAAATAAGGCTGATTTTGGAAAGAAAAATGTCTTGTCTAAACTTAATTGGTAAACCGGTGTTTCCAGGCTTCAAGAACCGCATCAGTTTCACCGTGGCTGCCAAATCCATTTGCCTTTACATGCTTTTGTTGTATGCAAAATAGAGTCATTTCTTTGAAGTATATCAGAGAAAATTTTTATCTAAGGGTATACACATTCTCCAATGTATACACCATGGTCATACGGCATTTTCTTCACCCCGGGCTCTTGGTATCAGATCGCAGTACGACAGTGGTCTGCATATATACAGTATATATATATATATATATATATATATATATATATATATATATATATATATATATATATATATATATATACATACATACATACATATACACACACACACACTTATCTATTCTATCTATCTATCTATCCGTCCATCTATATAGACAGATAGATAGATAGTTAAAGCGTATGTGATTGTCAGATCACATGATATATTCAAAGGGGATGATTTTTCTACGGGATCTTCTTTGCCTCAGGTAGATGGCCTCCGTGCCAAATTTGAGTCACGAAACGAATTAAACCTGGTTGCTGCATCCTGATTTTTATACGGAATAGTGTCTATTTAACAACACCATTCACCGATTTTGCAGGTTTCTTTTTAGGTTTTAACCAGTCTTATAAGCCTGCCCTGCCATGTCCATGTGACCTATTGTCATCAAAATTTTTAAAGTGTAATCTCCAAATATACAGTAGTTATGTATAGTGTGAAGTCTCATCAAATTTTATCGTTTCAGTTTTCCTGTAGGTCTGGCACAAAAATTGGTCATAATAATAATAATAATAATAATAATAATAATAATAATAATAATAATAATAATAATAATAATAATAGTAGTAGTAGTAGTAGTAGTAGTATTTGTCAGTTAACCGCAAAACCTATTAACCTCTCCGTTTTCTCATACTTTTTTAGATATGCTGACTTATACAGGTATTGCATCTGGCCATAAAAGGTGTGAAGTAGCGCATCCTTTCAAGTGGAACTCAAACCGTAACCCAAAACGTCTCAGACCCACTTTTGCCCCCACGAAGTCTTTCCCCCGTCTACATACTCTATCGTAGGTTTCGCCATCCCAGTAAAACTTTTAATTGGTCCCATTCCTCCCTTTCAAAAGCATTTTCAAGTTTATACTAAACCATTCAAATCTTGTGACACTGAGCTCTGCCTGTTTACCATCTCCCAGAATGCTCGTTCCATGGACCCAGAACTGCATTCACTTTGGATCTTTGTTACGAGATTTTTTCTTTTGTGCATTAGCCTTTCTGTGGATCTAACAACATTTTGGAGAATACGTAACATATTTATATATTCCAAAGTAATTTCTACCTTTGATATTTCCCGGATGATCACCTAGGTGAAGCGAAGTTTGCCCTCGATCCGGCAGATCTTAGCCGGTTATGAATGAGGTCTTGTCCGGAAGTAAGTGGCAACCGGATTCGCTTTTTCCACGCGAACATCGAGCAGTCCATAGAGGCATATTTTGAAACCTAATGCGATATGATGGCAAAAAATATTGTCTTTGTTGTTTGCGCTTTCATGTGTGTAAACATTTGTTTGTGAGGTTCGTCAGCTGTTTCAAAGTGGCTCTCCTTTTGGCCTCTTCCAGCGGTCTGGGACCAGATTAGCATTTGTCTTTGCCTACTGTGTCTGCATGAGCAAGATATTTCAAGAGTAGGTGGACAGAGCTGGAAGAAATTCAGACGATACATTCATCAGGCAGCTTCTTCGAGATGGGTAACTACTCTACAGAGAAACCGTCTGGAAGTTGATGATTTGTTTTCACTGAAGCCATCTCTCTCTCTCTCTCTCTCTCTCTCTCTCTCTCTCTCTCTCTCTCTCTCTCTCTCTCTCTCTCATGACTCAAGACAGGGGATTTCGGCAGTGCTGAACGCTTTATATTTGCGATATTCCTTCCGTATTGCTTGTGTATTGACCATATATGAAAACTTCGTGCATTCATTATACACTTTCACTAACTGATAAGAAGCTCTGGCGAAGGTATGTTGGCTTCCGATTCTTCTTGTTTAAGTGTGCCGTGTTTTACTTTACTGTTCGAATGTCCATTTGCATTTCTCCGTTATGAATTGAAGTGTATGTGATTATTATTATTATTATTATTATTATTATTATTATTATTATTATTATTATTATTATTATTATTATTATTTCCTCTCTGGCCACATTCGCCAGAAACAACTGCCTGGTCGCCCAGTAGATGTTGCTTTGGTTTGCGCATGGCATGACTGTCATCGATATATTTCTTGCTGGTTGAGGAAAGCCCGTAGGAAAATGATCTGAAATGTCCTCTCATCCACCCAAGAGAGGGATCACCCCTGGCCAGTGGCATTTCTAATATTATTGCACTTCCAATAACTACTAACAATTTACGCATAATTAGATAAAAGGAAATTTAGATACAAATAAAGTGTGAGCTGGCTTTACAAAATAATACCAGGATAAATTATAGGTACATGAAATATTTTTATTCCATCCTTTCTTGCTGCGTGAGTAAAGACATATTCGCACATGTAATACATACATACATACAGATACACACATAGATACATACATACAATACATATATGTATATGTGTATATATATGTGTGTATGTATATATATACATATATATATATATATATATATATATATATATATATATATATATATATATATATATATACATATATATAATCTTATCACTTGTAAACACGTGTCTTTTTAATACTCACAAATATTTTAAGGAATAACCTAAATCCAATGGAATTACAGTTGATAAGTGTATCTGACCCTGCCAGGGTTCGAACCTTACGTTTGTTTTATATGCAGTAACAGACATTCCACTCGGAGTTCGGCTGTCAAAACAGATATAAGTTGAATGCGCCGTTGTTGTACGTGTCCCTGGGGCGAGATAGGAAACAAACAAGTGGTTACTGCCACGTTCCTTCTCTGACAAATGAAACGTGGATGGGTCCGCTCGAATGATGCTTCCACGAGGTCTGTCTGATATCAGCCTCATACGTCTACACGGAGGACTCAAGAGCAGAGCTGCACATAGGACATCCTATGCCAACATTGCCCCGTTCACCTGTCCCTTCCTTTCCCATCTCTTCTGCTCATCTACCCAGCTCTTGTCTTCGTTTCCTCTCCTTCTTTCTCTTAACACTTCTAAATTATACACTCATTTCACCAACCCATCGCCCCTCATTCTTTCCACATGGCCAAACCATTTCAAAACGCATTTTACCACTTTTGCTACGCGTCTTCACACATTTCCTCACGGTTTCACTCCTCCTTCTGCCACATGACGCAAACAGTTCATTTCAGCAGCTTCAGCGTTCTTTCTTTCAGTCACGTTCAACATGAGAACTTCCCTGCCATGGTGTGGAGTTAGCTAAACAATTTCCTAATAGATTTCCACCTTGGCTTCCACTGACACTCACAGTCTCGCCCGCGTGTTGTGTCGGCACCCTGCTACTTTATTTGGTTACTTAATCACCTTTTCTCTCGTCCTACCCTTATGCATTATATTTACTCCCACAGACAAATAAGATGCAACAGCTTCCATTCTTCCACAATGAATATAAGAATATATTGTTTCAAACATATGTATGGCAAGATGTATGAGGAAGAGAATCCAGTGAAACACCAGTCAGCTGAATAGATCTTCTAGCTTTGAGTATGTAAAAATTGGCGCTGAAAGCTTCGTCAGCCAAAAAGAAAAATACCTCTCAGAAGTTGTGTCAAAACATAAACTCATGACAAGTCGGATTATGTCAACGCAACTAGGTCGTTGGGAAATGAGCCAAATTGCCACATTGGATTTGCTTGTCAAAAATCAGAAATGTGTACAGTTCATGTTACAACTTCTCCCTTGCTTACGACCATCCATACTTATGACCGAAAGAAGTAAATTAAGAAAATAATAGGAAACTTATGTGTATCTTGGACCATTTTCGTTATCCCGTGCAATCATGTGCTGCCTAGTCATTGTCCTCTCTCTCTCTCTCTCTCTCTCTCTCTCTCTCTCTCTCTCTCTCTCTCTCTCTGTGTGTGTGTGTGCGTCTGTCTCTATCTCTCTCTCTTTAGCTCAACTTTGCACCTACATCTAACGTCTTTTCTATGACTTCGTGCACCACTTAATTCATAAGGAAGTGCAACAGCCATAGAGGCATAACACGCCTTGTCTCAGGTCCTTTCCTGCATATCCTAACCAATTCCTTGTTTCCATCAAAATACTGATCTCGGTAGCTTATCCTCTACACTACAGTATACATCCTCAACAATCGCCACATTGCATATGTCAATTAGTTTTAGATACCATTCTTCTCGGTAGAGCTTTTCCCCTTTATTTTCGTACTTCTCACATAACTGCTTCTGAAAAAGTGCTTCCCACTCTCTTCGTTGTCTAAACGCGAACTGTTCCACACCTGTCTTTAATCCCATCATCAGTCCTACTTCCCCAATAAAACAAACCGCGTCATTCACCTTTCCTAGTATAATGAGAAATGCTATGCTGTGTCATTCTTAGTCTCTACTGTCATCTTGATCCTTACACACAGAAACAACTATTCCTTTGGCATTGGGCTTAGCAGCAGCACCTCTTGTCTTCAGGAAATTAATTAGGAAGTTTGACCTTGACCTTTGTCATTCAGTCATTCAAGGAATCCATGACTTGCTGCTCATATTTGTTAGAGCAGAACCAAATAAGTACAGTCGATATGTAGCCCATTTGTGAGTGATGAATTGTTAAAAGATATCTATGCTGTATGGTGAACGAGATGGTTTCTGTGGCGACAAATCGTTATCAAATCGACCCAAAGTGAATGATCAGTAGGATTGTCGTCCGCATGTGAATATGTCCGGTAGGTTTCGTGAAAATGTTTTCCTCCGTAATGGAGGTTTTGCGTCAATAGAGAAGGAAAGACGCTGACATTATTTCCTCCTAACTATCCCCTTCGACGAAGATACCAGTAATGGTTTGTTTTGATTTAAGTACAAATATTTGTTAAACTGTTGGAAGAAATGTCGCATTTTAATTCGGATATGATTTAAGAGCTGAAAGTCGTTCGCAGTGAATGAATTCTACATAAAAGAAAGTTAAAATTGTCATAGATGCACATGATATACCTATGCATTCAGCGCACTCCAAACCAACTTAGACAAACATGAGATCTGTCCTCAGTCAACTGAAAGCAATTCTGAACAACTTCCGTTTTACTTAGCACCTCATATAAAGCAACATATTCGTTTGTATAGTACGATGCCTTAGAAGGAGAGAGCTCCCGATTCTCTGTAGTTCTTTTGTGGTGAGAGTGCCACTCTTCTCACTGGTTGTGAACCGCCGCAGTCTAACAACTTCCAGGTACACAATTCCGGGACTTTTAGCTGGTGAGTGAAACAATATATATATATATATATATATATATATATATATATATATATATATATATATTTATATATTTAAATATATACATATATATATGTATATATATATTTAAATATATAAATATATATATATATATATATATATATATATATATATATATATATGAAATTTTTATCACACCGTGATTTATATACAATCACGAAGCTACAAATGTTTAATATCCAATTCACGCTACTTCGGGAACGTCCCCGATGGGGAATTATCATCGAAGGGGAATTTTATAAGTGATAAATGGATTGTGTGTGTGTGTGCATGTGCTTGTGTTTATTTTTCAGATTTGTTGAAGGCCGCAAAGCACGTGTTCCTTTTTACATAATGAAGGAATTTTATTGCTTCCGCAGTTTGCTTTTTTCAAGTTTTATTCGGTTTCTTTGGTACCAATCTCTTGCCGCCACATTTTTCAAGTTTGCCCAATATATTTCTAGTTATATAAATACATTATTATTTGTATGGTCGCATATACTGTGTGCATGTATGTATAACTAAAATTATGGAATTGTGCATCATTATCCATTCGCTCCATTATGTAAATATTCGAGCAAACCATGAAGCATTATTATTGTCATTGTTATTAAGTCGTCATCAGCACCATCTGGCCTCATCGACCAGAGTGGTCATTCAGCTGACCAGGCTCTCCATAACAGGAGCCTCAAGTCTGTCTTTGCCTCTCTCTCTCTCTCTCTCTCTCTCTCTCTCTCTCTCTCTCTCTCTCTCTCTCTTGACGACAACTATTTGAAGGAAGGCGCTGGACATGACACGGTAGATCGGGAGGCGTTTGATGTTTATGATCTGAGTGAGGAAAGGCTTAGAGAGAGAGAGAGAGAGAGAGAGAGAGAGGGGGGGGATCCAACATAACTCATCGTAATACACACAGCAATCACTCAGCCGGCAGCTGATTGGACATTAACGGTCTTATAAGCTGATGATCGGTTACCATTGGACCTAAATGTCTTCTGCAACATTAACCATCAATGTTCCGTTTCACTCCCCACCCCACCCCGAGCTCCGCCGCCCTCCCCCTCCTCCTCCTCCTCCCCAGTGCACCCTTTTCTTTCCCTTTTTCGCGGGGCTCTGTCCCTGGCCTCCCCGCGCTCCCTTCAGTGGGATAAATTCTTGCGAAGGCTCCCTCCTCCCCTTCGTCCCTCCCTCCCTCCCTCCACCTTTAATCTACACCTATCGGGTCTCCCTAACCGCAGCCATCAGGGGTTGGTCAAAATACAGGATTTAAATTCGAAATGGGCTCTCCGCCGTGCTGCCTGAGGCCGGGAGGGATCGGTAACAAGGAAACACTTTGCTTAAAGGGGAAACAGAGAAATGCATTTGCATGCACAGTACTGTGCAGTATTGGGGCTGATGAGCCTCATGACTGACTACGAGAGGTGTTGCTCTTGCCTTTCATTTCACCCTCGGTCTGTCTTCATTCTCATGTCAAATCTGACCCTCTCAGTGAAAATGTCTTATTATTAATATTTTTTCATTTAGCTTTTAAGCATTGTTTTTTTTATTCTGAAGTCGAAAGAAGTTTCGTGGGATGTCCTCAATTTCCTTGACCTTGGTCATTATCCTAATGATTCCGTTTTAACATACACAATGATTGAAAGTCTTTTTTCTGAGTTTGGCACTTTATTTGTCGAGCGATGTGGAGCGAAGAGATGTATGTAACACTTTTATGCCTGCTGCTGCATTTCGAATGATTTTGATTTAATTCATGATTATACAGCCATACAAGCAAATAAGTAAAAAAATCGCCGAAGTTTCTTCGGCGCAATCGAGTTTTCTGCCCGGTGGTGGCCACAGCCACGACCCACAAAACTCTTAGCCGCGGCCAGTGAAACTCAGCCACGATCCGGTGGGAGCCTATGTTGTTGGTACCTATAGCGCTGCCGGAAGTACGATTATGGCTAACATTAACTTTAAATAAAATCAAAACTGCTGAGGCTAGAGGGCTGCAATTTGGTATGTTTGATGATTAGAGGGTGGATGATCAAATTAGCAATTTGCAGCCCTCTGGCCTCAGTAGTTTCAAGTTCTTAGGGCAGACAGAAAAAGTGCAGACAGAAAAAGCGCTGATGGAGACACAAATAGCCATCTCAGTAGTTTTCTTTTACAGAAAACTTAAAAATGGAAAATGTTTTCTGCAGTCTCGTACTTTCTCGTGAATGCTGCTTCGACATGCCTCCATCAGCTCTGACGAAAGGCCTTCCTTCCTTCCACTTGGGTTGACAATGAAGGGCTGACACAACAGTTAGCCAGCAGAGGCAGATGCGGGTCGTGTCAGTGGCTCAGCCATGGGCAAACTATTTATGGATCGAGCTCAGCTCCTTCATGTTGTTTTTGTCAGAAATTGACAGCCATAAATAAGGTTCTGTTGTTGCGGAAGTAGGGAGCGACCGAACCTTTTTCTGTCAAGCAATTTTTGGTGTAGTTTGGAAAGTGCTTTCTGGGAAATCGATATAATATTAGAAATACTTTCGTGAAAATTGATTGCTGTGATAAGTGGACACTCTCCCAGTGGGAATTAAGTTCACTATTCGTTTCTGATGAAGTGTGTGTCCGGATTCATTGTAGAATGCACTCGGCTAAACCTTTGCAGATTAATATTTACTTTTGTCGGTTAGATCTCTTCAGAATTGTTTGTAAAGTATCGCATATCCTGCTGGCACGTTACAGTTTTAATATATATATTATGCTTTGAACTTCCTGAGAAGGAAGTGAAGCAGGACTAGTTTTATAATCTGGTGAATTTTGGTATTTGCAGTTCGCCTCTTCCTTGTTTGTTACATTATCGGAATGATTTCATTTTACGCCATTGATTCTTTCGCAACGCTTAATGC
Organism: Macrobrachium rosenbergii; assembly: GCF_040412425.1. Classification (NCBI taxonomy): domain Eukaryota; kingdom Metazoa; phylum Arthropoda; class Malacostraca; order Decapoda; family Palaemonidae; genus Macrobrachium; species Macrobrachium rosenbergii. The sequence goes on along the minus strand of NC_089762.1, from coordinate 6,490,910 downwards.
TGTTTGGATTCTAATATGATGTTTGAACAATCCAGTATTTTATTCTCGTCCTTGGGATGACAAAAAAAATAAACAGGTGGGAGTTGACAATTTTATTCTGATATGTCAAGACCATTTTCTGTTCTTCCGTATCTGGAATTTCGCTGTTGCGTTCAGTGTCTGTTACGGCCACACCAAATGCTCTCCCACCAACACTCGCAGCCTCATCCCAAGTATCAATTCCTACCATCGACGAAGCTTCAGTAATCCTGCCTTTCTTAGTTTTCTGTAAAAGAAAACTATTGTGCCGACTTTGTCTGTCCGTCCGCGCTTTATTCTGTCCGCACTTTTTTCTGTCCGCACTTTTTCTGTCCACCCTCAGATCCTAAAAACTACTCAGGTTAGAGGGCTGCAAATTGGTATGTTGATCATCCACCCACCAGTCATCGGACATACCAAATTGCAGCCCTCTAGCCCCAGTAGTTTTGATTTTATTTAAGGTTAAAGTTATCCATAATCGTGCTTCTGGCAACGATATAGGATAGGCCACCACCGAGCCGTGGTTAAAGTTTCATGGAACTCGGCTCATGATACCGAGAACACCGAAAGATAGATCTATTTTCGGTAGCGTTGATTATGAGCTGTAGCGGCTGTACGGAAAACTCGATTGCGCCGAAGAAACTTTGGCGCATTTTTTACTTGTTTTCTTGGACATACTTAACTTGAGAGCTTTGTTTCAGTGTAATAAGAGACAAAACCTTGAATACATTCCTAGTGCAAGGCGGGTTCGTTATTCGTTTCAAAAGGCAAGACCCAAAACACTTTTTCATTTCGTATAAATTGAGTGTGATATTCACATCAGGAAAGAACACCGTTAACATACTTTTTGTAGCGGTAGATTTGTCATTCACTTCAAGTAAAAGTCCCTTAACATGTTTTCCAGTGAAAGACGTGTTTGCCATTCACCTGAAGGGAGGAGACCCTTGATATCAATATCTTTTTTTTTTATTAATAGCAAATTAGTTCAATTCAGGAGAGAACGGCCCAACACATTTTCCTTGTGAACGGTCAGTTTGTTATTCACTGGAGAAGAGAAGATCTTGAAGCGATTCTTTTGAAATGTGTGATTGTCATTCACTTAAGGAAAAAGACCCTACTCACTCTTCTTTGAAAGGCAGAATATTTTGTCACTTCAGGAAAGACCCTTAACCATTTTCTTGTTGTACACTTATGAAAACATCTTTTCGCCTTTCAGATATATTTTCGGTGTTTTATAAGACATTTAGAAAATAGTTGTAAAAAGTTAGTTTTAGAGCTTATGCACAAGTGAGGGATTAATTATTGCGTGATACCCTATTATTGTATGGCATTTTTCGTCACATTTACGGAAGCCCAACTGAGGGCATGTGCTTTATGGTAAGACAAACTTGAGAGTTCGTGATGCCCAAATAATCAGGGCTTCATAAATTTTCAGCGTGACGTCACAGCAGAAAGAAGCTTCGCATAGGTGTATAATCTCCCTATATATTAGGTACTTTCGAACTCAGTTACAAGGAGCTACTTGGCTGTTCTCAGGATACATTTTCGTTTTAGTGTCAAAAAATGACACTAAAGATATCGAGCGGAAACGCGAATCGAGGCAGCCGGTTTGACAAGTTTTTCTCTTTCTGGAATCACGTAATCTGCACGTTTTCAAAGGCTGCTTTTTTCACACTTAAAAAGAGACGTCCAACGCTTTTGACTGCTTCGGTTATCAAAGTAAGGATCTGCTTAGAGTCAGTTAATACAACTGATAGTTATGATAAAAGTTTCCTCCATTGAAAGGATATTTTATTTGTATCAATTTAGGGTCATCTCCCTCGCTTTACCGATGTTGATACAGCAACGGCATATTGTGTAAGTCTTAATACTCAGTCACGACCATGCCGCTCACAGGACCTCAGTTGCCCAGTTGGACGGCGGGCTATGGCATATGGCCCACTGTTTGACCTCCCAAAGCAAGAGGAGGGTCTTGGCTGGGCGAAGCCGGACAAAATCCTTGAAGCCATATGCTCAAGTGACCCACACAGTCCTTTTGCATTTACCGACTGGTCCTCTTGTACAGTCCCAAACTGTACCAACGAAAACACCTTAATGATTGTGTGACGGGATTTCAGATCAGAAGAAATGATTTAAAGTCGTCAATAGAAATCATGAAAAGTCCTTGATGTTTTTTTTAATAATTTCTTTTCTTCAAATTTCACAGTACAATGCAGCACTTTATCAATTACAATACTGTAAATACACACACACACACACACATATATATATATATATATATATATATATATATATATATATATATATATATATATATATATATATATATATATATATATATATATATATATATATATATATATATATGTATACATATGTATGTATGCATGTTTATGTCATGATGATATGTTTTCAGCTAGGATTTTCTTGTTTTTGGGTGCGGTGGCTAGCCCAGCTCTCTTGTCCCAGTTATGAAAGAAGAACTTACATGCCTACGTCATCTGGTACCTCGTTGGCACCACATGTAAGTACTGTTAAGAATCGATCATATTTAGTAACGGGAGAAAGGGAAGACCTGGAATAGCGGCCACGTGTGATTCCAGGAAACAAGCCAGACTGACCGTTAATTATCCTAACATCCACTGTGTTCAGTAGTCATCACTGCCTGTACTAGAAAGTTCCTTTAATTTAAAAGTGCTTCCATAAAGCCTTGTTCGTTTGTCTAGCAATCCCTAGTTAAGACTTTAGGTATGCCCGTATATACAAGAAGACTCGCTCCCATTTTCTTGACAACAGCTTGGTTACAGGTTCTCAAAAGCGCAGAGACCTGGTGATTATCACCAAATACATTAACGTTAAGTTGGTTTTTAACCTGCCTGCTGTCATATTTTGTATAAATTCGCTGGAGAGGCCAGCTTTCACGTGTGGAATCATCGCTACTCCTTGGCTCATTCAGTGAAGCCTGATTCCGAAACCTGAAACTGAGATATTTTTTAGCACTGTGACGATGCGATGAAAGAACTTTTGATATATTTCTCTGCAGAAAGCCTGGCTGTCTGATATATTGTTAGATTGTTCGTGTATTTGTTACTTAACGGAAGAAAGCACAATCACTTCATACAATCTTCTTAGGAAGGTCACCCATATTGCCTGAGTCAGACCTTTAATTTTTTTTCATTTCTTCCCAAAACTTTTACAATGATTCTTGTTGAGTGATGAATCATGTACTGGACTTTGCCGATGACCCTGATTCACAGACACATGTGATTAAGTGTCTGTTCATAATTCCAGAAATTTTTGCTTCAAGTGCCGTACAACTTTGCTCGTTTAAGGAAAAATTATTCAGTCAAATGCAGTTGATATCGTCTTCACACCACACGCACGCACGCTCACTTACTGTACATACATACATACACAAATCACACACACACACATATATATATATACATGTATATAAATATGTTTACGTATACATATATATACATATATATATATATATATATATATATATATATATATATATATATATATATATATATATATATATATATATATATATATATATATATATATACAAATAGATAAATAAAGAATGAGTTTATAGCGTAATTAATGCTTCTTATACCGACATGTAAAGATTATCAGTTTGTGAATCGTTATGCTGTATTTGACGTTATATGTTATTTTCTTTTTCATAGTTGATGATGAAGAAGTTTGACTATTTCCAGAATTTGCGGAAACGATGCTTTGGAGACGATATATCAAATAAGTCATCCAGCGCCGCTTAATCCGACAGAAGTGAAGTTTGTTGTCGCAGCTTGTTATCTTGGTCACGTATTAATACTTTGGTCGTCACGGAGATGTAGTAACTGATGTGCAAACAGTGTCTTGCTTCCGTTTTGTGTTTACACAGCTTCTGATATACTCACACCTGGACAAATACTGCCATTCTGAAGGTATTTGCGCCCCGAAAATAAATTTTCCTAAATATTATAATAAAATATTATATATATATGTATATACAGTATTAATATATTGTATATATATACATATGTAATTATGTATGCATATATATATATATATATATATATATATATATATATATTATATATATATATACATATACATGTATAGTACATTCATACTTTTCCCTCCACATGGAGAAATAGAATTACTATAAATCCAGATAGTAAGTCAGGAGTCACTCGAAAATGCCACGGAGTAGTGAAACAGCTGTCGTGACGAAAACATTAAATGGAAGAAAGAAGTCTGTGTGTTCTTCACCGAAGGTTGACGCATGGGAATCGGAAAGGACTCTGGCGATATGAAGGTTCCTGCAAAGAAACTTGCTGATGCCACTGAAACAATTGCTTTTAACCAAAAAATCTAAGAGAAAAACTGCTGATATATATATATATATATATATATATATATATATATATATATATATATATATATATATATATATATATATTATATATATATACAGTATATATATATATGTGTGTGTGTATTTGATGTGTATATAAAATATATATATATATATATATATATATATATATATATATATATATATATATATATATAGAGAGAGAGAGAGAGAGAGAGAGAGAGAGAGAGAGAGAGAGAGAGAGAGAGAGAGAGAGAGAGAGAGAGAGTATATATATGTGTGTATATATAAATATATATATATATATATATATATATATATATATATATATATATATATATATATATATATATATATATATATATATATATATTTATATATATAACTATGTATGCAAATACATATTTTGGACTTTTTAGCCTGCCTAGAATTTTAGGGTTTTGACAGAAATAGTTGGATGAAAATTCTAACATTTTATGGTTGTCAATTGGTTTAAATTCTGAGTTTTTAGAAATGTCACGTTCCTCCTTATCAGCAAGGGTGCTCCTTGTTTGGGACGACTACGTTCCCCTTGAACAAGAATGTCAGTCTGAAAAATCCTTTTAATTTCTAGAGGCGTTGAAGCTGTTGGTGCTTTACACCTGTTGACATCCAATGACTCTGGCTCAAGGTAGACAATGATTACTGATATTTTGCATCAGTTCTTCCCGCTTTAAAGCAATTTTCATCGTTATTCCAGCAGGACCTCAAAAATCCTTCATCCTTGGTTTCTAAACAGAAACCATTCATAAACATTCATAGTACTGGACACTGGCTTATTTTCTGCGTTTGATTCAAGTGGGCACTAACTGCCAACAGCTGTTAATCTCCTATGGATTGCCCAGTCTCATCCCTAAATACTTGTTTAAGTAATTTTGTTATTTTTTACTTCCCGAGAGAGCTTAGGTTGCAGTGCCTGGTTCCTGGTTCTTTAATACTAATATCCACAAAAAAAAAAGTTTTCTTCGACCTTGCTAGGCATTATGTAATGGCTGCTATTTGAATTGTCGTGAGAGATAGACATGTCCAAAAGTTAAGTATACCTTAGTTTTACCAGACCACTGAGCTGTTGATCAGCTCTCCTAGGGCTGGCCCGAAGGATTAGACTTATTTTACGTGGCTAAGAACCAATTGGTTACTTAGCAACGGGACCTACAGCTTATTGTGGAATCCGAACCACATTATAGCTAGAAATGAATTTCTATCACCAGAAATAAATTCCTCTAACTCTTCATCAGCCGGCCGCGGGAATTGAACACCGGCCCATCGAGTGACAGTCTGAAGCTCAACCGACTCGGCCAACAAAGGGCTTTAGACATGTCCAGCATTGGTGCTTGGAGATTTCAAGATGCATTACAGCTTATCTTAAACTCTTGAGTATTGGCATCAATTAGATGAAGAGAGAGACCATTCCACAGTATAACAAGGAGGTGTGAAAATGCATAGGATCAACACCTCGGATGCTGATGCTCTACCGAGTGGGTAGGACACCGTTGATTGAGTTACAGGCGCCGAGGGCAGTTGCTGAAGTTCCCTGACGAAACAGAGCACCTGAAATATGATCGAGCAGGATATCTTCCAGTGGTGGTCTGAATTCTGTTACCCTCCTGGAAAAAGCAAACCATCACTCTGAGCAATCTTATGTGAAAGATCAAGATTCCAGAGGGCTGCTAACATCTAGACTGGAGAGTCATTTTCTAAAATTGGTAGAGGACAATATCTGAAACACACAGGATTAATACATTCACAACTCTGGAATTGGGCAACCTTGATGCTTCTTAGCAGCATTAGACACTCATCAATTTTTTAATGGTATGAAGGAGAAAGCAAAGACTTGAAGGCGACACAGAGTATCGTCAAGTATTGCAAATAACTGTGCAGTGTTACCTGTGAGTAGAAAATGATCAAGCGAAGCATGCTGGGCCACTGGACAAGCAGATGTCTGTCAGGGCTGATGCCCGCTTCTTTTGTCATCCGATAGTTTTATTACTCTTGACCACTGCCACCTCCATCGCCGCAAGTCATCCTATTACAGCTACAACGACTGAATCGGAAATGTTAAAAATAACAGTAGTCTGCAACTAGTGTTTCGCTAAACAGTTATTTATTATTAATTCTTAATTAATTAATACTGAGACCTGAAAACTGATGTCGGTGAACTCTTTGCTTGTCTCACGATAAGATATACATTTTATTATCTTGCATAGCGATGCCTTTTCATGTATTTTTAATAACATCAGGTTTTCCATTCTTTCTTTGCAGGTAAGTGCCGAGGTTACTTTTCCATGCTGCGCGACGATGCATTGGGTGAGGAGGGAACACGTTACCTTTGGTAATGGTGAGGATTTCTGTAGGTCTCCATCTTTTTCCTTTTCATTTCTTTTAGGATTACAGTTACTTCTCTGTTATTTCAAGGCTAATGAGAGTATCTTCTTACTCTTATTGGAAATTTTGTGCGTGGGGCAATTATTAATTTTATAGTAAAAGAATTTTAAACTCCGTCCAGTATTGTTCGCAGAACACTACTTTGCGTAGGAGAATGCAATCTCAAAATTTGTCGTTTGAAACGTTTAAATTGTCCACTTTTTATATGAATTCTGTGTTTTTGAATATCTTTGAGGTAAAAAATGAAAGCAATAATGAAAAAGAGAGAGAAAAAAGACAGTTTTGGGGAGAAAAAGGATGCAACCAAAAATATTTTGTGGTCACTTTTTCGCCTGAAATTTTCGGATCATGGCCACAATTTCCACAGGAAGAGGGGAGGGAGGGAGGTCTCTCTCTCTCTCTCGAGCCTTTCTCCCTGAAATTAGAATGCCATAAATATTTGTAAAATTTACCACTCCGCTTCTGGAACACAATGCCAAATATGTGTACAGGGTCATGACCCCGGAAAATGCAGAAGCAAAGTCGATATATATATGCCTCGGACTAATCGTCCATTTTAGTTTCCGAATCAATAGGTATGGTCGCAGACGTCTGTGACTGAGCAATCTTACGGTAGGATGGAACTGTGTGGTCAGACATCCCACCTTTTCTGTCTCTTTTCTTGAACGCTAATCACCTTGATTGCTTACACATGACTGGTATATGACCGAGTTTTAATTCCCCGGTAAACTTCACCACCACCGCGGTGGCTCTTTCCAGTCTTATTGTTACTATATCATACTCTCTTATTTTTAACCTAGATGAAATTTTCGTGAAATATATCAGGCGTGTGCATCGCTGTGAATATAATTTCCAACAAAATATTAATATTATTTCTCTTGTTGGTTAATGTTCAACCATATGTCGTTCCAGAGCCTTGGGGCATCCCATCCTCAGTGACGAGCTGTGTGACATTTTCAAATTCCGATTCGCTTCGCTTTTGAAGAGGAGAATAAAGCGAGTAATGAATGCTGCTTGTACCGTTCAGAGACGTTTCTATTTGAACTGAACTGAAAACATCAGAGACTGATCTGAAACCGTACTTTAAAAAGAATAATCAAATATTGCAAACTGACAGAGCATTCATGAGCAAAGCTTTACCTTTGACACTGTTGGGATTTTTTACTGACCTGAAGCTCACTAATCGGCACGAGCAGTTAGACAGTTGATTAGTTTTATTGCAATTCTTATAATGAATGTTCATGCCTTTGAGTACATGACACAGAGTCTTGAAAGATAATTGCATATGCATAACAAAGCTTTCTTCAGTCGATATTCAGTGACTCCGATAACGTCACCAACAGGTTGTTAACAATAATAAAACTAAGAAACTTCTTTGAATTGAAAGTGATTTCTCTTTTTTTGGCTGTTAATCAGGGAGAAATCAAATATTCACTATTATTCATATACATACATACATACATACATACATACATATATATATATATATATATATATATATATATATATATATATATATATATATATATATGTGTGTGTGTGTGTGTGTGTGTGTGTACTGAGCGACCTAATAAGATGTGATCCATAGCTTGCACCGATGAGGCCGAAAAGACTCCGAAGAGTTATTGCCCTGAATCACAGATGAGTGACGATTGAGGTGATCACTGGGGTTGGGGGGTGGGGGCCGGGGAAGGCTGAAACTTGCGGTAGAAGATGGACCTGCTACGAGACAGCCTTGAGGTGTCAGTGAGTTCTCGGTAGGACGGAGGACCGCTGTTGTCCCTTTTTACTGAGTCCTTTATATTAGGACATGAAAATGCTGGAGGAAGCAGGTGATCTTGGATGCCACTTTTTATCTACTATTGCGAGGAAGATCATGGACGATAAGAGGGTCAGAGTCAGTGAAATTCATGATTTTTTTTTTTATGATGCTGTGTAGTGTCACTGAGGAATGCAAATTATGGTTTTGGGCAAGATGCTTAGGTCCTTTGGACAAACAAGTGGCCTTATTTTTCTGCTGGTTTGTGTATGCCAGTCACCGCTCCCCTCATGATCAACATCCACAGGGAAGCAGAATAAGATCAGATTCAGAAGACTCTTGAGAACAAAGTTTCTCATCAGAGATGACCCTGTCCTCTACCGGGGCACTGCGGAGGGAAAAGTGGTTGGAGGTTCATCAGTTCTACCCAACAGTTCTACAGTAGAGTGATGAGGGTGCCTCATCTGTAGGAGGGATGATGTTCCCCTCTTATGAGGGTATAGCTACTTCACCTCATAGCAGCCCCACACCCCCACAGGTGGATGGCGAGGATGTAACTGATACCCCTTCTGAGAGTGTTTGGTGGCCTGTGGTTGCCCTATCAAAGATTTCTTACACCGTGGTGTTCACTTCATCTGTCATGGCCATGTCCTTAATTTCCCATGATAGTGACTCGGGCACATCAAGGCATTGCCTGCAACACTGCACACAGCAGACTAGCTGCGATCAGCAGGTTTCCTTGATGGAAAGGTGTAAGGGGCATCAGGACAGATGTGAGCAGAGCATTTCCTTGGCCACATGGAAATATATAACAACACTTTCTAGGAGGAAAATAAGCTTTTTATGGTTCACTCTTGGGAAATGGGGTTCTGCATCAGGTCTCTGCAGGTTATATACAGTATGCAGTGTCTATTTCTTCTTCAGAGAAGGCCACATTTACAGTTTCTACAACTGAATCAGTGATGGAATGGTTTGACTGGTGTTGAACATAGACAATTGTTCGTGAGTAGGGAGTTTGTGTGTGACTCACAGTTATTATTAAATGCATGGTTCACTGGCATGATGGCTGAAGGTTCTCAGAAGACATTTTGGCAGTAAAGGGAAGGCCAAACAACACACCTAAACCTCTCTCGTGACCAAAAGGCCTCAAGAAACTGTGACTTGAGAGATTTAGTGACTTATCACATGGCCCACAATGGATGATATTAACACTAAGGGTAGAAAATTCTTCTCTTATAGTACAGAAATGCAGGGGTGCCTTCCAGATAATCTG
>NC_089762.1:6408546-6476046 GCF_040412425.1 Macrobrachium rosenbergii | reverse complement strand
GTTATTCATTGGGTGGTATTACTGTATACATGCTATTTTAATGTTAATGGTAATCTATACTATTATTATTATTATATTATTATTATTATTATTATCAATGAAAACCTGCGTGATTACCATGGAAATTCTGAAGTATCCACATTACACTTTTCGCGTCTTGCGAAAGTCCAGGAAGCCAAAATCTAGTTGAAAAATACGTTGCTGTTATGAATCTCTCACCCTGCGAGGCTTCGAGCGACATATTTTTGTGCTTCGGAACAAGCAGAAGCATAAATTTTAAGCACTTACCGACAACGTAGTACTTACTTCTTTGTCTGTTTATAAGAAAGGATCCACACGAACCTTTCCCAAAAATCGGTTTTGAAGGGTCTATATGAAAAAAGGCGGAAAATGTTGCGACGAAATTTATTCGTTTTATGAACAAGCGTCAGTTTACAACACTTTGCACATATTTTAAATGCCTTTTAATTTTTGCTCTTTGAACGGTCATTATTCTTAACGAATGAAGAGGAACTGAACGAGGGCAGACTCGTTCGGAGTGAAGACAGTGCTTGGTGCCCTTCTGTTATGGCGGCGTTGAAGTACTTTAGTCGAGAGTGATGGTGTTCCCCTGTTGACCCCTGTTTATGGCGTAGTCCTTCGTAACCCCTGTTACTCTCCTCTAGGCTTCCTATACCCGCAACTGAAGAGCCCTTATTCCCAGCACCCTACCTCTGCTCCCTCCCCCCCCCCCAAACTATGCTGGCCACGCCCCTTTGGTCCTGCGGAACCTTTAGTGCTTCTGTCACCCAAACGAACACGTGACGCAACCGTTCTCAGGCCAGGTTTTCGCTAAACGGTCTTTGGCAAGAAGTGATTAAGGCTGAAATTGGCTTGGTGGAGGGCGATGCCCCCTTACGCCCGTCGTCCTCCTTCAGCAGTTAGTTGAAAGGTGATGCGTGTAAAGATCTCAATTTGTATCGGTGGTCAGTGGGACGGAACGATGGGCCAAAGGGAGAGAAACGGTAGCTTCACAAACGTTTACTTTACAATTAAGCTTAAGCCCGTCACGCTCTCTCTCTCTCTCTCTCTCTCTCTCTCTCTCTCTCTCTCTCTCTCTCTCTCTGTGCAGCATACACATGTGTATAAATAAATTTTCCAACACGTGCTAGTTTGTAGTATCTTACGAATCCGTCAAACGATTGTCATGCTAAACCTGTGTTTATATTTGAAAAAAACTTCTCTCTCTCTCTCTCTCACGCGAGCGCGCGCGCGCTTTCTGTGAGACGTTGCGGTAGGCCAGGTTCTTTGATAATGACGATTTCTACCTAAAGACCGATTTGACGCAAATATGAAGAAGAGAAAATTAGAAGGTATAGAAGCTATTGCAGCAGTTGGTCACCAGAAGGACGAAGTCCTTTCTGAATAATTATTTTGGCGCAGTCATAACGAAAATGAATAACTTGATTAATAAAAAGTTATGTAGAGCTTATACAAATAATAAGAGATTGTATATCTGTAATATTAAGGACAGTTGGTATAAAGGTTATTAGAGCAGCAAAGATACAGTAGTTATGAGACATATGAAGGGAAATAGTGGAAATAAGTGCAGTCTGGGGCACGATCCAGGAGAGAGGAAGCAGGCAAACTCTCCTATGTACTGTAGTGTATAATAGAATCCGTTGGTCGCGTTTACCAGAACATGCAAATAGAAATAAAACACTCGCCTCAAGAATTTCTGGTTTTCTTTTTACGAATTTCATTTGGAGCCCTTGAGATCAGAATAGAAAGTAGATGGCGGTAAATGCAATCTGCCAACAAGCTATTTCTCTTCCCGATTTCAAGGTTTTCAGAATGGAAAATGTATCCAAGTTATAGAAGTAGGACATTCGAGAACCCCTTGCGACATTTGTCTTCTGTTACATCGAGGGCTCATTTTTTTCGTGAAATATCTGACTTCAGCAGATATATACATGGATGAGCGTCTTGGAACTAGAACCCTCACATCCAAGGTTCGACGCCCATCTATCTACAGACCCAATTCCTTATCATATTTCAACATTTTTTGTGCATTTGCTCTTATGCTAGCTAGCTCCGCATATAGATGTGAAGTTCTAGATAGTTTTTGACGACCCGAGTGGCGGACTTATGACGGCATACAAATCCCCTGTCTTCCAGTTTCAGTGTGAGCGGTATAAAAAAAAAAAAAAATAACTTGGAGATAATGCTACTATCGTTCATTGGTTTTCAAGATTCGTCATCTGTGTCGTGATCATCATCATCTGTACCATCATCAACCTTTCCACACTCTCAGTTAGCTGATTATTGCATGTTGACAGTCTTCTGAGTTCCAAGTATACACTTCACCCTGTTGACCACACAGCTGCATTTTAGTGATGGCAAGGCACTGCAAAGTTACTGACCAAGGTTTCAGGTTTTTTTTATGAAGCTGAAGCAGTATCCGATGATTCTCATCTTCCACTTATATCCACGGCACCTGACGGGTTCTGTTTCAGATATCATTTCTAGATTGCTGTGTGATAATTTGCACAGAGAACGCGTTTTTGCAGAGCATTATTGCAGGATGGCAGATGGTGTGACTGCGCGTGACCTTTTCAGAAGCAATTAGTCTGTAGCACGGATCAATAAGTTTTTCTTTGATACCAAACCCTAACTATCGTTTCAGCTAGTCAGCACTCAGTCCACTTTCATAAAGCACCTTAACACCTTTGTTAACATCTCTGTGATCCTGTCAGAATATCCTTTTAAATCTACAAATGACCTAAACTCATCGTTGGCATTACCGAGGGGCTAGGCAACACAATCAGAGATATTTCTTCTTTTCATGAAGCCAAACATGTTTGGTCTTCAGTCACATAGAGTAAAGTGTTCATCTTTCCTTCACTTTACATAGACAAGATGTGAGTGAAATAGGCTGATACTGTCCATTCCTCATTTGGATTGGTTGAAGAAGAGTAAATTTTCAATTGATAAGTAATGTGCCCTTCATATCAGAAAAATTAATCACATGAAACAAAGGGGTGTCTTCCATCTAAGTTAAATAGTTATGTCGCATCATACGAAACTAGCCATCTTCACCCAAACAAAAACTTATTCAACTTTTTGAAAATGGCATTATTTTGCAAACAAGCCAAGGCATTATTTGGGAGACCACGAACAGCACCTGCCTATTTCTTCATTAGCTGTGTGGACTTGACTTCTGGGTTGTGGTCAGCGACAGCATTATTCTCCTTTCTTTTCCCCTCTTACATCGTTGACTTCACCGCACACAACACTGTCAGCCTTGGCAGAAGAAATAGCTTCCAAGACATTTTCTTTTCTTTTTCTTAACTTTCAATGTTTTATCTGCTATTTACATCATTGTCTTCCGCTATGATTATCATCCGGATTCTTACTTCAGTTGCTTCATCTTTTCGAAGTAACTTGTTCCAACCTTGGCGTTTAGATGCATCAACATTATTAGTGTTATATATGGATAGGATCATCTGAAGTACAATCCATCAGTAAGCAAGTAACCATAAAACTTACCTGCATCATTGGCATGGCTATTGCAATATTTATGATATCTGTACCACTCACCGTCCTTTTGTTTGAGCCCACCTTTTTTTTTTTTGTGGGGGAGAGGGTTTCAAGTTGCACGTTTCCCCTTTTTTATTGAATATCTTTTCTATGACTAAAAAAGAGCTTCAGCTACAAAGCGACCACTTGCAAGTCAACCAACAACTGAAAAGTAGACACGATCATTTTTGCCAGCTTTTGCGTCTGTTCTGTTCCTGGAACTTGTACACCACATTCCTCAGTAGATTACGAAAATTATTCAAAATAATACCAATCCTGTTCTGAGTGCCTCTTCCCAGATTATGATGATGGGCATTATATAACCCATCAGTAACCAATGCTTATCAGAAATACACAAGGGCAAATTCACATGACATGAAGCACCCAGTTCCCTAAATGTGACTTTGCACATAAACACGGTGCCATTAAACGTTTAAATTTTACAAAGGTTGCTGAGGAGTAGCAAAAACAAAAGTCAGGTCACTGTGCTGTTGCACAATCTCCTGGACCTAGAGAGTGAACACACACAAATGTGATCACTGCCTAAGCCCCCCTTGAAGAAAGAACTCTACAGAGGTGTGCCACTACAATTCCTTCGACCCCTGACGGGGCTTGAACTCAACACCAACGTAGTGGGAAGTCCACTGTCCAAGTCATACCACCAAGTTATCACAAAAGTAATTAAACCTCATAAACATTATGTACATGGATTTCAAAACCTTTATATCTTATGGTGAAGTTGAGAGTTGTAACCTGGGAGCAAACTCAGTCCCAGAAATCGTAAGCATGATGCCAGTCAGGCACGGCACTCCAGTCCTTCATATATATATATATATATATATATATATATATATATATATATATATATATATATATATATATATATATATATATATATATATATATATATTCACATACTTCATATATATATATATATATATATATATATATATATATATATATATATATTCACATATGTACATCTATACATGTGAATATACACATATATATGTGTATATATATGTATATATACATGTGTATATACTGTGTGTTTATGCTGTATATATGTATATATATATATATATATATATATATATATATATATATATATATATATATATATATATATATATATATATATATATATATATATATATATATATATATATATATATATATATATATATATATATATATATATATATATATATATATATATATAGCACCCTTTGGCGAGAAAATCACCCGATTTTATCATTTTAGTTATGAATGGCTTAAATACAGCACTCTGGCTGGCACAAAATGAGTCCTAGCTCACTGACTTGCTAAAGCGTTGTCACTGGACACTGCTTCCTGAAAGTGCTGACAAAGTCCTAAGCAGAGAGAAGAGAAAAGGGCGGCGCCGTTGAACGGCTTCCTTTGATCCTCTCTTAGCCTGTTTAATTAAGAAAGGCTGAGCATCGTGCGACGTCGAGGTGACACGTGTTGTTCCCCGGGAGGTAGGGAGACGAAGAGGGGTCGAGTTGAGGGGAGGGGACGGGGGAGGGAGGAGGAGTCTCGTCCTGTCGGAGGTTATAAAAACGGGAAAGCGAATTATCGACGGAATGAAATTTGAGGAACTTCCATGAGGCTTTTTTTTTTTTTTTTTTTTTTTTTTTTTGCTTTGAATGGCCCAAGGCACTTGTAGGGTGGGCCTTTCCGTCGTATGACTTTGTTTTGGCATCGACTGACATTTGCCTGGCTTGGAATGCTGGATAATTCCTGTTGGATGGAGTTGTACGACTGACTTACCACAGATTTAGATAAAACCTTATAGTTAGATGTAAATACTTTCTTTGTTTTAATCACATTAATAATAATAATAATAATAATAATAATAATAATAATAATAATAATAAGTCTGATTAAGGTAGGCGATGGAGTAGGAAACCAAAGTGTTCATGTGCAGGCTGGATGCACGCTAAGTTCTCGATGACCCACGGAGTTCGGTGTTTCTGTATATACACTATATCGTTTGAGTATTCTTTTTAATGTATTCTTTTAAATAGCTAAGGTAATGAAAAGTTCAACTAACTAATGTAACTGGTTTCAAACTCTGGGTTTGATTGCGGTGAAGTTTTGCAAGACATTTGAATGCTGGGTCAGCAGCACTTACTGTCTGCAGAATTCATTTGAGTCATCCTCCTGAAATCATATTGATGTGGAATTTGCCTCAACGAATTTTTTCATTTCAGTGACTGTCGTAAGTCCTGATCTTTTTTCCCAAATCTCTCATTGATTCCTCAGCGTAATTAGCATATGGATAATTAGTGTTGTAAATTGTTCGCTGACCGTTTCGTGAATACATTTTTCAGAATTATTTTCAAGGTAATTGGCTCTAATAAATTTCTTAATTAATATAAATGCTAAATCGCAAACAGAATCGGTCCGCATTTTCCAGGAAGATAGTTCCACGTTTTCCTTCTTTATTCCCTATTGTCTTCATGTAGACCTTTTTTTGCATTCATAATTACACTCAGATATATTTTATATAACATGCTCGAGTTTTTTAACATCGTGTGCCGTTTGCCGATCTCCTGAATCACTCGAAGCAATTTTGATAATATCTTTTGCTTACTTTTTTAACCCAATCTCTTTCTCTCCGCATCTATGCATGTCCCCTTTGATTCTCAGGATGTGCACCTGTTATGAAAGCGTGGATTCAAACATACTTGGAAACATATCTGAGGAACAGAAACCCAGTCAAAAAAGTAAAAAACGGCACCATCCACCATTCAGTTGAGAAAGAGAATGAAGACAGTTGGGCTGACAGCGTCGTCTGCTGAAACCTTGCCTTGCGCTTCTTGCAGTTGATGAAAGGCAGTGAATGCGTAGTAGAAGTAGTAAAGGCGTTTCAAGTATTTGCACAGTGCAGCTTCCTGCACAGATACAGTACACTTGAGACTTTCAGAGTGGCTTATAATGATGTCAGAAACTTGACCCATTAGAGCCTCTCCTCTATTTAATACCAGCTGTACACACGACCAAGGGAAAAAATGCTGTGAAAATGAAAATGGAAAGATGAAGAGGAATATAGAACTTAGACCCCTTTTCGATATTCTGCAAGAAAGTGGCCTATATTCGTAGTTGCTCTCTCTCTCTCTCTCTCTCTCTCTCTCTCTCTCTCTCTCTCTCTCTCTCTCTCTCTCTCTCACCATTATTACCGAAGCTTAAAAGTAGCTTTAAATGACTATGAATTTTTTGGCTAGAGTCTCTCTCTCTCTCTCTCTCTCTCTCTCTCTCTCTCTCTCTCTCTCTCTCTCTCTAACCATTATTACCGAAGCTTAAAAGTAGCTTTAAATGACTATGAATTTTTTGGATAGAGCCAGAGTCATATTATACTTCGACCCTTAAATGTGACCTTTACCTCACTCTGCACATCAGCTCCTTTACTGGATTATGTATGCTGAATATAAACTCTGTCTTGTTTAGTTCAAAAGTTATGGCCAACGTTGAATTCCCAATTGATCTTTGACCTGTATGTTACCTTATCAATCGTATTGAGACAATACTTGAAAGCCAATGTTTGCTCATCCATTAGTTCTTATAATTCTATGCCAACGGGATTGTTTGTTGACTGCTGACTCCCGTTTTCTTTGTTGAATTGTTCAAGAGTCGCTGACATCCTTAACTGTGTCTGTGCAGTTCCACTGTTCCTTTGTCCTTGCAAGGAGTGACGTCATCCAGATTATGACACCTCTTTTTGCAAGCGAAGTCTTCTTCCCCTGCCGCTGCTCTCTCTCTCTCTCTCTCTCTCTCTCTCTCTTCCCCTCCGCTCCCGCTTTGTATCCGGTCTTTTTAATTCTGCCGGGTAGATTCGTCAGGGTCATCGTGAATGCATATTTAACAAGCACAAAAGATTATTAAAAACGTAATCATGTTTGAGTTTTTGAAAAGGGCAAAAAATGTGCTCTACGTCTCTGTCCCTTTTTTTTATTACCCTTTTTTGACTGGTCCCCCAACCCCTCCTTCCCGGCCTCCACGCTTTTCGAGTAGTGTCAGGGGCTCTCTTTGATTCAGTGGGGCGGAGATTGGCCTCTGATACTGTCAAGTTTTCCCAGACGCTGGACTTGAAGGCCAAAAGGGATAGATACCCTCCCCCCGTCCCTCCCATTTAGCGCTTATTACAATTCCACTGTAGGACAGTTCATCTCGTTTTACCGCCAGAAAAAGTACTGATGTAAGATTTATTTGCATAACTGCAGCACTTCAGAGAGAAATCCATTTGTTAAACACCTGCCGAAATATCTATGGCAATGTCTTCATGTTATGGAGGCGAAAAGTCATAAGAGACAACGCTGTTACGGCTTATGCATTTTAATCAGACACTAACCCTGAAAGAGGAAAATTTACAGAAAACTACCTTTCTACTGTCTACTACTTTACTGTTCTATTTTTCTTGGCTGTTGACGCTGCCGGCAATGATTTACTTTGACAAGTCACAGCGTTTCCTAGAAACTAAATGAACACATTACATATGACGACAGTTCGTGGCATTCATTTGTAAACTTTTGCTAATGGTCATTTTCTTTAAGAATCACTTTTACTCATATGTATAACTTGTCATTATTAAGATGCCCTATATTCTTTTGAAGCAAATATAATCTACAGAAACCTTATACTACCGGTGATTAAACATCCTGAAAGTTTTTATACTTATGGTGTTTGGAAGCGTATTTGCAAATATATATATATATATAAATATATATATATATATATATATATATATATACATATATATATGTATATATATATATACATATTATATATATATATATCTATCTATCTATCTATCTATCTATCTATCTATCTATCTATCTATCTATCTATCTATATATATATATATATATATATATATATATATATATATATATATATATATATTTATCTATCTGTACATGCAGTTCCTGGTAATGACCGATATAATTTTAGGTATACTACAGTTTATGTTATCTTTTGAAACATTTCACTAGCACCAGTTATATTTGGAGCTCCTATAAGAGAGAGAGAGAGAGAGAGAGCGTTAAACGTTATCGAAGCCTTTTAATATCACGTTAACCATCCCCTTGATCAAGAGAGGGATGAGAAGGGATTATCAGATGGTCATTAGATAAGAGGAAAAGGGAGATTAGATTGGGAAGTTCAGGGCACGTGACACCATGTCCCTACTTCCACCCGCCATCATCATCATCATCATCATCATCATCGTCTCTTTTAACCCCCTACCACCGATATTATCGGTATCTCTCTCTCTCTCTCTCTCTCTCTCTCGCTCTCGCTCTCTCTCTCTCTCTCTCTCTCTCTCTCTCTCTCTCTCCATTTGTAAATCTATCCATATTTTTCAGTTTACTTAGACTGTTTTTCTCTTTATTTATACTGAAGGCTATCTTCTGTTTGGGGAAAAAGATGGATTTGACATGCTGTGTGAAAACAACCCACTGCTATTTTCTTTTTTCATTTCTTTTTTTTGCTGGTTTCACAGTTGCAGTTTGTGCTTGTGACAGGCGCGTTCTCTTCCTTGTACTTGTCGTTAATTTTATATTTCCATGCATTTCTCAACAGTTTACGTGTACATTAGGCAGGTTGTGTGTGCCTCACTAGCAAAAAAACTTCGGTTCGCATGTTAGGCGAGGACGAAGTAATGCATGAGCACGTTATGTTTATACATATTATACACCTGGTAGTTAGTTGACGGTGGTAAGCTGCAGTCAGATTGGAGGTGGGCAGGCATGGAAATGGCAACCTCATGTCAAAGTACTTATATATATATATATATATATATATATATATATATATATATATATATATATATATATATATATATATATATATATATATATATATATGATATATAATATATATACATATATGTGTGTGTTTGCGCGTCCGCTGGTGTATTACACAGTACTAAATAATCTCTGTTGTGCTAGGAATTGCCAGTGGTTTATGATAACAGTGCCTAGCAAAGGGTTGTGTTCTCCTTGGAGGGATGATACTGTCTCCTTGGTCACCAGTAACCGCATGTCTAGCCAGCCTACTCGTGGAGCCCTTGAAAGAAGAGAATGCTCCCAAGTGGCAGAAGAACCACCTCTGACGGGGCCAGTTGGCATCACATTCTCACTTCTGAAGAGTGCGTGGAAACAGTGACATTCTCCGCTCTGGGTCGTGTTAGTCACTACATGGCCAGGGGCTTGGCAGTTGCAGCCCCATACATTATTTTATGTGCAAAAAAAGTGATATGCGTGGAAATCTTTAAATCATGTATTTATGACTGTAAGTCCATTTTTAATGTAAAATTCAATGAATAAACGTTTGGTATGGCTATGGGTAACCCTCCCGTCGTCAGTTCTCGTGTATGGAGTGTTTTGAAAGATACTTTATCCCTGAATGATTGAAATACCTTAATCGTGGTTTCGGTATAAAACAATATTTTGGCTGTTATATTTATAGACGTATATGAAAATAACCTCTTCGAAATACTGAATGAACAAGTGCTTACCGTTTTAGATATTGTTTTCAGACAGAAATTTTCAATTCAAATTTAGTATGTAGAGAAAACCTAAATATGATTCAACTTAAGTAACAAACATCATATTAATATAAAACTTTCTGTATTCTATGCCTGGATAACGAACTACACAACATAAGAAAACCAGGTAAATACTTAAGTTTCCTGGTTCATATTTTTGATTCTAGCTGCAATAAAACTGCGAAGACGTTTTGTCTTGAAAGTAACTGGAAGGAAGAATCTTTAAGACGCTCACTTTTTATGACCGAAATAAAACAGCTGGAATGTGTTTATCACTTTGACTTAAAAAAAAAAAAAAGGATGTATCAAGTATATAGGCGTGGACTAAGAGCAGGTTACTTTAAAAATCTAGATTTTACTCATGTTGATTCTTCTCAGCAAAAATGTAATTGCAGTCAAAAGCAGCTGGTATGAATGTTTATATATATACCAGTTTTCATTTTGCAAAAGTGCCTATCAAGTGCGAGTGGATTAAAAGAAGGTTTCTTTAAAAACCTAGAATTCCTTTGTTGGACAAAATAGAAAAGGCTTAAAGTTTGTCCATAATTACGGCGTAAGTGTCTAAGCCTTTGGGAACATTGTTTTTCACTTGTCTCGTCACTGTTGTCTTGTTACCCTTTTGCCTCAGTTACCGGATTGCCTCATTTGATAGTGATAAGTTTCTTTACGATTTTCTGCATAAATAAGGTCCGCTGTCTTTATTTTCCTTTTTTAATGTTTCTACATTAGGTGGTGAAATTATCTGTTATCTGATACATTAGTTGTAAATCTTCAGTTCGGTTTAAATTGTATTAATATTAATGGCGTTTAGCTGGTTTTTAAGTAGTTTTCCATTTCGGCCTCTTCCAGCTGATTTGCATTTTTATATCTTCATGGAACTCTGATTATGTAATTAAGATAATTACGAAACGCTGGAAGATTAAACGCCCAGCTCAGTGCCTATGCGTCTTCCTGCCCCTTCAAGTATATATATATATATATATATATATATATATATATATATATATATATATATATATATATATATATATATATATATATACATATATATATATATGTATGTATATACATACACACATACATATATATATGGATATATACATATAAATATGTGTGTATATATTTATATATAGGACGCGTGTGAGTTTGTATTTGTAAATGTAAAATTTAAAATTCACAAAAAGTCTTGAGAATTAGAAATAGATTTAGTCTGTAAAATGTGAGAATCTGGATTTTCCATGAAATGCATACTTCAGAAACTCTCTCTCTCTCTCTCTCTCTCTCTCTCTCTCTCTCTCTCTCTCTCTCTCTCTCTCTCTCTCTGGGGCATAAAGTGTGTTAGCCCTAGCAGTTGCGGTGCTGTCTGGCGAAATCCTTGGCCAATCGGGGCACACTATCCATCATGGCCCCGTGACGGCTGTGGTCCTTGCGTGAATGCACCATTCGCCAGTCCTATTAGAAGAGGCTGTTACACTTAAACGCACTCCTTCCCTAATCTCGTCACTGAACCGTCTTGATTGTACTTGAAGCCAAGGCTCTTCTATTCACTACACACGTCGTAAGCATGGTGGGAGGCAGAAGCCTCTCCTCCTCCTCCTCCTCCTCCTCCTCCTCCTCCTCCTCCTCCTCCTCCTCCTCCTCCTCCTCCTCCTCCTCCTCCTCCTCCTCGTCTCTTAGGCATGACCATGAGTGAGTAGGGCACTGACGGTTGTTAATTGCCGAAGTGTATTCGCGTCCCTACCGCATTTCGGTTGCAATCTGGTATCGCTAATGACTTACGGTGTATGAGTGGCATCCAGTTCAGTGCAACTGCCTTCACTGTCTGCACAGTTCATATAGAACCGTGCTGGATTCTAGAACGAATATTCATAAATATTTGTCAAATTTTCTTTATTAGTGCACGAAACTACTTTATAAATACAGACTGGCTTTGTTGATCTTGCCTTTAATACTGGTATAAATACAGGCTGGCTTTGTTGATCTTATCTTTAATACTGGTATAAATACAGGCTGGCTTCGTTGATCTTATCTTTAATTATGGTATAAATACAGGCTGGCTTTGTTGATCTTGTCTTTAATACCGGTATAAATGCAGGCTGGCTTTGTTGATCTTATCTTCAATACTGGTATAAATGCAGGCTGGCTTTGTTGATCTTACCTTTAATACTGGTATAAATACCAGCTGGCTTTGTTGAGCTTATCCTTAATACTGGTATAAATGCAGGCTGGCTTTGTTGGTCGTATCTTTAATACTGGTATAAATGCAGGCTGGCTTTGTTGATCTTATCTTAATACTGGTATAAATACAAGCTGGCTTTGTTGGTCTTATCTTTAATACTGGTATAAATGCAGGCTGGCTTTGTTGATCTTATCTTTAATAGTGGTATAAATACAGGCTGGCTTTGTTGGTCTTATGTTTAATAGTGGTATAAATACAGGCTGGCTTTGTTGATCTTATCTTTAATACTGGTATAAATACAGGCTGGCTTTGTTGATCTTATCTTTAATACTGGTATAAATACAGGCTGGCTTTGTTGATCTTATCTTTAATACTGGTATAAATACAGGCTGGCTTTGTTGATCTTATCTTTAATACTGGTATAAATGCAGGCTGGCTTTGTTGATCTTGTCTTTAATACTGGTATAAATACAGGCTGGCTTTGTTGATCTTATCTTTAATACTGGTATAAATACAGGCTGGCTTTGTTGATCTTGTCTTTAATACTGGTATAAATACAGGCTGGCTTTGTTGATCTTGTCTTTAATACTGGTATCAATACAGGCTGGCTTTGTTGGTCTTATCTTTAATACTGGTATAAATGCAGGCTGGCTTTGTTGATCTTGTCTTTAATACTGGTATCAATACAGGCTGGCTTTGTTGATCTTATCTTTAATACTGGTATAAATGCAGGCTGGCTTGGTTGATCTTGTCTTTAATACTGGTATCAATACAGGCTGGCTTTGTTGGTCTTATCTTTAATACTGGTATAAATGCAGGCTGGCTTTGTTGATCTTTTCTTTAATACTGGTATAAATACAGGCTGGCTTTGTTGATCTTATCTTTAATACTGGTATAAATGCAGGCTGGCTTTGTTGATATTATCTTTAATACTGGTATAAATACAGGCTGGCTTTGTTGATCTTATCTTTAATACTGGTATAAATACAGGCTGGCTTTGTTGATCTTATGTTTAATACTGGTATAAATGCAGGCTGGCTTCGTTGATCTTGTCTTTAATACTGGTATCAATACAGGCTGGCTTTGTTGATCTTATCTTTAATACTGGTATAAATGCAGGCTGGCTTTGTTGATCTTATCTTTAATACTGGTATCAATACAGGGTGGCTTTGTTGGTCTTATCTTTAATACTGGTATAAATGCAGGCTGGCTTTGTTGATCTTTTCTTCAATACTGGTATAAATACAGGCTGGCTTTGTTGATCTTATCTTTAATACTGGTATAAATGCAGGCTGGCTTTGTTGATATTATCTTTAATACTGGTATAAATACAGGCTGGCTTTGTTGATCTTATCTTTAATACTGGTATAAAATTATCTTTAATACTGCAGGCTGGCTTTGTTGATAAATACAGCTGGCTTTGTTGATCTTGTCTTTAATACTGGTATAAATACAGGCTGGCTTTGTTGATCTTATCTTTAATACTGGTATAAATACAGGCTAGCTTTGTTGATCTTGTCTTTGATACTGGTATAAATACAGGCTGGCTTTGTTGATCTTATCTGTAATACTGGTATAAACACAGGCTGGCTTTGTTCATCTTATCTTTAATACTTGTATAAATACAGGCTGGTTTTGTTGATCTTATCTTTAATACTGGTATGAATACAGGCTGGCTTTAATTGATCGTACGTTTAATACTGGTATAAATACAGGCTGGCTTTGTTGATCTTATCTTTAATACTGGTATAAATACAGGCTGGCTTTGTTGGTCTTATCTTTAATACTGGTATAAATGCAGGCTGGCTTTGTTGATCTTATCTTTAATGCTGGTATAAATACAGGCTGGCTTTGTTGGTCTTATGTTTAATAGTGGTATAAATACAGGCTGGCTTTGTTGATCTTATCTTTAATACTGGTAAAAATACAGGCTGGCTTTGTTGATCTTATCTTTAATACTGGTATAAATACAGGCTGGCTTTGTTGATCTTATCTTTAATACTGGTATAAATACAGGCTGGCTTTGTTGATCTTGTCTTTAATACTGATATAAATACAGGCTGGCTTTGTTGGTCTTATCTTTAATACTGGTATAGATACATTCTGGCTTTGTAGATCTTATGTTTAATACTGGTATAAATGCAGGCTGGCTTTGTTGATCTTATGTTTAATACTGGTATAAATGCAGGCTGGCTTTGTTGATCTTATGTTTAATACCGGTATTCTCATTTATATTTTTTTCTGCATTTGAGAGATTATGACCTAGATTCATTTGTTTTTCATTTTAAAGCTGGAGGTCACCAAGATTTCATTGACTTTCATTGCATTTTGATTCAGTAATTTGCTTAAAAGACATTTCTTTCTCTTGAGGTTAATTGAATCAATACAATAATCTGGCGGTTCAACAGTTTGTGGGCTGTTCACAGACTTCTCTTTTCTTCTTAAAGAAAACAGTTTTTTTCGTTATTTTATTTTATTTTATTTTATTTTTTTTTGAGGAGTGTAGTCGTCCCCTGCTCTAAAATATTGTGCATATCCTTTCGCTCAAGCTTGATATGAAGAACCTTTGCTTCTTATGCCCATTTCCCAATGCAGACGTATTTTGTCACAACTTCTGATGGAGAAGCACCCGCTCAACATTACTGGGTGAATCTGTTGTTCATTAAAGATTGTGCAACATAATTATTCGCGAAATTCTTATTCCAAATCGGTTCCTGATGAAATCGATTGACAATCAGCACAGATTTCTCACCGAGAGGTTTACAGATAAGGTACTTTGACTCTTGAATGAATTTGAAGTGTTCGCGTTTGCAGAAGAATGGAAGTCGATTTGGCGGTGGGATTTTAATCATATCCTCATCATGAAGGTAGTGTAAAAGAAGAAAGCTCGATTGGTTTTCTGTTCACATGACTATCACCTGGTATTTGTGCCATGCTTTCATGATCTGTTCCTAATGAACTGCATGTCTTCTGTGTCCTGTAACTCACATATAAGGTCATCGAGAAGTTGACCTTTCAAGGAACTCGAGTCGGATATAGATATGTTGCTTTTCCAGGTTTCATTGTGAGGCTAAAGATGTCAAAAGACGATATTACTTCTTCTTATCAAGTTTTTCATTTTTCATTACTTGATTTGCTGTCCGGTTCATGCTCGTCACGTCTTAGCTTTCGTGATTTTGACACCCGCGCACGCGCACATACACATATGTGTATATATACATGAAAGGAATCTACAGAGAACTTACATGGCCTACATTTAGTCCTTCACTAACAGTTTAAAACTTTGTTTCCGATAGAAGTGTTTTGTCTTGCCGAAGCTTCATTTGAAGTCTTACCATGTCTGTGCGGGAAGCTCATTTTTAGCAGAATATCGTTATGATCCTGCATTCAGCTACACCGCCTTTACATTTCTAAGCTTGAGAAATAGGTGAACATAGGAGCGGATTTTTTTGTTTTGTTTGTTTGTTTGTTTGTTTGTTTATACTGATTTTAAAGGAGTTTAATTTTCCCCCAACTGACTGAGAAGATTATAACTTCCAATGAATGCGAGACATCTTTTAGGACTGTAGTTGTAAAATGAGAGAAGTGGCTGTTTCCTCATCAATAAAGTACGCACAGAATCAGTCTGATTCCTTTTTATCTGTCTGATAAGAAACAACTAATACAGCATCGTAAGCAGTTTACTTGGTCAGTTTTGTAGATGGTGAGTTCTTCAATGATAACCAACTGTGCCAGAAGTTTTTTTGTTCTTATTTCTGTACGAGTGCAGTACGTCGACTAACTCGAAAATGCTTCAAATTTTCATTTGCCCTACTTATATCCGCCTATATACCATTTTAAATTCAGAGAGAGAGGGAGAGAGAGAGAGAGAGAATTTGATCGAGGCGCACGCATTGGGTGGCAGCGCAGAGGTATCTGTGGGGTCTGGGAGGACTGAGTGAGTGGACGCGATGAATTCGCTTGATCCGTGTGTGCAGGGAAGGAAGGGATACGATAAGGGCATTTGGCCGGGAGTCCCTCCTCGACCGTGGAGGGGGGGAGCCAGGGGACGGGGGTTGGATGGTGGTGAATTAGTGTACCGTGGCGGTGGAGGTGTCCGGACTTAGCGTTGGCGGTAATGGCCGTATCAGCCTTAACTGTTAGCCGCCATGCTCCTCCTCCCCCCCCCCCTCTTCCCCAGCCGCTCCCCCTCCCCTGGCCCAGGTGCTGCCTTCAGGCCGAAATGATATGAGAAAATGTCAGATGACTTCGTTCACTCGTAATGATAACTAATGAGTTGCTTGGGCTGAGTTTGCAGTTCTTGATAAATCCACCCTTGAATCCTTTAGGCATTGAGAGACTTCGCTCGGGCGTCAGTCAGCGTTTCGGTCATAAAATATGATGACCTGGTAGTGGCTGGAAGTAAGTAAATGCCTCAAATTGGGGAGTAGCAGAAGACGAAGAAAGAGTGTGGGGGAAATGAAGGGAGAGCGGGGCAGAGCAGAGAAGAGGTCTTTGACTAAAAGGATCCGGAGGCAAATGACGCCTAAGAGAAGTAGCTTCAGAAGTTGTCACTTTGTAATAGAACGAGCGAACAATACCCAGGTAGTTGGGCCAAGGCATACCCGTCACTTTGCGTGGCCGTGGAGGCAGAGCAAATCGATCCTTGTGGCGGCGGGAGGGAAGGCTGGCAATGTGGCGACGACTGGGCTAAGGATGCGGCGTTACTCAAGAGGGGATTAGATTTCATGTGTTGGTACCATTGAAGTGGAGTTTATCCCTGCCAGGTCGGCACATTATGCGCCTTTTGTGGAGGGCTGTAAGGTCGGTTGTTATGTACTTACGACTCAGCCGGACACTGGGCACACATAATCTGTTTTTTGTTATCACACAAGGTCGAAGTTCCCTCGTTATCTCTCTCGAGCCAAGAAACGGCTTCCGATGCTCAAATGCCCAAATCCACTTTAGATCTTGCGGGCTCACGCCAGAAGGTCCACCTTGGAGTCGCTCTGCTCCAGAAGCTAACACCTTTGACCAGTGATTCGTTTCAATCACAAGCAGACTTCGGTGAAGAGAAAAACTTTCGAAGTGAGAGAGGAAACTTAGCGGGGGAATTGGATAACGCGTATGTATGGGGTATGAGCCTTTTAGACTGTCATTCCGACACTCGAAGAATAGTGATGCCGCTTTCAATCCATCTTTCAAAATAAGAGAGTTTCCCCCAGGGGTCGCCAAGTAAATGCTTTCTTTGTGATTTGCACTTCGTTGCCAGTAATTAACCGGTCCCTGT
Organism: Macrobrachium rosenbergii; assembly: GCF_040412425.1. Lineage (NCBI taxonomy): Eukaryota > Metazoa > Arthropoda > Malacostraca > Decapoda > Palaemonidae > Macrobrachium > Macrobrachium rosenbergii. Next base: position 6,458,472 of record NC_089762.1, on the reverse strand, counting down.
TCGGGAGCTTCGCCATCTTCTGATGTCGTTGAAAAACACTTCCGAGTAGTGATCGGAAACTGAATGGTTCACAAGCAACCATGCAGCCTTTTTAAATGAGAATCTAAGTGAAACATAAATCATTCCTATATCTTTGATAGATGTCCCTAGAAGCAGAGGTATGCCCTGGGAAGGTTTTTATGTAGTGCACTGTATATGTGTGTATATATATATATATATATATATATATATATATATATATATATATATATATATATATATATATATATATATATATATATATATATATATATATATATATATATATATATATATATATATATATATATATATATATATATATATATACATATATATGTGTGTGTGTGTGTGTGTGTGTGTAGACAGATAGATAGTTTATAGATAGACAGATCTAAGAATGTACGTTGGTTTGTATGTACCGTATGCGTTACATTTAAACGCCGCCACTGCACCGGTGTGAAAGAGGGGGAGGGAGGGAGGGAGGAAGGGAGGGAGAAAAGAGCGATGAGGATATTTTCACACTCATGAGCGCTGCTGTAGAAGCGAAAAGATCCCTTATGAAGATAAACTCGAAGGGAAGGGGGAGTTTTTGTGGAGCTTCCATGGGGGTGAAGATGGCTGTAAACATTCTGTCGGGAAGATCTCGTCACTGATTGTTGATTTTATTGCTCAGACCCAAGGGGGAGGGGCGCCCTTGGTGTCCCAGTTGAGATGGAATTGATATACATGTTGTGCTGTCGCTCACACGTGGTGAGATGTCACTTTGTGACGTCATCATTTGCGTAAAGGGTAACCCACGATGTCACCTCTCGCTCAGTGTCAGTCTCGGAGCGATTTCATCTTCCTTCTCTCTTTCTCCATTTGTGATTTGATATGCAGTAGAAGAGAGAGATCGAAACTTTGCTTTCACTGTTTAACTGATCTCATGGCGAGTGCAGGTGTAGTTATCATTTTTACAGCTGTTCCGGCAGTAATATAGACATTTTGATATAAATAACGACAAATAATCATTGCGAATATGCCATTACTACACCCACGGCTGTATATCTAATATAGATTTGAACGAGATTTTACGATTCTTCAAAATGTTCTGTAATTTTATTTTAGCCCTTGACGCTCCTTGAAAAGCTCACATTGGCAATTGGCAATGAGCTGTGTAGCAAAGAACTTCGGAGATCTTATGAAGAGTGAAGACGGTCCAGGCTCTAACTTCTTCGAATTCTACGAGTGATTCCGTTCGTCCAGATTTTTATTAGTTTCCTCCTATCAAAAGACAGGCCTTTCTCCTCCGTGAAGATGGGCATTCTCTGTTCTTGCCTGCTTTTCCCTTTTAACAGTCAGGGAAGGGAGACGCTGAAAAATCTGAGCATTCATAACATCCAGCAAATGTCTACTTGCTAGTCAATAATTTTCGCTATGTGTGGATCAGTCTTGTTTTCTTCTGTCCCACTATTACTTTAAAAACACTATTGGATGAATGGTGAACGATGCGTCTTCTCGTTCTTATTTTTCTTATTAAACATATGTGGAATATAACGGAGATCTCTCTCATGCTTATAACGAGGAATAGACAGAAATAAATTTTGCAAGAAATGCCCTTACAGAAAGTTAAGGTGAATATGAGTGTTGGGGTAAGTGGAAAAACTCGTAGTATATGTATACACACACACACACACACACACACACACACACACACATATATATATATATATATATATATATATATATATATATATATATATATATATATATATATATATACATGGTGTGTGTGTGTGTGTGTGTGTGTAAGAGAGACCAAGTCCTAAAAAAATGGCAAGCAAGAGTTCGGTGAGTAGACTTGAGTGTTAAATCCCACATTTTCCTGTTCGGAAAGAGGGGCAGCTGAAAAATGTACATGAAATAACATCAAAGGGAAAGACACAAAACAACCAAAAAATTAATCGTTGTAGGTAATTGAAATGAGGAAAGAAGACTCTCCGATAGAGTAACATATTTGATGCTAAGTTCTTTTCAAAATAACCTCACAGACATACAAAACATAATAAATAATTCTAAAAACTAACTTTAATGCTTGCGTCTGTTAATTGCTTTTTTTTATAAGAACCTGGAGTTTCAAAACTCCAAAGCTTGAGTTTGATATGTAACTGTACCATATTTTGCCTTGATAAGAAGCGAGATTCAGTAATGATCTTGTGAATTCTGTCCTCTCTTGGGATTATTGGCCTTGCTTCACTCCGCTTGCCAGGATGATCAAAATCTCACCAGTATACAAATAAAACCATTCATTCCTTTGGGCAGTTCTTACAGAATGCTTACGTAGCTTGATTCAAAATGTTAATGATTTTCCTCTTGGTCCATTTCACCGGAAATAGCTGTTAACAATAACCTTCTCCTTTCCATTTTGAACCACCAATCAGTGAAGCACCTGGCTAATGCTCAGTTCACTCAGGCACAAATGGGTGAATAGCTGTAATTTATCGTAGTATATTATACAAAAAAAAAAAAAAAAAAAAAATGCAAAATGCCACTCAAAAATGGTAAAAATGATGAGTTGAATTTAACTGAACTCCAACACTCTGCATACATTGTTGTAAAAAAAATACTCGCTAAAATAAAGTCCAAACAGATAGTTCAGTAAAAATGAAAGTTAATTGCGAAGTCTGAAACATGGTCGTAATAAAGTAGGCCTCACTGAAAATTAAACCATTTATATCATATTTTTTCATACACAGCTCATAAAACATTTTTTCTGTGGAGATTTGGCACAAGTGTTGCCGTGTCCAGAATCCAGAGTGATACTGTGTACGCGGATACACCTCCTCAATTCTCCAAAATTCAGCTGAAAATATATTTTGTGTCATAGTAAGAACTTCTCTATAAACTTTGCTTTACAACAATGGTTCCTAACCTTTTTCAATGTAATTTATGTACCCCTTTCAAATCAGCAGTCAGTTCTCTCACATCCTGAATTGTTGAAATAATAATAATAATAATAATAATAATAATAATAATAATAATAATAATAATAATAATAATAATTAATTATTTTTTTTTTGCAGAAAAAATAGCATGCGTATATGAAAATATATTTTGCTTTAATTATTCATAGGCATCCTCGCACCCCTTAATAAGCGGCTTCGCACCCCAAAACACCAGTTATAAGAAAATGAATATGCAAACTAGATTGTCCATGGTTTCGATATACTGTATAGATATATATGCCTTAATCTTTCTTTGTGAGAGGACTCTAATTCTGCGACAAATAAATGCGCACCCTGAAGACCGCCATCACGAAATGGCTTCACTCTTGATGCTGATTTTTTCTCGCATCTTGCAAAACTGAGACAAGCTGCTTCTCTAGTGGTGTGGAGTTCAGTGTTATGCAAATCAGCACTTGATAAAATGAATGAAACAAGTTAGCGGAAATCAAAAGTGTGTACACTTTGCTAAAGAAAATATTCATTAAATGTGAAGCAAAGAAGTTCTATTTTGTTCTCGATTATGCAAAACTTCAATACGTTGCCTTTCCCAGCCATATATAATTTGATTATATTTACACAGCAAATGATATTACCGCAATTTTTGACGGTATAAGTACGAAAAATGCAGTATCTAAAATTAATTCATTGTTTTCATTTATAGCACAAGGCCTATCAAAGGAATCGTTATCCTTGCCCATTTATGTAAATATGGAAAGCACTGAACCTAAAACTAGAAATTCACTTATGCATTTTGGCGTTTTATGTACTGTATAGGTGGTCAGTTATTCTGATTTTGCTGTGAATTTTTACGGCATGGGTACCTGTAATAAAACATACACATCCATACACAATCATCACACGTGCATATATATGTGTATATACTGTATAATATGTGTGTGTGTATGTATGTCATGGGGCAGAAGCGGAGGCTCGGTTGTTACACGGTCCAGGTGTTCGGGGAAAGGAGTTGACAATATAACGTTGAATCTAAAGGCGACGCTCCACATCACACGATGCTGCACACTCAAGGCTGAAATCGGGTAATGCAATAAATAATCGTACACATTTTGTCACAAATAAGATAAATGAGATGAAAACTGTAGAAATATGAGAACATCACAATGACACGATGAAAACACAGGGCACCTTCCTCCAGTGGTAGTAAAAGTGTAACTAAAAACAGAACCAAATAAAGGTGAAAAGAAAACAAATGAACATTTGTCAATAACGGCCGTGTTGATGGAGATCGGTTGTTGAGTCTAGGAACAGACAGTTTTATCATTATAGAATCATGTTGTCATTGTGCTGTTCTGAGATTTGGACAGTTATGAGCTCCCTCGTGACGAAATGTTTACGATTATTTATTACACGTTACATTATATTATATTTTTGCTTTCACCCTCGAGATTGCATTCTCTGATGTGGAACGTCGCCTTTTGACTAAATAAGCGGCATTTATAAAAATCTCATAATCGCATGAGTCACTAAAATGGTGAAGTCCACAAAGATGTCAGCATAAATTTGTTAAAAATATAAAAGAGCTTTCGAGAACATGCTCGATTCTCCTTATCGGTAAACGTAACGTTACCAAATGCCTTTCCCTGAAAACCTTGATATATTTCAGACCATAATGTCATAGAGTTAACAGTCCGTTCGAAAGCAAGTGAAAACAGAGATAAGCAAGAGATGAAAAAGTGGGAAGGATATGGAAAATACAATTTCTATAGTAACAATATAAAATGGTCAGAAATAAATGAAGAATTCAACAAAGTCTGGAAAAACATACTCGTAAGTGATAATATACAGGTAAATACGGATATATTATATAAAATATTAGATAAAATAGTGGATAAATATATTCCAATGAAGAAAAGTAAACAGTCATGCATACCAAGAGACAGAAGGATCTTGTTCCAGAAAATCAGAAGGTGGAAAAAAGGTCTTGCAAGAGAAAAGAATGCATGGAAAGTGATGGAAATAAAAAGTAAGATAGAAAATGCAGGACAAAACATTATACAGTCAAAAGAAAATGAAAAACGGGACTTAGAAGAAAAGACCCTACAAAATATCAAACAAAACCCCAAAATATTCTACTCATATGCGAAAAAGATGAATAAAAGAAGAGTAGAAATAGGCCCTCTAAGAAACGAAGGGCAATTAACGAATGAAAAGAAAGGAAATATGCAACATATTAGCAGAAAGGTATAAGAGAGAATTTACACCTAGAATTGATAATGAAGATAATGATACAGGAACAAGAGATGAAAATAGGGAATATTTATCGGACATAGATATTAGTGAAGCTGATATTGTGCAGGCTATCAAAGAAATTAAAAATGGATCAGCAGCCAGACCTGACGGCGTACCTGCCATTTTATTAAAAAAAAGTAGTTCATTCTATCGCAAAGCCGCTCACAATATTATTAAGACAAAGTGTAGACACAGGCAAGATTTATGATGAACATAAATTAGCATATATCACCTCTATTTTCAAAAGTGGATCAATACTAGAAGCAAGTAATTATAGGCCTGTGAGTCTAACATCACGTATTATAAAAGTGTATGAAAGGGTAATGAAGAAAAATATAATGAAACATTTAATGAATAAAGCTTGTTTAATATAGGTCAACATGGTTTTGTACCCGGAAAAAGTACACAAACCCTACTGTTAGCCCACTATGAAAACATATATAAAAATATGATAAACGAAAAAGATACAGATGTGGTTTACCTAGACTTTGCAAAAGCTTTTGACAAGGTAGAGCATAATATATTGGTGAAAAAAATTAGAAAACATAATATTGTGGACAAAGTAGGAAGATGGATAAAAGAATTTTTGCAAAACAGAAAACAGATAGTGATTGCAAACGATGAGAAATCGGATGAAGCTAAGGTAATATCCGATGTGCCACAAGGTATGGTATTAGCTGCATTGCTGTTTGTTATTATGATTGCAGACAGATAGTAATGTTAAGGACTCGGTAGTGAGAAGTTTCGCCGATGACACAAGAATAAGTAGAGAAATTACGTGTGATGAAGATAGGAACTCGCTACAAAGAGACCTAAACAAAATATATGAATGGGTAGAGGTAAATAGGATGGTAATTTTAACTCTGATAAATTATGGTGATAAAGAAGGAATGATATATGCATATAGGGGACATAACAACGAGACAATCACAAATAAGGAAGCAGTTAAAGACCTTGGTGTGATGTTGAATAGGAACATGTTATGCAATGATCAAATAGCAATACTATTGGCAAAACGCAAAGCAAAAATGGGAATGTTGTTTTGGCACTTCAAAACAAGAAAAGCTGAACACATGATCATGCTTTATAAAACGTTTGTAAGTAGTCCACTTGAATATTGCAATATGATATGGTACCCACACTACCAAAAGGATATTGCACAAATAGAGAGTGTACAAAGGTCCTTTACAGCCAGAATAGAAGTTAAGGACCTTGACTACTGGGAAAGACTACAATTCTTTAAAAAATTATTATAGTCTCGAAAGGAGAAGAGAACGCTACATGATAATGCAGGCATGGAAACAGAAGGAATTACCGAAAACATCATCGAGCTAAAAATATCAGAAAGAGCAAGCAGAGGTAGATTAATAGTGCCCAAAATTATACCAGGAAACTAAGGAAAGCACACAGGGCATTAATCCACTACGCACCAGCATCAATAATGCAGCGATTATTCAGTGCATTACCAGCTCATCTGAGGAACATATCAGGAGTGAGCGCAGATGTGTTTAAGAATAAGCTCGACAAATATCTAAGCTGCATCCCAGACCATCCAAGATTAGAAGATGCAAAATATACCGGAAGATGCATTAGCAATTCTCTGGTAGACATCAAAGGTGCCTCACACTGAGGGACCTGGGGCAACCTGAACGAACTGTAAGGTCTGTATATATATATATATATATATATATATATATATATATATATATATATATATATATATATATATATATATATATATATAGTCCTGAGTTCTTGTCTTCGTGGTTCGAGCCCACGAGACGGCGACGAATTTATTAATCAACTAAAAAAAATTCCCCTTCGGTAACATATATGAAAATATATTATTTCCGAGGTAGAGCGAATTGGATATTAAAGGACGTTTGTAGCTTAAGCAGTATGAATCACGGTGATGTGATAAATTTCATTATATATATATATATATATATATATATATATATATATATATATATATATATATATATATATATATATAAATTTATATCTAGAGAGCCAGTGTCACTAATGTAAAGATCGCTTGATATTAGAATCGACGGGGAAGTTTTGCTGACGTCCATTGAGCTTAATGAATGTGTTTTTATTGTGATTGAATGCGTTTTGTTGTCAGCTGCAGAAAACATGAGCTGTGCCACCTCGTCGTGCCATCTTTAATATTCCATATGTGTCTCCTCATACAAAGGCAAATTTACAATATCTGAAGGGTTGACCTAAGAAGGGTGGATGAAGTCTGGGAGGGGCCCAGCACCGGCGAAAAGTACTCTATTATGAACCATTAGGCTGTTCGTGTCTCCGAATGGAGTGTTGTGTAGCATAATGGCCTTTAGCTGTGTGTTGTCGTTCGCCGTGGAGCTACGCATTGACGATGAACGGTCATGTTGTTATCGCTACATCCTGTGCAGTGTTTCCGGCCCATTACCCCTCTTTACCTGAGCCGTGGAGGAGAGCACCTATTGGGCAGCCGTAGGAGCCACGTGTAAAAAGTGGCTGCCTTCTGAGGAGAAGAAAGCAGAATGGAGAAATGGGAAGATTTCCGCGAGGGGGGAGAGAGAGAGAAAGAGAGAGATCAGTTCTGCCAAAAACGGTTAGCATTATTACATTTTACTCTTTTAAATGAATATGATGTATTTATACATTTATGTGCTTTAGGAAAAATGCATGTATATGATATATTTTGTATATGAATAGTATAAATGCAAAGATACTGAGACATATACACACATTTATATTTATATATATATATATATATATATATATATATATATATATATTTTCATTCATTTAACAGTTTTGTCTAACAGGAGCTGGGGAAGGACTACCGAGAGAACACAAAACAATGGTCGGAGCACAATCCTGGATTAGCCCGACTTGCAGAAAAAAGAAAACTGGTACAGCATAGCCATACACAGTGGGCTCATCAGTGAAGTCCCACCACACACACCGCGCCAGCCATTCACTTCCATGTTGCACGTACTCTCTCCCTCCCAGATACTTCTTTGACACGATCTTTCCAGCACTTTTTTCGAAGTGTGGACTTTTACAGAAACTTATCACTGTCCATTCTTTTTGCACGACTAAACCTTTTCGAAACACTGTGATCCATCCTTTCGCCCACACTAACCTCTTAACCTTTTTACTACTGCTGCATATCTGTATTTCGCGACCTGTCACTAAACTATGCATACAGTTTATTTTTACAGCTTCTACTTTTTCTCTTTCACTCATATTCAACGTACATACTTCAGTTCTTTAAAGAAAAATTTGCCCATTATTTCCTCATGAATGGCAAACTTGATTCCTGCAAAGAAGACATCAAGTTTCCTTCCAGTCTTTTGCTACCTTTTTGTTTCGTGTACTGTTCGAGTCACCTCTTCTCTCTCGAATCTCCATCCAGTACTTCTATTCCCAAGTACCTCTTCGTATCAATATATCAATAAAAAGAAATCACCTGGCTCAAAGTGAATCGGGTTTCTATGGGCTAGTCTAAGTCATATACAGTAGTATGAACCTTCCTGAGGCCTGCAGCTGCTATTCACTATCAGTGTAATTACTTTGCGACTGCGTGCAGCGGCTTTCCGTATCACGGCGCTTTCACTCTTCCACCTTGTGCAGCCATACATTCGGGTCCAGCTTCGCCATAAGCGAGCGGCAGCTGCAATAGGTGCTGTTAAGTGTGCAGTTGGCGAGTCTTTGTAATTTGTAATTGGAGGTCAGAGGGGAAAAGAAAGGTCCTTACCCCTCAGAGTAGGTGCTAAGAACGTCCTGATGTTGTAGGATGACCACTTTGACAGGTGTCAGGTGTCTAGTGCGGAAAGCGGTAGCTTGGACCTACAGTAAACTGTCACTTTTAGCCCAGAAGACTTGTGGACGACTCTTAGGTCATCCTAATGAGATGCGCGACTTGCTCCTATGGGTTGTTCATCACTCAGTCAGGCCAAAGTCAAAAGGGGAAATACACATGCAATGAAAACCAAGCAGCAGACCTTTGAATTGCGCGTCAAGAATCTAAGAGAAAGAGAATTGCAAGTGGAAGACGTGAAAAGAATTATCACGCTTGCAGGACGTCGCTCAGCATTCTCTCGTCATCCTTAAACCTAAAATGAGAGGCAGAGAGACTACAATGAGATATTCTTTACTCTAAGTAACTTGGACACTAAAATGATGTTAATAACCGTTTGAAAACTAACTTGGAGACAAAAATGATGTTAATAACCTTTTGAAAACCAACTAATTAAAAATGCGGCTATAATTATGTAATGAATTACGTTACAGAAATTCTAGTCTTTCAAGGGAAGAGTTATACTGAAGAGAAATATATATATATATATATATATATATATATATATATATATATATATATATATATATATGTGTGTGTGTGTGTGTGTGTGTGTGTGTGTGTGTGTGTGTGTGTGTGTGTGTGTGTATGCATGTATATACGATCTTCCAGCTGAATGTAAATACAGATGATATATTTTGACGACAAGTATACATAGATGTATCCTTGTTGCCGTCAAAACATATGGTGTGTATTTACATTCAGCTGGAAGATAGCTACCAGGGAAGAGATCGTAGAGCCTTCTCCAAAATGTCGTAGACATTCCATTTTTGGTATTTTTCATGGCACGGAATCAGAAATACCCAGTCAGTATTCGTGCGGACAACTTTGTAAGTTTTCTTAATTTACTGTGCACATTTATAGGTCAAAATACCGTCTGAAAGTGTTATGAGACCAACACATGAATAAAAAAAAAAAAGCTCTGTTGTTTAATTGTGCAGATATACAGATGTGACATGATAACATTACTGAACGCTGAGCGCTCATTTTGCTCTTCAGACATACTGTATATAGCCTACTCTCGGTGTGTGACGCTCAGAACACTTAGAGTATATATTTAACTGTCATATGTTTATGAATTCTTAAGGTTTTTGTGTATATTTATTAGGCATTTGGTGGTTAAAAGGGAATTTCCGTTGACTTGAAAAGAAAATAAAGATGATAGGGGAAAAGGCCACTCCCCACTCCTGCGGTGCCCCCCCCCACCAAAAAAAAAAAAAGGAAAAATGAAGAGCAGACGTAAAGATTCTCAAAGTAGTTAAAGATTTTCCGCAGAAATCCTTCTCCTACAGAGTGTGTATGTGTGTGTGTGGTCCGGAGTCATCGGAAGTATTGTGTTGCAAACGTTTATTTTGTCCGTTCAAGTGTTGCTCCTCATTTGGTGTCTTGGATTATTCTTGCCTGTAAAAGTCCTCTCTCTCTCTCTCTCTCTCTCTCTCTCTCTCTCTCTCTCTCTCTCTCTCTCTCTCTCTCTCTCTTAATGCCAGTCCTTCCCGTCTTCTTCCTGTCCCTTTATCCTTGTGCCTCAATATCTCATATCTTGGCGTCACTTCCTCTTTGTTGCTTTGTGTATAGGACGACGAGATTCAGAGGTTTGTAAAGGTTTCATCTCCCGAGACCATTGATGTCCTTCCTGCACCAAAACCAGGTTTCCGAAAAGAGAAAAGAAAGGCAACGTATGGTGGATGGTTATAGCACGGGAAGAAAAAGGGAGAGAGAGAGAGAGAACAAAAATTTCTCTGATGAGCATTTTACATTGCCTCTCTCTCTCTCTCTCTCTCTCTCTCTCTCTCTCTCTCTCTCTCTCTCTCTCTCTCTCAGTGCTAATAGACTCAAACTGCCAACGAAATGAAGATGGTATCTATTCAGGGGCGCTTCTTTGCTAGTTTGTCTGCTCATCCACAATGTGTCTCGTTTGAAATCCTTTGGCATTTCGTGGATGGTCAGGCTAAGGGTCAAAAAGGCCGGGATTTGATTTTCATAGGGATTCACACCCGTGCGTAGTCCCAGGCTCTCTCTTTTCCTCTCCCGTTGACATTGCGAGATATTTAGTAACGGCTACAGTGTGCCCTGCACGGCGCACTGTGTTCAACACTAGTTTGAAGGCTCTTTACGCTGTCTTTTTTGTCCCCAGCTGCATGACTTTCGGTGTCGTACTCTCCTCAGTTAGTACACTTCGGCCTTTCCTCGCCCACTGGTCTGTCACTCTCTTCGCAAAAGTATTCGCTTCTCCCTGAAGAACGAATGTTTGGGAAAACCCCAGAAAGCTAGAAGTCTGGCTTTGTTCCCTCGTTAAACCACCGTATGATGATAATCTCAGTTATGATATTATGTAATGACTGTTGGTTGTATCATGGACTTGCGAATTGTAGCATGACTTATGCAATACGAAGTCTCTTGGACTTCGACGACAGTAGGCGATTCGTGGGTGCATCTGCTGAACTGTGGTTTCGTGTCGTTGTTACGTAAGTAAATGTTTAGTACTTCGGGTCGTACACTAAATTTGACAATCGTTACGTAATACTTGGTGGCTGAATATGTTTGTTCGTGTTCCTCTGGTAAACCTAAATTTACAAAGAGTAAACGGTTTCTTGAAAATGACGCATCGTTCTGATATTCAAACGCCGGACTAGTAAAGAGAGGAGTGAATCGGAACTTATTTCACAAGATCTTATATTTTAGTAACGATTACTCGATTCTTTTTGAAAAGATGAAACAGAACCTCTGTTCTTTCAACATTTCAATGGTTAGGTTACTGTAAATGTAATGTCTTAGAAAGGTCACGAAGTTCAGTTGACTCATTCTGCTTCTGAAAAGATTTGGTGGTTTGTTAGGTGCTGTAAATTCTGTTCTTCATTGCAAGGAGCTTATTCGTACCTGTTTGTGAAATTGGTGTCATATTTAGCGGCGTTCATCTCCTGTCTTCGTTCGAGAAAAGACTGAATGATTTCTTAGTCTGACTAGAGACTCTCTCTGTCGTGGAAGGTGGCTCCTCTATTTCTGTTAGAGCTGAATGAGAAATGCCCTCCCTTTCTTAGAAGCTTCGTAACACCCGTCAAGCGTAGCATTCCCACATTTACTGGATTCCACCTATTGGTGAGACTGCTTCTTTTTCTTTCTCTGCCAAGCTTGGTAACTCTTCTTACTAATGCTTTTCTCACTCCTGCAACTTCCTTTTTTTCTTTCTTTTTTTCCGGATGCCTTGCCTCCTTTGAGACTAATTATTCTTCCTTTTTCCTTCATTCTCTTTTTCTGATCTTCTTTGAGCCTGGGTTACTTAATGGTAGTGAGATGCACGTTCCATTGGTCTGAATATTTTAAAGGAAAATATTCGTTATATCTTGTTTGGAAGGTTACCATATACACGGAGTCGTTCAGTAGGTATCCTCGCTTTCTATCTAAGTCGCGGTCTCATGTCTTGACTAGGCTTGCAGCAAGAGGAAGGCAAGGAAGTCTTCTTATCATCGCTGAATGACTCTTGAAGGGGCAATCTTGTGTTCCGGTTGGTAAAGGGAGCTGAGCTAAGGAAGGACGCGCTGAAGATGTGCTATGGCAACGAGGCTGATTCCCCAGGTGATTGATTCCCTTTTCAGCCTCAGAAAACATCAGGGCTAAAAGGAATATCAGGTGCAGGGGGAGGTGGTGCAGTGAAGTGCGCTTAGCAAAGAATAAACTAAAAGGATTGTTGAAGACCCTGTATTGCTGATTTTGAAAGTCCGTACAGAGAGGCTGTTGTTATGCTTTGAACCCGGTCAAGGCAAGGAACTGCGGGCAGCGTAACGATCGAGTTACATAAAGGGAATTTGAGGATTGGGAATATGACTCGAAATTATCATAACGAAGAAAAGGACTGGAGCAAATAAGATAACAGAGAATAGAGAAATGGGGCTGAAGATGGCGTTCGGCGACAGAAGCAAGAGAGGAATTAGCAGCTAACGTGATCCTCATGTCTTCGGGTCGATCTCGTCAAGGTGGTGGCTATTTGGTGAGTTTATCATTGGTAAAGCGGTCTGAACATGGCCGCCGGAGACTTTTCGATATTGTGAGCTTGGTTTAGTTTCATTATTTTTGTCGGGAGCTTTTTCCATACTTGGAAACTAGTTTATCTGACAGCTGTTTTCCTTGTTCTTAAAAGTTTTACTTTTTTGCATAAAGTCATTTTTATTATTGAAAGAGAAAGCAACAGAAAACAATAAAATCAGTAATCATGTAAATTCGATAATGTTAGCCAAAATATAAAATTACCAATGTCATCATTACAAATGTTATGCCAGGGTTGTGGAATTTTTTTGGTAGTTTTAGGCGTAAAGGCATTACAAGGAAACTGTTAAAACCATTCGGTTTTGGTCTCCAAAGCCATCCATTTGTTTTCTTCGTTCCCTGTGCTGCTGAGTAAGACGTATATTATGTTCACAGCACCCATGAACAGTTTGAGCTCTTCCCATTTCTTGAGGCCACTTGCTGTAACCATTTCCATACTGTGAGCCTCTCCTCCAGTTTCTCATGTAGCTGGAAAAATTGGGTGAGTGAAGACTTCTCAGTATACTGTACACGGATACAACACAAAGCAACGATATAAAGTGCGGACGCAGATGTAATCCAGATGCCCTCCGGCGCGGAAGTGCCTCCAGGCTGTTCTGAATGTGAGACTTTGCTACACTCACAAAACGGTGTTGTTTAACACCTGATGTATGCAGATCTTTCAGTGATTGCATGCACCTTTTTATATATAGGGTGTAATTCAACTGGATTTCCGATTTGTGCAATGCGACAAGACTTTCCATAATTATTTGATGGAAGAAGAGCCATTTGAATATACTAAGAATGATATAAGTCGCTCCAGGTTTTTTTCGAAAAGAATAGCTGAAATCAACCTGCCCTGCGAAAATTGAAAAGTTTCAACGGAAGCATTTTGAAAGCACGAATTCAAAGTTTAATCGACGGAGGCCGTCAGCTCGATGGCAGCTGCCTAAAGCTGGAGGAAATATGACAGGTTAAGAGATTTTCGAGAGATTCTTATGGCACACTCATGTCTTGTTTTTTCCATCAGGCCTTACCTTTTGTTTGGTAGAAGTTACCAAGAAAGGCCAGTATATTGCATTGTGACGTTGAGATCCGTGCTAGAACAGAGTTTATCTCAAAATCCAGTCATTGCCTTCCACCTCTCAGCTATTATTATTATTATTATTATTATTATTATTATTATTATTATTATTATTATTATTATTATTATTATTATTATTTTGGCTAAACAAATGCGGATGAAATCATTGCCTTCATCCAACTTGATTGGTAATGAGAAGCAGCCAAGTTCCAGGTCAAATCTACCCCCGTAGGGGGGTAGTGCCGTCAGTGCACCTCCTAGGGTACACTGTAGGCAATACTTAATGTTCTTTGCAGCGTCCCTTCGGCCCCTAGTTGCAACCCCATTCATTTCTTTTACCGTACCTCCATTCATATTCTCTTGCTTCCGTCTTACTTTCCACCCTCTCCTAACAATTGATTCTTTGTGCAACTAAGAATCAGTTGTTACACCTTGCAAACCTTTTACTGTCAATTTCCGTTTCAGCGCTGAATGACCTCATAGGTCCCAGCGCTTGGCCTTTGGCTTAAACTCTATGTGTAATTCAGTTCAAGTCAAATCTAGTGTAATGTGCTGCATAATGTTGCCTGATAAACTTAGCAGTGTATGTTTTCTAATCATCTTTTGCTTTAGCTTGAATTCAATATCTTATCCGGAAATAAAAGAAGTAGACTTGAATCTGACTCATATGCAGATTCAAATTTGACTTCACCTGCGTGAACAGTTCTTGTGGCTGAAAGCGAAGTTGGAGTCTGCCACGTGAATGGAACGAATTGTGTTTTGTGCTTTGATGGGGAGTTTGCAGTTTTATAGATCCCAAATGTCTACATACAGCATGAATAATTAAACAATAAAACTTTCTCCTTCTGTCTCTGTCTCTCTCTTTAGCCATGCTTCTTTAACAAATGATAAAGATAAATTAGTTAACAAACAAAAAAGCATCAGACATACAAAATTCTGCAAAATTTGCATAAACTTGTAAAACAATAATTATGAAATGCGGAGCAAGTTATTTCTTACATCCGAGTCATGTTAGCTATTTTTCCATGTCTGCAAAAAATAAGAACCTTGATATTGATACATTTAAGTTCATTCTTTCTAATGGAGCATATTCATAGCCTTTTCTTTTATGACTACCTCATTACTCGTTTTTATGTTCATCCAAAATACAGTTATGTTTTATTATTATGCTTATACCATTAAGGACTCCTATCTAGTCTGTTCTGTTGTTTAGCGTAACCTGAAGGAAATTCTTGAATTCTCCTTGCAATACAATCCTGCTACTTCCTGCCTGTCTCGTTCCTCCCGCCCCAGCCCTCTCCCGTTGTTTCAAGTAGGCAACAAGTGATAACAGATCCATGTCATAAAGAAACAGCAGCAACAGCTTCCTCTATTTTGAGAGTTGCGTCAGAGTGTAACAAATATGTGTCTGGCCAGCCGAAGGCTTCATTAGCACATTTAGTGGATGTTTACACTTGGCACCTGCCTGCCTTAGTCCCTTCAGATTCTTCAGTCCCCACCCCTGCTCTTCTCTCTCTCTCTCTCTCTCTCTCTCTCTCTCTCCACATAGCCTACACACACACACACTTCGCATTTTTGCAGGATCATCACTTTTACCGTACGTTGTAAAATATTCATAAATCTTCCAGATCTGTTATTTCCTAGCATTGACTTTCAGGACGAGAAAGGGACGCAACGTCGCTAAGACCTTTTTCGTGTAAAGTTGAACCGAATATCCAACTCTCGGGCCGCATGAATTCACGCAGCTGTGCAGTGGGCAGAGTTTTGTTGGTCGTATTCATTAGATACTGTCTAGATTGTCTGTTTTCCTCCACTTTTTCTTTGTAACTGTCAGACATCTGAATGCCTTGTCGGAATAAAGAGTTTAACCTGTAAGTTAAAAATGTGGAAAGACTGAAAAATTCAAGTCGATAATATCGCTCTTCATATAAAATATTTAGACCCGATGCAACTCATTTATTTTTGCACATTAACTCTTCCTCTTTGATTTCCTCTCCTTTATTTATTTATTATTATATTCTGTATTTCACTAAACTTGTATTTTCTTTGATCTGATTTTAATTTTTTCACATTCATGCATTTCATTCTGTGGAATTTACTCAGCAGGTTCATGGCTCATATATTTGTTCCAGGTGAATGAGTGCACAGTATCAGTAATATAATAATAATAATAATAATAATAATAATAATAATAATAATAATAATAATAATAATAATTATTATTATTATTATTATTATTATTATTATTATTATTATTATTATTATTATTATTATTATTATTATTGTTATGGAGGGGATCCTTGTTCGTTCTGTATCTGACTTCATCTGTTGTCTGATCTTTTCCACCGATTCCGACCTCTCTGTTACATCTTCGGTGTTTCCCCGTGTGTCGTTGTTTGGTAGCTCATCATTCCTGTTGTTTTCTGTGTCATCGTCTCTTAGTTCGTCTTCTTGTCCTTCATTGCTGGGGATATTATTATTATTATTATTATTATTATTATTATTATTATTATTATTATTATTATTTCGTTGAAAAGCATGGCATAGTGTGTCCCGTTGAGTTTATATTTCGCCGTCTCAGCTTGGCTTGTAAGACTCTTCGCATCAGCAGGTAAATTATAAAGCAGGTGCCCGAGGAGGAGGAGGGGAGGAGGAGGAGGAGGAGGAGGAGGAGGACCTCATCAACAGAGCCTTGGGAAAAGATCTCTTGTTCAGGAGTTGGCCAATACGAGTTCCTTCAGTCTGAAACATAAAGTCGTGTAATGAGAATTTTGGAAAGGGCTAATGACAATTATCATCTGCGTAAAAGATAATGGTGGAATGATATTTCTGTTTCTCACTGATAAAATACACGAATGCGGAATCATCAGAAAGATCCGTTTGAAAGCCTGCAGAGGGTAGGCCTACTCTTCTTGATTAGTAAGTGAAGGATTGACTGATTGCTTTAGCTAAAGTTACAGTTACTATGGTTACAGACCCCGAAATGAATGAGAAATTATATATATATATATATATATATATATATATATATATATATATATATATATATATATATATGTGTGTGTGTGTGTGTGTGTGTGTGTGTGTGTGTGTGTGTGTGTGTACATTATGAAAATGTTGATTTAAAACCCGTCCCCTGGGTGGAGTGAGGTAATTGATTCAGGAGGCGAAATAAGTGATGGGGGTTTGGTGGTGGATTTACTCTTACTCTGCTACCCTGAACATTGCTGCTTAGTTGAGAGTTGAGGCATTAACTAGAGGACTGCCTTATTCATGAGGTAACATTTGTCCTTAGCTGCCGTAGGTATTTATGATGCAGTGTGCTAGGGGTTAAGTTCTGAGAAATAATATAGATATATAAATATAGAAATATAAAATGAGTGAGGCCAGTGTTCAGCCACATTCGTATTGAATAATAATTGTTTTAATATGGGCAACTACATGCTAGCTATTGTGCGAAAACAGATATGTCATTCTGTAAAAGCTAGCCCATGAAAACTGTATTAACTCGATTATGATGTAGGGAACAACCTCGTGAACAACTGCTGGAAATTTTTGGCAATCCCAGAAACAAAGTTGTGTTTAAAGTGACACCAACGTCAAACAGACCATGGCTGTAATGGTATGCTTATCCCTAACCAGCCAAAACAAAGCCATGCTAATTTTACAAGCACAGATGAGTTCCACCATAATGTAAAGCAACTTGAAGGCTTTCATCTGGCACACAGTTACCTAAATGCCATCTGTAAGATTGTGCAGGACTCTGGCGTCACGAGGCTTCTTGTATTAGCTGGGATGTGCGGTGAAGGAACAGCAAAGGTCATTGAAGAAAAGGCTGACCATTACCAGTCTATGCATGCTCTGCTCTGCAAATACTTGGTGAGGCACTCTGGCACATGTATTGTGAGAAGTTTGAATTCTGGATTTCTGATGAAGATTGCGTGAAGTGGAAAGCAGCTGCTGAGGACATCTTAAAGTAATACAAAGAAATCAGTCGAAAATTGTTCAGTAGCATAGTTTTGGATCAGGTTTTTAGAGATGTCTAACATTCTTCATTGATTCATCTTCTACTAGAGAGAAGGGTGCTGGCTTGAACACTCATGTGAGTCAGTGAAGAGGCTGTCATTTTTAACAGCTGCTGGCTCTGAAAAGTTTAAGAAACAGGCCTTGCCTCTCTGCTTGCCTAAGGAACAGGTAACACTGAATGTTGGATGTACAGTAAGCCCATCACTGCAGTGGTGGCTGAAGTTCATACTGCACCTGCACTTCCGCAGCCCCCACCATGAATCTGACCAAACTTAAGTGTCCAGGGATAGATTTATTTCAACCATGCAGATGAATCCATTCAGAGCAAGGCAATATTTAGAACCTTGTGCCTAGGTCAATTTGACAGATTTGAAGTATTAATCTTGAAGCTTTCTCTGAGTTTATTACATGTCAGCAAAAAAAAAAAAAAAAAAGTAATCAAGTTGAAGACATTCCACACTCACAAAACACAATGGTAATAAAGCTGGAAGGTCAGTCTGCTACCCATGGAAAGAGTGATGAGGCAGCTGCTTTACTATGCCTGACCCAGCCAGCTGCAAGCAAAGGTAAAGATGATAACGTCACCTTTTTTTTTCAATGACAGAAGAGGACAGCTAGAACAAATTCCATGTTAATCAAAGCCCAAAAGGAGTAAACCAAGGTGAACACTGTTTCTCCTCTAGCTCAAGATCAGCCCAAAACTGCTGTGGCTGTAGAGGCCATGTTTGCAACACATCAGTGGTCTTTCCATTAATGAGACATTTGGAGCAATAACAAAGTGATACACCCACAGCGTGCAGGACGATACTCCTAAACAGACTGTTGTGACTGATACAGTTAAAATAGTCCAAAAACCCATAGAAGCTGCACAGGTAGTCCAAATCATGGAAAGCAAAAGTGTTTGAAATCTGTCAACTCCTGATCTACGGTAGTTTTTTCATAGTTTCTACCGGCAGTGTAGTACTTTCAAGATTTAATTGCATGGCGTGGAGTCAGAATGAAGTGCTGATACTCTAGGTGCTTTTGCCATGATTACTGGTAACAAATGTTCGTCATCCATCAGCAAGCATGTATCCATAGTCAAGAGGATTCAGCTGAGTATGTTCAATGAATGGGGTGTGAAGCCACACGTAGCACTGCGGGTAGGCCCTTAGAATATGCTGCGTGATACTGGCAGATATAGGAGGAAATCGCTCTATAAGAAACTGATGATGTTTTGTATGATAAATGATGAGGCAAACCTCATCAGAGCTCTCAACATCACATGACGGTATGCATTTGAGAAGGAACTTCTCAGCATTAGTAATGATCTCATCATTAATGTCTTCCCAAAGTTGCACAAGAGATTGTAAGCACCTTTTCTCCCTTCGATGAAAGCTTTTGTTTTCGTACCTACTTTGCTAGTAGTGTCGCTCCCAGTGAGTGCATGTTTTGCAGGCAATATACCTACAAGCAATATATCTACGAGATCTGAGTCCATGGTCCTAACCAAGTCGTGAATGGAAGCCACACTTCTAGATTGACTGTGGCCAGATATGAACCAGAGTTCTTCCAAGTTAAAGTTCCTCAATTTGCTATAGTGGTGTATTGCAGACACAAATACATCGGTGTCTGGAGATGCAATGACATTGCTATTAAATCTCCCAACTTTAACAGCATGGTTAACGTGAAACATTATATGATCATCTGCTTCCTCTTGAGAGCATGTAAATAGTCGCTCAGCTTTGACTGATCCATTTATGATACTGAAACACATTGTTTCACTGTCTTTATGTGATCCACCCAAGAGGAGACATTTGTCAGTAACGTTTTCCTTGACCCATTGAATGAAAACACGTTGAAATGCAACCTTGTTCTCCGAGAGGGCCCAAAACTTTTCCATCTCAATGGGTATAGGCTAATCCAAGTTAGGCATGTACGTTACTACACCTTCTGCTTTCTTTCTTCGATCACGCTCACTGCCTTTAACACTCCAGTCATTGTACAAATCAGATACAATGTCAGTGCGACTTGCATGTACTTGAATGAGATTGAAATGAATTCCACAGAATCTGTGCAAAGTCTCTGCATGTTTTCAATTTCATCTGCTTCACTGGAACTTTCCTGGCATGCCCTATGAATTCTATGATAATGCTGCGACGACACACAGTTGACGATCGTGATGATGGCATCTCCTTACGAAGTAATTTCGTTAGCTCAGTAGCAAAATCAGCCTTTTTTTTTTTTTACGTATGAATCCTTCCTTCATTAAGTAGGAGAAGGTTGGTGTCATTTCAGGTCTTAGCAAAGTTTGAAGATTAAAGTTTCTTAAGCGAGCATAGGTCAATGATTCGCAAGAACTTAACGGTATCTTTATTTAAGTCATAATTAATCTAGGCTGGTGGAGATCTGATGTTATCTCAACGGTGTTCATCAGTTCCTTGAACACCCTGTTCATCTGTGGATTTTCATCTTGCTCTTCAATGCCATCAGAGATTCCACATCCCGCTGAAATTGTTTGATGTATTTGTTCAAGCAGTTCTTGTGATGCATAAAATCTGTAGCAAAAACATCGCCAGCAGTCTTTGAAGATTGTTCTAGTGTGGACACTGTCCTTATTGAAAGATGTGCTTTGAGTAAGTTTTTTGCTAGTATTCCATCGCAAATGCGATATCTTTTAGTATCGCCCTGACATTTTATTTGGTTACAGATAATGCTTGGTTTTTCCTTGGGATTCGAAGCAACTGCTGTTTTGGCTCTTTTCTGGCGGTTCTCAGGACTTGATAAAAGTGATTCAGTAGATGGTTCAGGACGTTTGCATGTTGACGGTTTTCGTGGATGTCTCTCACCTCTTCTTTTGTATGCAGCATAGCATGTCTTGACATGATATTGGATTTTTGACAGGTCATTTTCAGATATATTGTTCAACAGGCCATCCTGCAGTATTTTTGAAGTCTCTCTTATAACATTTCTACCGTCGTGGGTAAAAGTAAAGTAAGTATATCTTAGTTTAACCAGACCACTGAGCTGGTTAACAGCTCTCCTAGGGCTGGCCCGAAGGATTAGATTTATTTTTACGTGGCTAAGAACCAACTGGTTACCTAGCAACGGGACCTACAGCTTATTGTGGAATCCGAACCACATTATGACGAGAAATTAATTTCTATCAGCAGAAATAAATTCCTCTAATTCTTCATTGGCGGCTCGGAGAGTCGAACGCTGGGCCAACAGCGTGCCAGTCGAAAGCTCTACCCACCCCTCCAAAGAAGAAGTTACCGTGGTGGGTGCTAGTGAGTTTGTCGTTTGCTTGACTGTCTTTTACATGCTGACAAATGACATAAATTCAAATTTCTGCTCTTCTCGTCATGAATGGGCTGTATTGTATTCGATTGGCCAGATGAATTGACAGACATTCTTTTTACATTAGTATCAGGAAGTAGAGGATAAAAGCAATTTTTTATGAGGAAGGCATTGCTCAATCACTTTTGATGTATTCATAGAAATGCATCTACATTTTTACCACATGAGCTGAGTTAGGTCCCAAATACACTTTCATGACCCTCAGTTTGACCTTTGATATTGATATTTGGTACATCTTTGCTTATTGTTTGTCAAATATTAGGAAATTAGTCTGGTAAAATTAGTTTACAGTGCCAAAGTAAATCATTATTTAAGATTTTTGCAAAGATTCGTTGTTGACCCACTATGGCACTGTAAACTAATTTTACCAGACTAATTTCCTAATATTTGACCATGAGATTAAACGTGCCACCTCATTTTATATCATCCTAAGACATCATATTTACAATATCAAAAGTCAAACTGAGGTGATGTGAAAGTGCACACGGGACCTAACACAGCTCCCGCAGTATGAGGCCATTAATAGGTCCGACTCATATGTTCCTAGGTACAGTTTCATGGAGGAAGAGAAAAGTGTGCTAGTGTCAAATGGTACTGTGAATGATGTTGCACAGCTCCAGTCTACTCGGCATGAAGCAGTTAACATAGTTATTTTACATTCAGTCTATTTTCCAGAAAGGAGTATAAGGAGTAGTCTTTTACACAAATGACACAGATGTATTCATTTCGTGTGTGTGTGGTGTTTGTACACTTCTCAAGATACTTCTGGATATGTGGTTGCAAACCACACAGTCCAGCTATCTGCCTGTCCATGAGATTGCAAAGTATTCCCATTCAAATGGGCACAATATCACCAGCTTTCCTTTCTTTGCCAATAAATAAAAAACAAAGTTGATACGCAACAAAGAGGTGGCAATGCCAGCACTTGAGGACTTTGCTGATCCAGATGAGATTTTTGCAAACATCACAGTCACAGACATCATCCAGCAAACCAGAGATCTGTTGGAGGCTGTATACATGAGGAAGGGTGACGACTTTAAGGGGTCTAAGCTGGAGAACCTAAGAGTTCATAAATTCACGAACAAACGTCAACACTGTTGAAATTTCTGCCCCCACCTAAAGGTCCATTTGTGTTGCATGTAAAACGGCCAGCATTGACTACACCGCTGGACAAAACAATCCATATTGCCCTGCCAGTTCTGGGGCCATTAGAAAATTATGGCAAGTCAAAACCAGCATGACCAGATCAGAAGTCCACGTATATTTCATGTGGCTGTCTCAAAAGCTGCAGGAAATTGTTTGTGCAGCAGGAACGTCGTCCCATGCCACATTGCAGTCGTGCAAACTCCATTGCTACATTGGATGAAGAAAGCAGTGACCTATGATATTAGTACACAGGATCCACTTTTGCATATGATATTAATATATCAAGCCTTGAAATATTTCGCTGATTGAGACTCAAAGGTTTACTTAGTATAGTGTAATGCTGCTTAAAATGATCTTATGTTCTGTTCTATAAAAACATTTTAGTTCGCGGTTGAGATAGTTTCCATGGCAGTAACTGTCACGTTATTATTGGATCTAAATGTTCTGTTCATTGATGTTTATTTGGTCACATTAAAATAGCAAAATATTATGGGAAATAGCGGTAATTTAAGTATTTTCGTATATATAAGTAAGCTGGATTTCGTCTTAACATAGTCAGAATGTCACATAAATTTAGTACTTGAACTAATTTAGTGTTAGATAGAGTATGGGTAGCAATACTCAATCTGGAAAACAAAGCAACATCAACTACAGCACAAATGGTGGTTTTTGCAACAGCTTGCTTTAAGGGTTGTCCCCCTTGCTTTTCATCTGCTCCTTTTGGTTTCTTCCCACCGGAATGTCCTCACAGAACGAATTCCTCAGGCCACCCTTGTGAGAGTCTAGGGTTAGACTCAGTAGTTCCCTATGATAACTAGTACACATGTCTTTTTATTTATGGTGTTGTCGTAGAGAGGATGCGTAGTTTTTTTTATCACTTATGGTAGTCAGTAATAAGTTGTACCCTGTAAAGTTCAACTAGTTATGAGAAAAACAGTTCTCTCTCTCTCTCTCTCTCTCTCTCTCTCTCTCTCTCTCTCTCTCTCTCTCTCTCTCTCTCTCTCATATGCCATGGATCATTTCGTCTGCGAAAACATTCAGCGTCTTGTGAGTATCATCTACGCGGTCGTTAGTGACGTTCCTGTAGGGAATTTCGTAAGTGAGATTTTTGCACAAATCTTTAAAAGCGTCATTCAGTCTGATGCCGGAATTTTTAGATTCAACAAATAACTAATATGCTTTTAATAACCTTTTCCCATATGACGTCAGAGTCGTACAGAAGATACGACTTTAAGAAGCACAAAAATGAAATCGGAATCCCAGTCATTTCCGCTTATGGTGTAGGTTAGTCCAAAATGCCTTCCATTATACTGCGGATTCTACATCATCATCATCATCATCTGTGCTTGCTCGCGACACCTTCTTGTTGCTTTGACGTCATTATGACGAGGCGAGTGCGAGAGCATTTTGTTATTGTAACATCTGGAAGGGAGTCAGGAACCTCTTAAAAAATTTTTTTGAGCTAGAACAAGGAATTTCGCAGCCAAGATCTGAAGAGAAAACATTGAAAGGTAAACACAGGTGAGGAGCCACGTCCTAAGAATGTAAAATAAGAGGAACAGCAAACAGAAAGCAACACGGAGGGTAGAGGCCACGAAGACCAAGATTTCAGCAAAGAGCTTAGACGAGACAGAGTTGAGCGTCGCTGCTACTACTGGGTGCTCAGAAGGAGGACACTGAATGCAAGGGAATCAAGGGAATTGTCTCGGAAATCCAGGAAGGGACAAGACAAGGGAGAAGAAGAAGAGAAAAGGAAAAGGCAGGAAGAACATTTTATCCTTACGAGTAGCGAAAGGGAGTTGTACAACTGAACACAAAGAAACCAAAGTCTCTTCTGATGACGTTGTTGATACTGATAACTCAGTTATGATCGTGTAAGGAGGGGAAAAATGAATTCCTAAACTTTATCGTTAAGTATACCAATGGAATATAGTTGAATCCTTTTAATAATTAAAGAAATAATATAACAATTAATGTGCTTTTCTGTCATTAGTTGTCATTTATTGCCTGAAAATATTAAATGAATCAAGGAAAAATTGTAGGTAGAACATATTAAGATATAAACAGTTTGTTATCAACTCTTTTGAACTGAACTTTCATTGTCATTAAAATACATATTATGTCAACTATAGATTATTCACAGCTAACAGAACAGCAGCAGCCAACAGCAGCAGTTATAGAAAAATGAGCAGCACTGTGATTGTCATTTATTTAGATCAGGAATAGAAGCATCTTCATCGTCCTTTTTTTTACATGCTTTTATTTAACTTGACTTCTGCGTCTGCCTGTCCGTTTGTATGTGTGTCTGTCTGTCTGTCGTCAAATCTTGTAACTCAATTTTCGACCTGTTCCCTTCGTCCGATGGACTTGAAATTTTGCATGGTTACTCAGTCCCGGTGACAATACAACCCTACATGATCAGTAGGTCAGCAGTGACATCCAGTGACCCTACAGTGACCTCTCCCAGTGTCTCAGGATTTGTATGACACTTCGGATTTTTTTTACAACTTTGACTCGGTAGAATCTATCTTCTATATAACCCTTCCCCTTCCCTCTTCCATCCCCCTCCCCAAGCACATAATCAAGTGTTAATTTACCTGCGTCTTCCCCCTCTCCTTCCCTCTTCCCTCCCCTCCCCCTCCCCCCCCTTCCCTCCCCATCCCCTTTCCTCTTTTATCCTCCTCCCTTCCCTCCTCCATCCCCTTCCCCTTTCCCTTCCTGAACATGCCATTAAATGTTAATTTAGCTGTGTCCTCCTCCTTCCCTCTTCCATCCCCTCCCCTTCCCTCTTCCGTCCCCTCCTCCCATTTCCCCTTCCCCTCACCTTCCTGCTCCCCTTCCTCTTCCCTCCCTCCTTCCCCCTCCCCATCCCCTCTCCCTACCCCTCCCTCCCCTCTCCCTACCCTTCCCCCCCCTCCCCCTCCCCTCACCCTCCCCATAAACGGATATCAGTTTCGTTAACTACAGTCATAAATCGGTTACAATTTCTGTCAAAAATAAAAAGTATAAAATAAAAAATATAAAAAAAATAGTTTTTAAACATGCTTTTATTAAAATGCACTAAAAAGTAAAAAAAATAATTTTTGAGTCACCAGGTGTGTCTCAGAAATTATTTTTTACTTTATAGTGCATTTTAATGAAAGCGTGTTTAAAAAAAAATTTTTATATTTTGTTTTCTTATCCAATCATATCAACCATGGAAGTGCGTAGCATAAAAAGAACTGATGTTTTTATGATCTATTTTTATCTAGCTTTTGTTAACTGGAGCCAAAGAATGGCGTCCTTGAGCCCTGACACTCCCACACACTATTGTTTGGTTGCTTTAGACCAGAGAAAACAATTAGGTCGACTGGGGAGATTGAGGGCGGCGCTCGACTTTGCTTATTTTCCTTCTTGCGTCTCCTGTGCGCCTCTCCTGACGCCGCCGTCACGCACCCACGTTCGGTTGCCTCCTCATGACAGCTTCGATTTCGTGCCTCTGTTTCTCTCTGGAATCTGTTTCTTGCACTTCTGAAATGTGTCGACATTGTGGTTTAGAAATAAGTCTCTTCGAAACGCCATGACGACGGCCTGTAGCGAATTTTTGCTTAACCTTTGACCTCGAGTTATACCATTGACCTTGACCTTTGGATCCACCAACTAAATTGCTGACTTATCATCACTCATAGATCAGGTATACAAATTTTGATGCATTTATCTTAAAAATATTTACATTATATTGCTTTAAAAATCTATAACAATAGTCGGCGGATGGACTGACAGACAAGTCAGTTAATTGGTGCATCTTGGAATTTCAAAATTATATATATATATATATATATATATATATATATATATATATATATATATATATATATATATATATATATATATATATATATATATATGTATATATATATATATATATATATATATATATATATATATATATATATATATATATATATATATATATATATATATATATATATATATATATATATATATATATATATATATATATATATATATATATATATATATATGACTTTTATCACATCACCGTGATTCATATACAATCAGTAAGCTACAAACGTCCTTTAATATTCAATTCGCTCTACCTCGAAATAATATATTTTCATATATGTTACCGAAGGGGAATTTTTAGTTGATAATAAGTTCGTCGTCCCGTGGGCTCGACGACGAACTTATTATCAACTAAAAATTCCCTTCGGTAACATATATATGAAAATATATTATTTCCGAGGTAGAGCAATTGGATATTAAAGGACGTTTAGTAAGCATTGATTATATATATATATATATATATATATATATATATATATATATATATATATATATATATATATATATATATATATATATATATATATATATATATATATATATATATATATATATATGTATATATATTTATTAAAGAATTACCTGGATGTCAATAACAGACTGAAATACTGGGGATGGGGAGAGAAGTAAAATGAGAAGCCTGGTAGAGGAATTTCCAGCAAGAGAAGGCCAACAGACGTTTCCGTGTGAATGCGTGCCTGGGGGAGTCAATCGTAAGTTGTTCACCAACTCCAGCTCCATGAAGTTCTCATAATGTTATGTGTTATGTGATCAGCAAAAAGGACGTGAACTTGCTTAGAATACAGGACAGCTGGTGCAAATAGGAAGTCAGAGAGTGGAAAAAAATGTGAAAAAAAGATCAGTAACGAATCATAAATAATAAGTAAGTTGTTGAATGAATAATTAATAATTAATGAGTATGATAGCGCAATCACCAGCCCACTGAGGACGCCATTAATCATGTGAAGCCTTTTCAGATTTTAATATCGGAGGTAGAGCTGAGTTAGATTTTTTGTGATGCCTTTTTGTTATGCAAATGCTTTCTGGACCTGTATCGAGACTGCACTCTAACAAGATCCGTCACGGACAGAAACTGCAACACAATTTGTTGCAAACAACTTTGGGTATAAAACGAGACTTATTGCGTATAAAGCAAATTCCGTGGGATAGAAAACCCCATTACAATAACTGACAGAAATAACCATGTTCCACCTAACAAAGGTCTGGCCGATAAAGCACAAACGCCATGAAATGGACTTCCTTCAATCGAAAGCGGAGTTGGCCATCGAACGGAAGATACCTTTAGCAGCACGGCCTCTGTTAGAACGCACGCATCAAGATTAACTGGCCCACAGGACGGATGGGCAATTTGTGCCTAAAGATGTGTGTATTTAGTTAGAGCAATTTGCTGGGTTGTTTCTGTACCTTTAAGGCAAAGTTGTTATGTCAAAGCTTTACGATGGTGTGGTGCTATTCTCAATCGATTAATATTGCAAAATATTGAATGATTATATATATATATATATATATATATATATATATATATATATATATATATATATATATATATATATATATATATATATATGACCTACTGGTGACCTTTTAATAGATGCGTATGTAACTGTAATATCCACAATATCTTCTTAATTTCTCGATTTCTTCAAACTTCTTGGATACGATTGTCACTACAAAGCCTAAGATCCAAATGGAATAATATGAGGAAATTCTGACGTCCGGAGCAGGATTCGAACCCGCTAACGGAGCACGAATCCTGCTTTAGGCGTTAGCATAAATTCGTATTCTTCCATTTGGATCTTAGGCTTTGTAGTGATAAGCATATCAAAACAGCGTGGAGGAATTGAGGACTGAAGAGGACATTGTGGTTATTACACTCTCTCTCTCTCTCTCTCTCTCTCTCTCTCTCTCTCTCTCTCTATATATATATATATATATATATATATATATATATATATATATATATATATATATATATATATATATATATATATATATATATATATATATAATATATATATATATATATATATATATATATATATATATATATATATATATATATATATATATATATATATATATATATATATATATATATATATATATATATATATATATATATATGAGAAACACAGTATGTATCCATATATTGATTTATTTTCTGTGGCCAGCAGCGGTTGTCTACGAATAGGCTAATAAACCCGTCCCTTATATTCGTTCATGGGATGAATGGTACCTTGTGCCGAGTTCCAGGAAGGTACATAACGTTTCTAGGGTAGAGACTTGTCATGGCTCTGTTACTAGCGTTTCACCGTTCGTCTTCCATGTCAAATTATGCTAGAAAATCTTCAAGGACACATAGTCACCAACGTTATTCCTGTTGCAACCTGCAATTGTAGGTGTTGACCTCATCAGAGACTAAAAAATACAAGTGTGAGAAATTGTCCAAGTGTGAGAGGCGAACCCCTGGTGCAGATCAAGCCGTATTTATCAGAAATGCGAAAAATCTTTGTTCTTCTGTGAGTTTGTGTGCATGTTTGTGGTGCTTGCGTGTAGATAATGAATATGCAGTACAAGTTATGCATTCATCATGATGTTAATCAGTATTAGTTAACTTACATAAGTAGAATGTACGAAGATGAACCGGCACTTCCCATCGCTTTGAAGAGAATTCTTTCAAAATTTCAGACAAAAGTCTCGGCAGCCCTCCTCCTCCTCCTCCTCCTCCTCCTCCTCCTCCTCCTCCTCCCAGGGGGTCCCCTGCTCCGCCTCCCCTTTTACCGCAAGAGAGCAATATGATATTGTTCCGCGGACCATGACATTACGATACGTTGTGAGAGTATGACTCAGCCCATGAAGAGAGAATCTTCGAAACGGGTCTTATCCCTCAAGCATCTCCTCTGGGGTGCAGACAGCCAACACAAAACAGATTGCGTCTCCTCCAATTAACCAGCTTCATATTAATCTCGTTTCAACAAGAGGTATTTTCCTTGTAAGGCGCATCAGGCGATCTATAGTTGGTGGGAAATAAAGGCCTGCTTGTACGTGAACCTTCTCACGTTAACTAAGCAAAATAAATTGTGAGGGATGGTTGCTTTTAGAATATTTGGTAACAGGTGTTCTGATATTTACAGAGTTTACAGTGTAACAGAGCAAATGTATCAGTATCCCAACGATAATGGGGATATCAGATTTACTCATACTACTTATGGCTAATGATACAGCAATGCTCTTTCACTACCTTGTGCACGGACGGTGTTCTACGCCACTGGATTGTATCCATTTACCGGTTTTACTCAGTGGTGGTAGAAACAAAGTGAAGAAAATGATAAGAGTGAAATGGTAGGCGTCCAACACTAGAAACATTTTTATGAGCGTCACCATTCCCCAAGAAATAAAATACTGGAACGTCATGCAAACCGAAAGGTGAGGGTTGCTGTGGATGGGAAGGCCAGGCAATCACAGTTGTCAGAGTTTTGTGGATTATGTTTGTTTTATCTGTACAGGAAGAGGATAGGCTCTTTTGGGTGTCGGTCTAATCATTACTGAGGCTACACGCGGTAAATATAAAAACAAGTGTTAAAGTTAGGAATGATTAGAGAGAATATGAAGCCTGTTATGCAGTCTCGATGTCATCATGTCAGTGCATGCCACGTGGAGAGAGAGGGAGAAAGAGAGAGAGGTAATAAAAATATTATTGTCTATGTATAGGCTATTCTTTGGTATCTGAGATTCATTGTACCCCAGTTTGCATTCCCTGGCTAAGTTATGAGCCAGATCAGACAAATATTGTAGAAAATAAGATTAGTTAAGTTTAACTATAATTTGAGACCAAAATCTAAATAATTTAAATTGTATGTGGTATATTTTTTTCTTCAGAAATCCCGCTCCACAGTAAGGATCTAAAGGCCAGAAAATGTAATTTTTTTTTCCATCTTTTCAACCTTTAATAATCTTCCAGATGTCTTTTAGATGAAGATGATATTCTAAGGTTATGAAGTATATAGTTTCACGTTCTCGAGCACTGTGTACTACCTTTCATCTTATGCATGAATGTGTAGATAAAGTCGTCACAAATTTTTTTATAACTTTTCCTTGTCAATATCTGTGAAATAGTATTCAACGTTACTTAGAATGAATCATTTACTCATTTCATGCGCACACATGTAGCAAGATTAGACCCAATTCTTTTCACACATTTTCCATTGCCGGTAGTTTGCATGATTATGCAGTAAGCGGCTCAAGAGCATTTGTGGTGAAAGCAACAATTCAGATATTTGTCATTGTGAATGCTTGGTTAATGTGGGACGTTGTGCTGGTGATCAAGACTTGGCTAAGGGTTATACCACTTGCCATCACAGGATGCAACTGATTTACTTCCCAGTACTTTTTATGGACAGTGAATGAAGATATGGTATCAAAGCCTGTTAAAGTTGGAAAGTGAAGGAGACTGTTTCATATCATTGATATTGCAAGTATTGGACAGAACTTTTGCTTCTTCACTGACCTAGCAATCATCCCCACCTGCCTTGCTTTTTGAGGCAAAAAATGTATCTGCAGTAACTTTTCAGCAGTGTTTCTCACTGACAGTTGTGATACCAGATAACTTACTGTCAATCTAACGCCAGTTCCCTGAATTCACTGCCTCCCAAATATGCTACGTCATCCATATGTTTGTTTCCTCACTGAAAGCTTGAAGGGGAACACTCTCTCCGGATGCAGTGAACATCGGTACCCGTGGAAAAGCCATCTCGGGCCACAAATTTTTCAGGCCTGAAGAAGTGGAACGTGTAGCATATCAGTTAGCTTGTCGTTGGACACTACTATTCCAACCTCTTACAGTGCGCCATTGACTTGATTGTGTAATCTGTGTAGTGGTCAATTAGAAAATAGATTCACTTTGCCTGCCCATCAAAGGAGTGTGATTCAGTGTAGAGGAAATGATGTCCATATCTCTAAAAGTCTAACACCCATCAGGCTTTGCTGAGGCTTGAATGAGTGTAAGCGTATCAGTCAGTTCAACATGTTGGTAGGTCTTCTGGAACTTCACGAGGTACAATAAGAACAGCCATTAGAATGCTGATGAGCTTTGCTTTAGGTTGAAATTCATTAGTCCCGTGGGCATGGCCAAGGTAAAGGTAATGGCAATTGTTTATGCTTTTTATTGTTTGCCGTTTTGATTTTACCACCAGAAGAGATAAAACTGTCAGCTGTGACATAGTTTGATGTTTTAATTGGTGGATACTGAAGCACTACACACTTGCAGATGTCCTTGAATTATGTTTCTTCAGAGCATTATACAAGTTAGTGGTTTTATCAGCCATTCTGTTGTTTATATTCAAGACGATTTACTATTTGCTGTGGCGTTTAACCATTAACTGATTTTGTCCCAAATCAGATTATTGAAGAATATGTTGTACATTTTTCAAATTGCTGTGCAGAATGCACTTGAGCTATACTGCAAGCACAAAACATAAATGGACAAATCAATACTCCTCAAAGTTCATAAAGTATCATAAAAGTCTCTTCAAATTCAGCCATATTGAATAAACTTCTGGGAAATTTGAGATCCTCCATGCTAAGATGCTGTTACTGATACTCCCAAGGAATTCCATTAACAGCGAGGAAGCCCAGCCTTGATAGTCACCCTCAGAGCCTTTCTCTGAATGGAGTACTGAAAGACACTGCTTACCTATGTGTGCATTGTAAGTGCAAAACAAGTACTCTTTTTATTTACCATTCAAAACGGAAGTGCTTGAGAACTGCGCCTTCAACATTAAATAGATTACCATATCACAGGAGTCAAAATCAAGCATTGGTCCATACACTGAAACGGCACTGGGGACATTCCATTTGACCATGGAATTGGGAATTCTCTCTCTCTCTCTCTCTCTCTCTCTCTCTCTCTCTCTCTCTCCACCGTTTGATTCCAAGTTAAATATCAAACTGCAGGCCTTGTGAATTCTAGTTGTATGCTCTGTCACTTGCACATGTTGGTGTGGACAAAGATTTGGGAAAAGTATCTCCCATATAAATTTTCCCAGGCAGCACCAGGTCTGTCAGCTAGTATATATATATATATATATATATATATATATATATATATATATATATATATATATATATATATACATATATATCTGTCACTTGCACATGTTGGTGTGGACAAAGATTTGGGAAAAGTATCTCCCATATAAATTTTCCCGGGCAGCACCAGGTCGGTCAACTAGTATATGTATATATATATATATATATATATATATATATATATATATATATATATATATATATATGTATATATATATATATCCCTGGGTTTACGGTACTTTTACAGGCCGGCAATGGAAACTTTATTTAATTGGCCTTGGAGTTCTGACTTGCATAAAGGGAAATTGTAAAAAACAAAGAAAAAGAGGGATTTTATGAGCTGAAGGCTCTACTTTATAAGGAAATGTACATAAACACTTGGAATAACTACTAACTGCTGCTGCTACTCCTGTCTCTTCCTTTTAAGGGCTCTGGCCGCGTCGGGCCCGTGATGTGTCATTCACCAGGTGGTCAGCGATTCGGTTGCCTCTTCCCTGGTCCTGCGAAGGTAAGACAATTCAGCAGCTTAATCTGCCTTTAGAAAGGTTGTTTAAGCAGCTTAGTTGGGCTAAGCTGCTCAAGGGAGTGGCATTAAGTCTCCTCTCCTTGCCCTTTTTTATCCGTGTCATCTCAATATCTGTTCCAGGTAAAAAGAAGGACAGATCGAAATGTTGATAACCTTGCTCTGATTTCTAGGTCAAATACGAAGGGTAAATTAGGTGGGGGAGGCACGCTGTGCAGCAACTTCTTGTAAATTATAATATGTATATATATATATATATATATATATATATATATATATATATATATATATATATATATATGTATGTATGTATGTATATATACATATACATGCTGACAACCAGTGCTGCCCAGGAAAACTCTGAAATACAACCAATAGACTCTCTCTCTCTCTCTCTCTCTCTCTCTCTCTCTCTCTCTCTCTCTCTCTCTGTTAAGAGAGTTGCTTCAGTTACATTGCCCAGCATTTTTGACATTTTATATTTCACCCCTCCTCTCCCCACCTTCCTATCGGGGCTGAACTCAAACTTAAAAGGGCATTGGGAGTGTTAATGTTCATCTCAGCGACCTTGAAAACTGTGGATTAAACACTAATATCTGTCATTTTCAGTTATTTTTACATGTCACCCCCTTCCCACCCCCACCCCCTTTGGTGCCAGAGATGTCTTATCCCTCCCCTACAGTATTCTTTTCCAGATAGTAAGTCGTATGTATACCAAAATGAGGTATGATAAGCCCATAGAGTTTATTTAGTTACTAAGTCTATGGGTAGAACAAGCCCCATTTGAGGGAAGCCCTTCCCACCCCCACCTGCTTTGGTGCCCTTTGGTGGTAGTGATGTCTTACCCCCACAGTATTCTTTTCCAGATAGTAAGTCATATGTATACCAAGTTTGGTTGAAATTGCTTGATGTGTTTCAGGGTTATGCTGGAACATACACCCACACACACACATACATACATACATCCATGTTTATATATATAGATAGATAGATACATATATATATGTATGTATTAAACTACTGAATACCTGTATCACTTTAGGATATCCATCTATATGTCTATCTATCAATATATCTAATCTATGTATCTATCTATATATATATATATATATATATATATATATATATATATATATATATATATATATATATATATATTATATTTTCACGGATTTATCCCTCCCTCATTTAGATGCCAGTGCATCATTATTTTTGAAATGTAGTTTCTCTTTTCACATGGCAATCGGGGCAGGGAAAATTGGCGGGCGATGTAGCAGTGAGCGTCTTTTGAACCAGAGAATAGCAGTTTGCGCCAGTTTTTACCAATGTAGGAATCGCTTCCCCACAATCGCCTGATCTGGGGAAACAGTGGGGACCCCCTTTTCACCCCCATCACGCGATGTGGGAGTAGTTAGGTATGG
Source organism: Macrobrachium rosenbergii (assembly GCF_040412425.1). NCBI lineage: Eukaryota > Metazoa > Arthropoda > Malacostraca > Decapoda > Palaemonidae > Macrobrachium > Macrobrachium rosenbergii. Next base: position 6,423,848 of record NC_089762.1, on the reverse strand, counting down.
GGAGCTTAATAGGCATAGTGGGGCTAGCCACCAGGTAGGACCTTAACCTCTGTGTACTTAATTTTTAAGGATCCTTTCCCTTTTTGCTGGCTGTATGACTTTTTGCAGGTCTGACAGGCCTAAATTTTGACAAACACAGCCCACGCTAATTGCCGTCTCAGAGAAGCAAGTCAGAGACCTCCTGTATCCTTTCGAGGACGCATGTCTGTGTCCCCTTTCCGTTCTATGCTGGGTGAAACTACCTTCGACGAACGGCCGAATCGATTGTTTGGCACCAACAACTGTCGAACAGGTTCGTGGATCGCAAGTAGTCAGTACGCCAGCCCTTTCCCTCACCCTAAAATCCCTTGATTTTGTTTTCCATTCCTTTAAACTTCAATTCCTTTCTCCACAAAAGCATTTCCCTTTGTTAAGTTGTCCTGCTTCAGCATCCCGTAAATCGCCCTGTAACCTGCCTTGAAATCAAGTAAAGTATCCAGTGATAAATATCCAATTATCCCTTCCCCAGTGCAAATTAAGGCAAATTAGCCTAAGTGATACAAGTGTTTGAAGTTTCCCCCTTTGTGTGTCGGCAACACGTGTTCATTGTTTCCGAGCCCAATCCACTACGACTCCAAGACTGTGGTTAAGTGATTTCTTATCATTATCTTCTGGGCTACGTAATGTTTAGAGTTTAAGAACGTGCATTTGTGTAATAGTTTTATAGGGAGATTTCATTTCTCTTTTCGTGTGGTGTTAACTCATAACCTCTCTTCCAGGGGAGACATCATCTGCTCAGTTGCCTATCTTTGTCTACTAATTCTTACTGCCATCCAAATTTCGCAACCATTCCTGGTCGCAGCCTGATTGCAAGAGTCTGTTGCTGGCCCCACAGAAACTTTTACATGAATTGATTCCATTATCTTGGAGTTCACACCTTTTGGAGAATAATTAACCGAGACAATTTAATGTAATTTTGACCTGAGTTATTGTTATAACAGGAATAGTTGTACATTGGCCCCTTCATGTTTAAATTGCTTGTTTGCCAAGTACTACATTATTGCTCACTGTATATAATTGATGTACCTACCATTGGTTATAATTTGCATTCTGTTTGTCTCCTTGCATACTTGCTAGTCTCTGTAAATAAACCCCTTTTAATTGTAAAATAAGTCTAATTTCAAATGTATGACCTTAATCATTTATTTGTAAATCCAGGAAAAATCCAAGGTGAGTTCAATTAACTTTCTTTTGTTTATAAACTCGGGCTCCCTTGGTCCTTTGGCAGTACATTATAATAGATTGTTCCAATTCTCTCCCCAATTTAAACCCCAATATATATATAATATATATATATATATATATATATATATATATATATATATATATATATATATATATATATATATATATATATATGAGGGTGTGTGTGTATGTATTTGTAATAACCATAGTGACCCCATGATTTTTAGATTTCTTCACACAATTTGTATCCTTTTGGCACTGCAGAGCCTTGAACCCAAAAGGAAGACAAGTCGAAGAAGCCGAACTCCAGCGACGCCATTCTGGCTGCAGCACGGTGGTTGGGTGAGGATAGCTAAACCCTTTGGCGTTTCTTAAAAGTACTGTACTTCCAAAAAGAGGTTAATAACCATTACTTTCATGAGCAGCTATAAATTTTATGCAAGAAATAGATCGGCCATAGTTATTAAAGACTGATGAGGAATCGTGTTTTAACCGACAAGTGGCAAAAATTGTCGTCAGCATATATAATATAAAGGGCGGTTCGACGCTTTCATTGCATCCCAACGTCAGAATCTGAAACAGCGACGTCTGTTGGAATCGTCCATCATTTTAGGCATCGCACTCTTTTCCGTGCGGTGTGTCAAGTAATCAGCTTTACTCTCATGATGAGGAGTATTGCGTCATTGCTGGACTCGTTTATGATGATTAAAGTGGCTGTTCGGAGCACACGTTTGACGATGAAATGACTGTTATATTTATTGGTGCACATGTGACTTTAGTGGTTCCTCTCATCTAAGTTGCTTTTTGTTCTTGAAAACAGGATTACACGTTTGTCATAAATTTGTAGGATTATACCAGTGAATTTCGCCCAGAACGGCATCTCCTTTTTAGTTTTCTGTAAAATGAAACTATATTTGTCTGTCCGTCTGCCCTCAGATCTTTAAAGCTACTAAGGCTAAAGGGCTGCAAATTGTTATGTTGATCATCCACCCTCACATCATCAAACATACCAAATTGCAGCACTCTAGTCTCAGTAGATTTTATTTTATCTAAGGTTAAAGTTAGTCATGCCCGTGCGTCTGGCACCGCTATAGGTGTCAACAACACAGGCCACCACCGGGCCGTGGCTGAAAGTTTCATTGGCCGCGGCTGAGAGTTTCATGGACTGTGGCTGTACAGAAAACTCGATTAGGCCGAGGAGACTTCGGCGCATTTTTGACTTATTATTGTTATTATATTACCGAGCTCATAACGTATAATAGCATGTAGCTGTTTAATGATGAACTGCTGATAACCTATTTTTCATCCCCGCGGGAAACCATTGCAAACCCCAGATTATTTAATTCACAGTCTGATAGGTATGGCTTAAATAAAAATCAAATCTAACGTTAGAATTTTTCATTCACCTTCATTAGGTAAACTACCTCTATAGGATGACGAAGGTTGAAGGATAAACATAGTTTATTATGTTTTTTTATTACAGTTATGAACTTCTGACGGATGAAGTTGCAATTAGCTAGACAGCTAAGGTAGCAGATTCGGGCAAATAACGAGGCCAGCTTTGGATTGTTCACTAGTAAAGTAATTGTCAAGAATCCGGAATATCTTGCTACATCACTCCAGTTATTATTATTATCTGTTATTACTGTTATCCCTTGATGTCTGGACATTGTTCTTTTAAAAGAAAGAAACTGCTGGAAAATAGTTATGTATGTCGATGAAGATAACTGCGTCGATGAGTCAGGAGAAAAAGGTTTCGGATTCGCAAAGCACTGGGCAACTTGTCCTGCTGAGTAATTATTAAGTAGATGCCGGTATTTTCTTTAGCCTCCGTAAAAGTTATGGTTTGGCTATACTTTTTTTCATTCATATATTGTAAAGAAAATCAGAAATTTGTATAAACTTGCCTAATCTGCGATTGAAAACTCTTGACAAATCCTTTACTGTTTCTACTCTTAGCAAAGTTAAGGTTTTAATTCTTATAAATCAAATAACAATGAGATTGCGAAATTATGTTTTCATCCCATTACAAAATGATATTTGAATATGTGGCGTATCAAAGGGGACTTCCGCAAACATTTCCAGTCTCAGAACAACCCTTAACACTCATGTTCAGATCGACCCCCGTCACTTCAAACAACACTCCAAAATACTCAGTCCTTTGTCCTCAGACAGCACCTCTCTGTTGACATTTTTGTGCGAAGGTACATCAGTTCATTAGACTCTTTCTTTGGTTTTACTTTTTAAAATACACCTTTTTATATTTCAAGTATTTTTTAATGACGATTTCCCCTGCCAATATATTCCACCTTTCTTCACTGGCTGTGTTCGTAACTATCTCGTCTTTGTGGTAATTTTTTATCTGCAATCTTCGTCGTTCATTAAACAATCTTTGGTCTGGTTAGTGCTTGATTGAGTGACCATCGAGAAATGCCCGACGTCGTTGGTACATAAGCCCTTTGGAGTAGGGAGGGGTGGAGGCTAGCAACTTCACTGCGAATATTCTTACTGAAAATTGAAAGGGTGGTACTTTTAGGAGCCACCCTCTCTGATGGGCAAAAGTATGCATTTGAAATATGCCATAAAAAAGCAGAGAAATAAAACACCAAGTCTAGGGGATTTAAAAGTGTTTGAATGGGATGTTTAAGAGAAAAAATGTATGTTAGCTGAGTTTTGTGTAATAAAAACAGCTGGATGTTGCATCACTTGGGGAGATGAAGGTGAAAGGGTATGGTAGTTCTTGCAGTGTCAGGAAGACTAATGGTGACGATGAAAGAAAACAAATTTATTTTAATTTCAGTAATGTATGACTAACATTTAGTATGGTGCTAGTACACATTAGGTCAAAGACTCAGACAGTGGATGAAATGGTAAGAACAGGAGAGGTTAGTAGCTGAAGTTAAATCGGTAGACACTAAAGGTAGAGGGGATTGGTTGAAAATGTGACTGTAAATGTATGAAAGTGCGTTAGATAATGAAGTGAAAATAGCATATACAAAGAAACTGTTTGGAAAAGGGAACATTGTGAAAGACAAAAATAGGAGTAAAGGATTAAGAAAAATTCCAGGATAGAGTCAGAGCAACAGCGGGGAATGTTTGTGGCTCTGCGAGCGCAGAAAAAAGGAATAAAATTAGTAAATGTTTGGATGACGAAATGAGACGTTTAGTGAAGGGAAAGTGAGAAATTAATTTAGGTACAATTGCATGACACAGAGGAGATCATCTACAGGTGTAGAGGAGGATGAGTGAGGTAGTCACGAGGAAAATTAGAGACAAAATAGAGATAAGTTAATAAAGATAGAGAGGAACTTGAGGAAGAATAAGCTCCTCTGTAGAGACAGCAATTCAGAGAGAGAGGTCAATGAACTAATGGTCCTCAGATAAGAGAAGCATACGCTGTGTGAAAAGAATGCCGTCAAAGACATATCAAAGGAAGACTGTTTAAAATGCTCATATAATTTGCTTACATAGTATGTGGCATAAGCTGCAATTAAGGGGTGATAAGTATGGAGATATGTAGAAGTGGTAAAAGAGGTTAGCAAAGAAGAATGGGTCAGCTGAAAGCATTTTGAGATGGTATAGCTATTTGCAAAGAATGGATATGAGTAGTTTGGTGGAAAGTGTATAATCTCAGGAGGGAGAAGGAGAGTTAGACCCAGAAAGTGCCGAATAGATGGTTTGCAAGAAGCACTGGAAAGGAAGGACCTCACAAATGGAAGTGAAATATCGCAGTGTTGGGGGGGGGGGCAGGTCACCTGTCAGTGCACTGCTGGTGACCCTTCTGTGTAAGATGCATGAAATACTTCATGGTGTGAAAGTTCTCTGCACAGAAGGTTCATCCACAGTTCAGGACAGTGACCCTTATCTCTTTCTATACAGTAATCACCACCTATTAAGAGAAACTTTTATTGTTGGAATACATACATATATATATATATATATATATATATATATATATATATATATATATATATATATATATATATATATATATATATATATATATATATATATATATATATATATATATATATATATATATATATATATATATATATATATATATATATATATATATATATATATATATATATATATATATAGTATATATATATTGTAATTTAATATATGTATATATTGTTGTAATTTTAAAGCAGTCTTGCTAGATCAATGGGGTATACCAGGATGATGCGCAGCTTACCTTAATTACCACAGAAATCTGGACTCTGGCCTTGGGGACAGCTAAAATTACAAACAACAAAATATGCCTGAAGGGCTACTTCAAGGGAGAAGTGATTAGATAAACTCTGGGGTTTGACTTAATTCATTATATTTACAAAATAAACATATCAGAAGAATGGTAGCATAATTTTGGAGTAATGAGGCGAAGCAAATGACAGGGATTTCCAGGAGGAATACAAGTGGGTTGCCTGCTTCAAAGTTGCTGAAACGAGGTAAGGAGGGCCGCTAAGCACACAGATGATACACAAGTCCACAATGAAAACTCCTACTCTGTTATCAAGACACAGTAAGTTAACCGGCTCTAGCACTATAATGAAGAAATCGAGGAATCGCATAGAAGATGCCTAAACTAAACGGCATTCCCGTGACTTGGACATCAAACGATTACGTTACTCTTCTTGTAACTGCTTTGCAAATTAGACAACACAAAATATAAAGTAATACAGGTCTCACTGCAATTATATCGCACTATGAAAGGAAAGGAACACAGTTGGAGAATAACAGGGAACGTGGCTGACGAAAAACCTTAAATCCTGGTACCTTACCTTTTCTTTAGGAGCTGAAGTTCTCTTCTTATGAGGGCCAGGGATGGGGAAGGCAAGCAGATTAATTCACATCAAAAGTTACTTTTTACTGCCGGCCACATATCTGGAATAGGCAGTGGATAGAGCAAGGGATGGAGCTCTGGAGTCCATGTCACCGCTGACAATTCTGAGAGATAGTGTCTCATCCAAGACCCTTTTATAGCATCAGAAGTTATGGCTTTCTCTTCCTAGGTGACGTTGTGATCACTCTGCCCACGTGGGAACTGCAGGCTGCATGGTTTTCAAATTCAAAATGGCGGAACGCATGTGATCCGCCTGCCAGCTGGCCTTCCTCAGGCGACAATTAGCTCTTGTCAGGAATCTATACCTGGAATTTTAGGGATTTCTGACAGCACTTTGGACAAGAAGGGATTTAAAGGGGTTTTCCCCCAAAAAGGCACTGGTGAGAGGTTTTAGGGGGGAATTTCTTACAGTGAATCATACTAAATTTGCCTTATTTAATTACTTAGTCCTTTTGCTTTAAATTTAGTGCAAAACCGTGGCGTAGGAGGGAATATTCTTAATACCTCCCTCGCCTTGATGACATTTACACCCTTAGGTTGAAATGGCTAAAGTTATGTTATCTCAACAGGCAATAATTTCTCTGTTCACCACCTTTGGGGTACATTAATTCTAAAGTATAATATTTCTGCTAAATATCATTGTCAATTATAACCAAAAGAAATCTCTTTTGGTTTACTTTACATTGCAGAATAAATTTATGCTGCTGGCAACAGTAACAATTTTACTTTCTAAGAAATGATAATAAGCAGCATTTAGTGAAATATAAAATGGCTAGATTATTACATAATTGGAAATAAAATTGAACCTACCATCGTGAGGTTAATATTGTTATACTCAAAATTCTCCATGCACTTATTAATAAAACTTTTAGTCACAAGTTCATGCAGTTAATATACCTTGAGGAGGCAATACAACGAAAGTATTTGTGGGGTTTGTTAGGTGTTGCCACGATTTTTGAGAGTGAATATACCTTGAGGAGGCAATACAACGAAAGTATTTGTGGGGTTTGTTAGGTGTTGCCACGATTTTTGAGAGCGACAGCTCAGTGCCATTCGGGGCACTGACAACACTTGTGCCAAGGGCACATAAGTACATGTGATGTATTGATACATAGTTCTGGATATGGAAGCCAGAGGTTATGAATTACTAGGAAAGCACAATAATAAAAGAGATTATCTTTCTTTGGGAGTCACTGATAAGGCATACCGGCAACATGGCTCTGACATTATAGGTGTCTTGTAGCACTCATGTACGTACATGAGGTATGACATGGTGTGTAATTTACAGTTTGCAAGTCTGGGACTTAGGATTCAACATAAAAGCCTGAGGAGGACAACTTAGTGCCACCCTGGTCGGCTTCTTTGATGGCTGGCGCATGGGCAGTCTTTGCAGGCTCTGCCCCAAGTCGTTGCAGATGCTTGAGTTCATTGGCCAGTTGAGGCATGGCAGAATCCTTACTGACACTCGTGTCTGTGGAGGACTGGAAAATGGAAGAAGATGTTCTGGAGGGCCTGGGAGGCTCACAGGTTGAAATGACCAGCTCAGGCATGTGTTGCGAGGCCGCACCTTTGAGGGAGCTTCTGCTGTGGTCAGAAGAGTCCATCTCTCTTACCGGCACTGGTAGTGGAGCCAAACCGGGCGAAGAGAGGGGATCCAAACTAGAATCTCTCGGATGGAGATCTGGGGCGTGCTCTGGCACTGGCATAGGCACTGGTATAGGATTTGGTAATTTCTCGCCGTCTGGGACGGGTGAAGCTTGGCACTGCTCAGTGCACTCAAGGAGGGAGATCGATTTGGTGCCTTGACACTGGCACTGGGGCAGGGCCTGGCACAGTACTGGGCTTTGAAATGTGTGTGGAAGGAGGTGGCCACTGCACAGAGTACTCAGGTGGCACTGGCAGTGGAATAAATGGGGCTCTTGCCTAATGAATAACTTAAGGGGCTTGGAAACCCAGATTGTTGTATTTTTGAGGGAGACTGGAAGTCTTGTCCCAGGAGAAGGTCATAACCTCCAGGAATGTAGCTTGCTACGGCAAGGTTGCAAATTTTGGATGTATGAGGTCTTGTGACTCTCAAATGAACAGTAGGAAGTATCATTTTAAATTGATTGATACCCTCAACTGTGACGAGTTTACGTCTGTTAATGTTAGCTCCATAGGGAACCTTGTCTTTCTAATGAGGGAAATTTGTGCACCAGAGTCATCAAATGCCTTGACCTGGCATGTGGGTAGCTACCTCGAGGGGGTGCCACATATATGGGACCTTTGGCTGGAGGGCCCAAAGACTTAGAATTTGTAAATGCCAAAGCAATGGCAGGTGTACTTGATTTATTAGCTCCTGCTATAATCTTTGCTTGGCACTGCCCCAGTGGAGGGAGCAGGCCCTTTACTTTTCATCCAAGAGCCAGATGGGGCTCGTTGGGTTATTGTCCATTTTGAGGACTTAGAAGAATTGTCTGGCTGAGCCTCAGCTTTGAAACGGCACTGTTCAGTGGGGTGCCCTATTTTCTTGCAATATCCACACACTGGTTACTTTGGAGCTTGCCCATGTTTGAGGGGGTGCTGAGAGTTGGCTGAGGCATGTGAAGAGGGATATAATTTTCTTCCATGGGAACTAATATGAGGGTGACTGGTGTCCCAGGTGTCAGCCCAGTGACAGCACCCAACCACACTGTCTTAGGCTCTTTGTCCCATAGATGGGTGGCGAGAGCTGGCGGGGCATAAAAGAAGTCCTCGAGCTGAAAGAGTTCGAGGATGTCCTCCATGCTAGTGGCTTTGGGAGATTCTAGCCATCGTTTTAAGGCCTGGGTCTTTTTAAAGATCCACTCAGACCAGGTTTGGCCTGATTCTTTGGGCATATTTCTCCACCTTTTCCTCCAATGGTCGGGAGTTATTTCAAAAGCTTTTATAATGGCTCGGCAGACAAGGGCAAAATTTCCTTGATCCTCAGGAGGGAGTATTGAAAGCAATGGCACTTTTCCCTTCAAAATGCTGTTCCAGGGTCAGAGACACCTCTTCAGACGAGGGCTGATAGGTCGTCAGGACCTTTTCAATATGGTCGAGCCAGGCTTTGGGCTCGGCTTCCTCCCATTTTCTTATGAGAGAACCTACACTGCTGAGGGTTGAATGTGGAGAGGGCGCTGGGGTGCTGCGCCCACTCTGAGCTGCCATTGCAAGCTGATGAGCTCTTTCTTTCTCCCTCTCCTGTCTTTCTTTCTCCTTCTCCTGTCTTTCTGCCTCTTCTCGTTTCTCCTGGGTCCTTCTTTCTGCCTCTCGTTCTGCCTTGGCACCATCTACCCTCTCTTGGACCCATTCCCTCAGGGCTTGTCCTGATAGTCCCATGTCCTTTCCAGCGGACATGTAGAATTTGAAGTCCTCATTTTGCTGGGCTCTGGATGTCGTAGACATCTTGGAATAATACTTATATGGGCTTGACCCATTAGAAAATCAAATATGTCCGAGAATACTCAGGGCTGTTTTAGGGAACAGGTTCAGTATGTCTGATGAGACTCAAGTTGTCTGAAAAGACTTAATTTCAGGTGACTGAAACACTCAATTGTTCAGAATGAATGAAAATTAACATGTCTGAATAAGACAAATAATCAGTGTCTGATTATTTGTCTGAATAAGACAAATAAGACAAATCTGAAACACTCAATTGTTCAGAATGAATGAAGATTAGTGTGTCTGAATAAGACAATTACATAAGACAAATATGTCTGAATAAGACAAATTTCAGTTAAAAATTAACATGTCTGAATAACAAAATTCAGGATGTCTGAAGAGACTATTAATTCATATGTCTGAATAAGACTTGGTTGTTCGTGGTGAACGAATTTTAATATGCGTCTCGAAAGATGTAACTGGATTTTATGTCACGCACGGTCTTGGCCGGCTGTAGCGTGAAATTACGGCGTTCCGGGGAACAAGGGTTTGTGCGTGTTGAACGCGGTTAATTGGGTTCCTGAGAACTTAGGGTTTCTGCTAAATGAGTGATTTGGGGTCTTGTAAGACTCAAAGTTGTTCTAATGAACTAATTCAGTATGTCTAAGGAGACTTAAGGTTGTTCTAATGAACTGGGATAATCAGTCCCGTAAGGACTTGGATGTGTGTGAAATACATGAATATAAAGTCTCGGAATGGACTTTGATTTTTTTTTTTTTTTTGCACGAGGTTTAACGCAAGCCTTAAATAATGATTTGCAGAGAATTGTCAGAGCTGGCAGAATTAAAATAACAGAGTTACTGAAATTGGATACCGCTTAATATGCTTTTGAATTTCCTCGATCACATAAATAGTCACAGTGCCTGAATATATGCTTATGCTGGCATTGCAGCAAATATTATAAACTTGCCCTGGGCAAATAGGAAGCAGTACTTCGAGAAGTTCGTAATTAAATGAGTGAATGAATGATTACGCTGGCAGTTCAGCAAATAATATAAAATTGTACTGCTCTAGGCAAATAGGAAAAGTTACTTCTAAATATACACAATTAAATGCGATAAACAATGTAGCTGGCTCCTTGGCTAAGAGAGAGAGAAAAAAAAAGATATGCATGAAATGCAATGAGAAAGAATGTGCTTATTTCAAAAGCGCGAAATTAAAACTCTGTCGAATAAGACGAGTACACAAAAAAGTTCTTAGTTCACCATGTATGGGCAAATGTTCTGCCAATGATATTCCACATGCTTAAGGGGGAAAAGGAAAAGGAAATATTTATTTTATTCTAGAGACCTGATTTTGTTTACTTTAGTGATCCCATGGGACAGGGGACAGTTCAGCACGTGAGCGTGAAGAGAAACAACGAACGAATACAGTGAACAAATACAATGCAGTCTCGGCTTAGCTGACACCTGGCCGAGTGAAGATTTGCCCAAATTTTAATGAGACGACCGATAAATTTTGGGAGATTTTCCTCACTTCTGGGAAATGAATGAATGGGTGCTTCCTTTTTTCTCATGGTTTGTTTACGGGAAAGACTGAATGGAAAGGAATTTACCATGTGTGTTCTTTTATAGGGAATTTAAACAAATGTGGGTACTAACCACGATTTTCGGCTCGCATGGCCTGAACAAATTTTTATGGATTTATGAGATTTATTCAATAAGGAAGAATAATATCTTTGCCTAGAGAATTCCTAACCTCTACGAGAGAGAGAGAGAGAAAAGAGTAAAAATATCACATCTCCAGCGATACGAAAATTGCTGAACTGGGTTAGCCCACGTGGCTGTAATGTGTGCCTAGCTAGTATTTCGAGACTTTCAAATTGTCCTTATCAAATGGACGAAGCAATAAGGACATATTCCTTTTATTAACTCTTCACTGAGTGTCGCTCCCTATCTCCCTAGTTTTAAAACATGCAGCTAACATGCGATAGCACAAAATCTTTCATAAAGGTTAATAACTCTCTCTTCTTTATAACTGGGATGCATGCACATGTTCTAACAATTCCTAACTCTATTTCAGCCATGATTTTGTTCGTGCATAACAAAAAATAAACACAATAACATGCTACTTACTGTGGAAATTGATCTCTTGTGCGCTTATAGTGGAATTTACTCTAATTAAGAAGGCTCGTTTCTAATTATACAGACCACCTTAGCAGTTGCTATTCCGCTGATAAAAGCTGGGGTCTTGCTAGATCAATGGGGTATACTAGGATGATGCGCAACTTACCTTAATTACCACAGAAATCTGGACTCTTGCCTTGGGGACAGCTAAAATTGCAAACTACAAAATATGCCTGAAGGGCTACTTCAAGGGGGAAGTGATTAGATAAACTCTGGGGTTTAACTTAATTCTTTATATTTACAAAAGAAACACATCAGAAGAATTGTAGCGTAATTCTGGATTAAAGAGGCGAAGCAAATGACGGGGATTTCCAGGAGGGAATACAAATGGGTTGCCTGCTTCAAAGTTGTTGAAACGAAGTAAGGAGGGCCGCTAAGCACACAGATGATACGCAAGTCCACAGTGAAAACTCCTACTCTGTAGTCAAGACACGGTTAGTTAACTGTCTCTAGCACTGTAATGAAGGAATCAAGGAATCGCATAGAAGATGCCCAAACTGAACGGCATTCCTGTGACTTGGACATCAAACGGTTACGTTATTCTTCTTGTAACTGCTTTGCAAATTAGACAACACAAAATATAAAGTAATACAGGTCTCACTGCGATTATATCGCACTATGAAAGGAAAGGAACACAGCTGGAGAATAACAGGGAACGTGGCTGACAAAAAACCTTAAATCCTGGTACTTTACCTTTTCGTTAGGAGCTGAAGTTCTCTTCTTATGAGGGCCAGGGATGGGGAAGGTAAGCAAATTAGTTCACATCAAAAGTTACTTTTTGCTGCCGGCTACGTGTCTAGAATAGGCAGTGGATAGAGCAAGGGATGGAGCTCTGGAGTCCGTGGCGCCGCCGACAATTCTGAGAGATAGTGTCTCGTCCAGGACCCTTTTATAGCATCAGAAGTTACGGCTTTCTCTTCCTAGGTGGCGTTGTGATCGCTCTGCCCACATTGGAACTGCAGGCCGCATGGTTTTGAAATTCAAAATGGCGGAACACACGTGGTCCGCCCGCCAGCTGGCCTGCCTCGGGCGATGATGAGTTCTTGGCAGGGATCCTTACCTGGAATTTTAGGGATTTCTGACAGCACTTTGGACAAGAAGGGATTTAAAGGGGTTTTCCCCCAAAAAGGCACTGGTGAGAGGTTTTAGGGGGGAATTTCTTACAGTGAATCATACTAAATTTGCCTTATTTAATTACTTAGTCCTTTTACTTTAAATTTAGTGCAAAACCGTGGTGCAGGAGGGAATATTCTTTATAATATGTATGACTCACATCAGGAATGAACCCTGATCTCCCGTGTGATAGGCCAGGGCAATACTGATTGACCTACCAAGGTCTTGAAAGAAGTCAGAACTTAAGTACTTCTGTACCTGACGTTATTCCTTGGTAGGCCTCTGCCTAACATACCAGTAAATTTTACTCAACTTCCCGACCCATCAGTGAGTCAGTTCATTCTATTTCATTCCAATTAACCCTGCATTGTGAACATGACTGAAATAGTGAACACATGAGCACGTGTTTCACAAAAATATATTTCTGACTCACATAGGGAATGAACCCCTCCCTCCTGAGTGATGGGCCAGGGTGATGCCAATTGACCTACCGCGATCATAAAAGTTGGAACTTAAGTATTTCTTTACCTAAGGTTTTTCCCAGGCAGGCTTCTACCTTACATACCAGTGAATTTTACCCAACTTCCCAACCCATCAGCTAGTCAATTGGTACCATTTAACTCAGTTACCCCTTCACCATGAATATGATGGAAATAATGAGCACATTATGAAATAATACCAATTAACCCACTGATGTGTCAGAAGTTGGGCGAAATTCGCTGGTATATTAGACGGAAGCCTGCCATGAAAAACCTCAGTTACAGAAGTACTTAGGTTCTAACTTCTTTTATGAGCTTGGTAGGTCAATTGGTATAGCCTTCGCCTGTCATTCAGGAAACCAGTGTTTGTTCCCAACCCAAAGTGAGACAGAAATTTATTTCTGCAAAACACATGCTTATGTGTTTATCATTTCCATATACATATATATATATATATTTATATTGCTAGAAGTGCCACCATTCCGCAGCCCTCATGCTCCATTTTGCAAAACATCTAGAAGGCCAACCCCACACACAGAGCAAAGGAGATGAACCTTAAGCCACTCCTTTTTAATTAAAACTTGATAATTGATTTGTAAGGGTATTTGTACTTTCCCTCGCTGAACCTCTCCCAAATCACCTGCATTGTGCTTCACCCTCTTTTTATGACATTTTTGGTCGAAAAAATCTTCTTTTCCAGGCAAAACCGGCATCCAGGACATGCCATGTGAAACATCCGAGGGCTGGCTAACAGAATTCGCTCACGAAGGATCTTTCACACTGGTACACCCAAGGCAGCAAACATCAGCAGAAAGAGAGGTCATATAAGGCCAGGTCAAGGTTCAACATGCAGCAAACTAGTGACTGACCCAGTACAAGCCACAGAGTGCTAGCCTGCCCCTGAGCACACCGCTCAAACTTGGCTTGACCGATAGCCTACCCATCCAAGTGCTGCCTTAGTGCCAATCGTAGAAGTCCCACTCGACCAAGTATCCTATTGACTCTACATCCACGGATCTTTGCTCCAGAAACTAGGTACTGTGTGGTTGGGGGGGGGGAGTGTACGGTCAACTTAACTTTTTCTCTTTTCATACTGCTTCAATTTTCACTTGCATTTTCTTAAGACTCTAACAAATTGTCAGTAACCCATAATCAGTGTGTTAAAGTATAAATTACTTGATTATATTTTGATGTCATCTCCTTCAGCCTTCAGCACTCCCATTGTAAAGATTAAACTGTGCTTTAGCTTATCCAGTGATCATTTTCCTTTCTCTACATTGCAGAAAGGTTGTGTGTATCACGCTGTGAAATCATCTGGCTCTACTGTGCCTTACATCCATCCATCAAGCAATCAAGTGTTATATATCAGCCTTAAATCTTTATAGTGTTGGCACTCTATTTTAACACTTGTATTGATTCGCTTGAAAGGTGCCAAGAGCCCAGCATATACGGCTCCTTGTAATTGATCTTCTGAGCATTGTGAATACATTTAACTGATTTACACCCAGAATTTCTCTCCAGAGTCCTTCCCATACTTGCATTATTAGATAATTTAATCTTACTCTTTTTATGTGTGTTGATTCCCCAGTCAGATGTGTAACACATGTAATAATATATATGTATACATGTATATATGTTTATATGTATATATTGTATATATAAAACATATATATATTGCATACATATAAATATTATATATATATATATATATATATATATATATATATATATATATATATATATATATATATATATATATATATATATATATATATATACAGTACATATAGGTGAATGTTTGTATACTTGTTTGGATTCTATAGAAATCCAAACCGCTTGACAGACCCAGACAAAATTTTGCACAAGGTCTCTGTGTCAACCCAGAAATATTTACAACTCAAAATCAAACCCCTAGCCCGTGACAGACATACAGTACAAACACAGACAAAACAAATGAAATTTTCGTTTTTACATCACGTTTTCCTTCAGTGCTTTCTGTTTAATTCTCATTTTCCACCTGATACTCCACCTTTTCTTCCATGCGTTGTCAGACTTATTATTACATTA
>NC_089762.1:6343546-6403546 GCF_040412425.1 Macrobrachium rosenbergii | reverse complement strand
ATAATGAGAAGTAAAAAAGATTAGAGGAGAAGAATAAACAGGGTAAACAAGAGAGTCGTGAAGAAATACATAATTGCAGCATAAAATGGTGTCTTGGGCAGCCAATGGTTTTCATTTCAGAAGAAATTCCCCGCAAAGAGAAGGGACTGAGCAATTGGATGTGCTTGGGAAGGAAGGGAGAGAAAATGCGTTTAATATGAGAGTCATTCTTAAAGTCGTGGTGGGGCGATAAATTTAGCCTTGTTGATTAAAAACTTAGTATTTATGAGTATATCATTATTAGTGGGAGAAGAAATCCATTTTTGCTTGTGGAAGTGTTCATTAAAGGCAAAGGGTTGGAGGGATCTCTCTCTCTCTCTCTCTCTCTCTCTCTCTCTCTCTAATACTTGTCTCTGACAGTTGATAAAATGTAAAGTGATAAAATGAAGCTATGATTTTTTACTGGTTGGAAATAACAGAAATTCGATTTATTTTGAGGACTGACCACCCGTTTCAAATGCTTACCTTTTTCTGTGAGGGTTTTATTTTTATTCCTTCAGCAAACGTAGAAGTTACTATCTGAGATTTATCTTTGAAGTGTTCATGACAAAGTTTGTTCACCGGTTCATTTGTTTATTTCGGACCTGATCAAATACCATATCGGCGGCAGCAGATGTTTTCCAATATTGGGGAGACGGTGGCTGAGGTAAAAACGGAGAAATGATTTTGGAATTGAGTGAGCCATCCTTCAGAGCCCTCTCACGATCGTGTGTTTACTGTTTCCCGATAGACTGATATTAAAATGATCTCAGATAAACATCGAAAAGATAGATTTATTGTTATCTCTTCAAGACTCATTTGATGATGTCTGTTCCCAATTTCGATAATGAATTGAGTTCATCCGCTAATCATCTTTTATGAGACAGTTGTTTGTGTTAGTAATAAATAACCGAAAAGGACCAACATTTCATTTGACGAGTTTTGTCTTCTGACTTTGTTTATTTATTGGCTGTGCTGTTCTTGTGCACATTTTGGGTTTCTGCAATATCATGGTCAGAACTTTATATCAAGCTAAAATAATTTATGAAATCATTCCAGCTGCTTCAGTGATTAGTAAGAAAATCTGCCGTAGGAGTTTACGTGCATTCTCTCTCTCTCTCTCTCTCTCTCTCTCTCTCTCTCTCTCTCTCTCTCTCTCTCTCTCTCTCTCTCTCGTCAACAGATCATTGTTTCTCCATTTTCTCGAAATGAACAACAGTAGTAAAGAAATAAACTTTTAAAAAGTGTAGATGTATTTATATACGGAACTTGCATATATATATATATATATATATATATATATATATATATATATATATATATATATATGTGTGTGTGTGTGTGTATGTATGTATGTATGTATGTATGTATGTATATGTATGTATGTATGTATGTATGTATGTATATATATATATATATATATATATATATTTATATATATATATATATATATATATATATATATATATATATATATATATATATATATATATATATGCAAGTTCCGTATATAAATGCATATATACTATTTTAAAAGTTTATTTCTCTACGTACTGTTGTTTATTTCGAGAAATGGAGGAAGCCATGATCTGTTGGCTCAAAAATATTTTTAACACGGCAGCATTAAATTTTCACGAAATATATCTTGCATGATAAATTTTTAAATAAATTTGGCATGATGTAAAAAAAAAACATGAAGTATATCGTGAGTTATCTGTTTCCAAAATGAGAAACAAAAATATGAAAAACTTCAGACGTAAGTATTCTGTGAAAACAAACAGAACTATGAAATTCTCCTTGCAATGTGTATTCATTGCAACAAAATTATGAAATACTTCAATGGTGATGGATTCCGCGAAAGCGGACACAAATTTCATAATGTGTCGTGCACGGTGTATTCTGGGGACACGGAAACCAAACCGTGAAGCAAGGTGTCACTGCATGATGTATTCTTTTTTGAACGAAAATATCCGAATATCCGCGCACTTTTAGTCTGGTTATCACAGTTTTCTGTAAGCAGACATAAACATAAAAATGTCTGCTAGTGCTCAATGATACAAGACAGAATATGTGGCTCATGAAGTGAGAATGTTCTTGACTAAGTAGTTCATTGAAATGTAAATTGTGAGAAACAACGCGGGATTTACTCTTAGTGGTGGTGACAGTGACACTCAGTTTAACAGGATTGAGTGAATTAACAGGATGATTAACGCAGCCACTTATGATGCGAAGCGATTGAGTTTGGAAGAACACAACCATACCAATTCATTATTAACTGTTACATTTAACAAGAGTTTTAGAGGCGATTGCAATGTAGCAGTTCGTTATACAACCACTACATGTATCGGAGTTTCAACGATTTTGGATGAACGTCTTCCAAAAACTGATCCAGATTTTTACGAATTTTATTTTGAATGAATCAGATGACTTGATTGAACACTGCTCTTAAGTGCCTTGCCACTCGAAGACTGCAAACCACTCACTTTTCCCAAATTTAGTAAAGAGTGATGCTTTCATGCCTTTCAAGGAAAGGTCATCCAAGGGTTGTGAGAAATCAAGCTCCAATACAGCTCCCTGCTTTGCATCAGCAGGTCTGACAGTTACACAACCTGGATGGCTAAAATACAAGAAACCTTCTTTGTTAACATAAAAAGTGTGTTAACATATAACTTATATGCAACATATAATAAATTATATTCAACAAAGTTTTCCACTTTATAAATTTAGAAATGGATATGGCTTATCAAAATAATATAGTCAGTACTGCTAGACCAAATACCAAACCACACGGAAACTCTCATAGGGCTGAAAAGTCAGTGCCCCTTCCTATCTAGGCTTCGTAACAGTGTGGCACAACAGAACATAATTATCAAAGAAGGCAAGTACAAGTACAGTACACATCTTGACCCACGCACTAAATGATAGCTGCTCCTCACCGGCAGAATTTCTGTCCTCAAGAAGAAATACCAGTTCTCTTGGGAAGGTCAAAACTGGATCAGTAACCGTGTTGCTGAGAGAATTAGTTTGGATTTTTAACACTTCTTGCTGTAAAGCCAGTTATGTTGTATTCCTAGTAGTTCCTTGATAATGCAGTGATATAATGTCAATATATTAACAGCCATTATATTAGCATCTGATATTACCCGCTTCCAAGAACTTGTACGCACTGGTTTTCCCAGGCCAAAAGGCAAAGGTTTAGATGTGAATTACCAAACCAGAACATGTATGTGATTCTTATTTACTGTAGGACAGTGGGCTATTTCATACTGTTGAATCAATGAGGGCTGCTGTGAAAGTCTGCATTCATATAATCCTAAGTAGTACTACCAACGCCTGTGATTTGGAACTTGTAAATCGGTCATTATAATGCCCACTGATAATACAACATTTGTTTACTGTACTTTGTTAAGATATTACAGAGGTTAATGGTACGGTTCTATATCAAACTGCTTCCCAAACAAGACTCTCAGAAACTTTTTATTGCCCAGATTACTATCGAACGTTCTTTTTCAATTGACAACAGAGTAACAAACCTTAGAGGGGACAACTTTCCTCTGCCATACAATACTGGGAACATTTTGACATCCCATCCTTAGCAGAGTGACACTGGCACCAATCCTTAGCAGAGTGACACTGGCACCACTATGAAGCATCTTTCTGGCCCGAATACAAATGATATTAGGAAATCTGATATTTTCGGTACAGGTCATTTTGTGAGGGATTTCAGTGGTACTGCAGTGGGTGCAAAGCTTGCAGTATAAGGCCAATAGCATTATATGAGCAGTAAGAATGATCATACCTGATAGCACAGTATATTCTTGGTTTTGGAGCTTCGAAAATTTCCAACACTGTCTGCAAATGAAATGCGGCCACACCCGACTTCACATTCTGATGACTTTTAGAGTCAAATTAGCTTCACAGATTCTTTGAAATACAATCCTCTTTGCAACAAGATGTTCCAACGGTGTCTTGGGCTCCTAAAATGTAGTCTCAAAACTATCTGCTTATTAAATTCGTCTAAAACCTTGCACATCATCCAAGTGAAGATATCTCCAGAATTATGTAATCCAAAAGGCATTCTTAAACGGGTAATGATGACCATTGGGTATGTCAGTGGTTGTCAGTGTTTGATCTTTCCTCACGTGAATTTGCCAAAAGCCTTTTGTTGAAATTAAGTTCTGAAGCTAATTTTGAAAACTTATTGGTTAGAGCCATAGGTTTTGTTATTGAAGATTGTGATTTTACTGAACAATAAAACCACAGGACCATCATTCTTCTTGATAAGAAAAATCAGAGAAGCAAATAATGAATCAGATTCATCTGCTACCATCATTTTCTAACTGCATGAGGAAGTGAGAATGGTTTCTGTCGAATAGTTTCCGTTGTAATAATGGTGATCAAATGCTCTGTGACTCAAGAGTGTCTGTAATTACAACTTTGAAGTCTTAAGTAGTTCCAAGCTTGTACTGTTTGTTTAAGAGTCAAGGATGGGCCATATCGTACATCTCTGTAGATCTCTGAAGCACCGGTGGCTGGAAAGAACAGCTTTTCTTCCTGTTGGAGAATTCCAGAATATTGTTTCTCGTTTTCTGCAACACTACGGATACTGTTTCCCAATAGCTTTTTGTCATTACTTTTTTGCACTTGAAGTATTTCTTCAGTATGTTGACATGAAAAGTTTTACCTTCGATAATTATTCCTGTCTTCTCACTCCACGACTCTGTACTGTCTTCTCCACTGCATTATAATTTTGGTCTGTCTGTGGGCAGCAAGATTCTAAATAGTTTACCAGGCTGAAATTTCGGTCTGGCCATCCTGTCATATTATGTTTTTTACTTATCTTGTCTTTCTTGTTCATATATGTATTTGTTCATATGTATGTATAAAATTTGTATATGTAGGACTATATATATGTATATATAATGTATAATATGCAATCTTTTACATGTTATATATGTTATTTTTATTTCTTAAAAGCTTCAGTGGCACCCTGACTTCTCGATTCCCTCACGCTTTTGTGAATATGCTCATCGCTACAATCATATATCAGAGTGGACAATAAATGTAGAAGCTTTCACCTTCTAGGGTGGGATTCAAGCCCACGCACGAGAGGTTCCAGCTGGACACACAGTAGCCAAAAGGACGGACTTAAATCTATTTCAGCTCATGCTCACATACTATACATAAGTTGAACTCAGACGTGAATTTTTACAAGAGTTATCTAGCTCCATCAGACACTTCATATAGTAATGTTATAGTGGTTAAATCTCTTCAGGATTATATATATATATATATATATATATATATATATATATATATATATATATATATATATATATATATATATATATATATATATATATATATATATATATATATATATATATATATATATATATATATATATATATAATCTATAATCTGCTTGACGTACCTGTTCTTTATGTATTTTTAATAGACGCAATGACCTCATAGCTTGTCAACTTGCCCACAGTTTTTGTAATACTTATCACTACAAGCCTAAATTTAAAGGGCATATGGGCAAAGAAGCTTTCACCCTCCATGGCAGGATTCACACCCACGCCTAAGAGGTTCCAGC
Source organism: Macrobrachium rosenbergii (assembly GCF_040412425.1). Classification (NCBI taxonomy): domain Eukaryota; kingdom Metazoa; phylum Arthropoda; class Malacostraca; order Decapoda; family Palaemonidae; genus Macrobrachium; species Macrobrachium rosenbergii. The sequence goes on along the minus strand of NC_089762.1, from coordinate 6,397,929 downwards.
GTACTGTAGATACACTTACCCACTATGCTACTAGGCTGACTCTAGCTAACCTTACCATCGTAAATTAATGTTGTGGTGGTATTTGCTTTTTAGCCTGAAATATGTGTATAGAATCCACGTTTACATCATGGGTATTTTTGATAGACGTAAAGACCTTTTAACTTCCCGATTTTCTTACACTTTTCTGTATATGCTTATCACTAGAAGCCTTCATCTGACAGGGAAATAAATGAAGAAGCTTTCACCTTCCACCGCAGAACTAAACCCAGGCACGAGAGATTCAGCATGATGCTCCTACGTGTCTCTTATGCGCATGCTCTGTCTCTCAGAGAGAATCAGTCTCCAAATCCTCAGGTCATACTGGAAGATTAGAAGGACTTTTGGCTGAAGACTTTGGGAGAATTCAGATGTTTCATTTCAGGTGTTCCTAAAGGTCGTGTTCTTGGACCTCTGTTGTTTATTTTCTATACCAGTGACATGTGGCAAGGCCTGGAGAAAAAATTTTGTACGTCGATGATGCTTCTCTCCCGGCTGTTGTTCCTTCTCCGCGCCTTCGGTATTTGGTTGCAGAATCCTTGAATAGAAATCTGGGACGTATTCATGAGTGGAGTAGGCTTTGGGGCATGAAGCTAAACCCTTCTAAAACTCAAAGTACGAATAGTTAGTCGATCTAGAACGCTTTTGCCTCTGCATCCTGATTTACTTTTTTAAGATTTGTATGAGGTGTCAATTTGGATAAGATATTCGCTTTAGATAAGCATATATGTAATAATGCTTCCTCTGTGTCTCGGAAAATTGGCATATTGCGGAAATGTTTTAGAATGTTTCCGGATGAAGCTATTATTTCTAAATGTGTTCACATTCTTCTTCTTCCTCGTTAGGAATGCTGCTCTCTAGTGTGGTCTTCCGGTGCTGACTCTCATATCCAACTCTTGGATAAAGTTATGTCATCAGTCAAGTTCATATTCCCTCCGGTTAATGTTGACTTTTGGTAGAGACGCAAAGGTTGTTCATTATGTTTGTAATAACATAAAATGTATTACATCGACAAAAATCTTTTATAGGCCACTCATCTCTACCTGACCTAGCGGTTTTTGCTGATTCTTCTGCTTTGTGTCGTTTTCTAGCATCAGGTTTAATACTACTCAGCTTGCTAGAGTTTGAAATGTGGAATAGTGCAGTTGTGGAATCTTCTGATCGCAAATAGGCTAATTAAGCTGCCTTCTGACATCTCCTGAATTTCAGGTGCATCGGTTTTAATATGTTCTATTCCCTCGTATTTATTTATTTATCACCGTTTCCTATAACTTGCCAATATCTGCAGGCTGATTCTCCTGTGGAGCCTCTAGGGTTTGTAGTCTGAGGATTCTGTTCATAAGGGTTTTCAGCCGAAAATTTAAAGAAAGAAAGAAAGAAGAACGGTATACTTTGTATGAATAAGATGTTTTAGTTTTTCCATTAGCTCGTTTTGAGTGCAAGAGGATTTCCAGGGGCACCTCATCCTTCTAGATGCCTCTAGGGCAGGTCATATATACATGGAGCTAGGTCGAGTCTATTTGCCTTTTCAGGCGTGACTTCCACTGTTTCCCCCGCTATATCTTTTTAAATAAAAACAATGAGTATATATCAGTCATCATTCTCTGGATGACGCCTGTTTGGACCACAGAAGTCATTTCCAGCTCTCTTCCAGTTTGGTCTTTTGCTTACATCTCAAAACCTTGCTCGTTCTCCCTTCTCATTAACTTATTTTTGACCATCCTCAAATGCGCTCAGATCCCATATCCATTAACCCATTCTAACAGGATTTGGAAAAAATATTTTTTTGGAATTGTCATGAGGATTTTTTACCGATATTATGCAGGAAGGCAACTTGCTTTGTTGTTTGACCAGCCTCTTTATACTATCACGGGGGATTTAGCAGCCTCATGCTGCTGGAATGGAAGTGCTTAAATCCAGTCATTATTTTAGTAAGCTGGTAATAATTGAGAGAGAGAGAGAGAGAGAGAGAGAGAGAGAGAGAGAGAGAGAGAGAGAGAGAGAGAAAGAGCTCTTGATTTCAGAATGTCATTAACCTACATGTGCTGGATGTAGTTAAATATATAACTGAAGTGTAGCGTGTGCGTGCATGTGTGTGTACATGTATTTGTGTGTGTGTGTGTGTGTGCGTGACTGGCAGTGTTTGTAATGTGTTTAGTTGAGAGTGGTCGTCCAGTAGTGGCATTGTGCACATGTGGCGTTTACGAGTCATTCGGTTGTGGGTTGGTTCAGAGATTGTGAATGTGGCTCATCGTAATGGTTATCGTGGTTCGGCTGCGTCAGTCAGTCAGCCTCTCTCTCTCCTCTCTCTCTCTCTCTCTCTCTCTGCTTCCCTTTGTTTCTGGTGCCATCCTCCTCTTTGATGGGCCACTGTCCCGTCGACGGTAGTTGAATATTTGGCTCTGGACGGTCCAGTAGTAAGGGAGTGTACTGTAAGTGTGTGTGTGTGTGTGTGTGTGTGTGTGTGTACCTGTGTATTTATGTGGTGCCGTGCGGTCCACCAACGCCACCACCACCACAACCAAGTGTTGGAAGCTCAGCTTTATCAGGATAAGTTTTTATTTTGGGTATTAAAGCGGGTCGCTGCTATTCTCTCATATCGCGAAATATTTGATAACTTATTCCGCTCTGCACATTTCTATTTGATACCGGGTAACACGACCGTTCTCAACTTTTAATGCAGAATCCATTTATTTATATCAAAAACGTATAAAAAAAGTTTGGCTTGTAACAAGTGTGTAAAAATATGACTCGTTGGCGGCCGTGGTGGCAACGCTGCTGCACTAAAGATGTTATCAGCGTAACTTTGTATCCCCGCGTGAGCGTCCGGCCAATGGCGGCGCCGCCCTCCGCGCACGCCACGCCTCATCGCCGCCCGTCGTCAATGGCGTTACCGGATCTTGGGCAAATGACGCGTGGTTGGCTGGGAGCGCCGGCGGTGGGCGGGGCGAGCCTGGGAGCAGATGCAACTGATGCCACGATCGTTATCTGGGGAATCTTCTCTGCAGCATCCCTGTAAATGTATTTTATTACGTCTTGTATTGATTTGTTGTCCTCCTAATGATTCCGAAAGTAAGACGGACGGTAGGTAAGAGCCTGCCGCCGCTAAGAACTCTCCCACGGGTAACGACGACGAAGACGACGACGACGACGACGACGAAGGAGGAGGAGGAAGAGCGGGAAAGGACCTCAGGGAAGGTGGGTGGGTGGGTGGGTGGTGGAAAGGGAAAAGGAGAGAGAGAGAGAGAGAGAGAGAGAGAGAGAGAGAGAGAGAGAGCCTGATGGTATATCGGAGGGGGTGGCTCGGAAGAGGGGAAAAAGAAAGACGTAAAGAAGAAAAGGAAAAATCGAGCAGAGGAGAGGAGAGGAGAGGAGAGGAGAGGGCGAATCCCCTCCCACCACATTCCCGTGTGATCCGGGTAGGCTTTGAAGCCATGTCCGGTAACAGGGTGAACAGCGGCGCTGGCACCGGATAACCAGATTATGGTGGTTGCCGTAAGGAGCCGCCTTGACGTCTTTGTAGAATTGCGCTCGAGCAAGATATCTGATTCAGCCAGCCGCCGTCTGGACTGAAATTGCATTTATGATTATCACAGCCACAGCACTCCTCAAAGACTCCACTATAATTGGCATAGCCACCACCCAGCCCCGGTCTCCGCCACCGGGCGTCTTCCTCCTCCTCCTCCCCCCCCCTCCGCCTCCTCCTCTTCTTCTTCTTCTTCTTCTCTTTCCCCTCTTCCGCCAACTTGTATGCCTTCGTACTCCTTGCGCCGGTGACGGTGTTGGGGAATTGGGCTGAGAGCGAGGTGATGAGTGTCGTTTGTCGAGGAGAAAGAGGCGTTTTTGGGCGGGGAGCCTTGGAGCTACAGCGAATAAAGGACGTTTGAATTATGAATTCCTTTTCGCTCTGCTCAGAGAACACTAGAATGTGTGTATAAGCAAGTTCAGTGAAGCTGACTGCTTTTTGTCCGCAATAAATCGAACCAGGATATTGTTATTTCGGCGTGTTCCTATGTGAGAAGCCACTGCTATGTACGCTAAGAGCTTTAAAGGGGCCAGGTTGATGGGCACTTGCGGACAAACAGACCATAGACTCTATTATGACGGAGCGCTCGCTCGCTCTCTCGCTCGCTCTACAGTATGTCTCTTCTGCTCTGTCAGTCTCCGAAGACTCTGGCACATCTTGCTCCTGTCTTTTTGTGGGTCGTGTGTGTGTGTGTGTGTGTGTGCGTGTGCATGTGTCCTCTTACCTGGCTGAATAAATACGGCCGTTTGTCAGTGTCTATATACTGCTAATAAACGTAAATTGTGAATATTGTGATCTCGTATTGCATTTTAAGAAGTGTGTGAGAGCCTCAGTAGTTATGCAGATGATTCACATCAGTTTGTATTTTTGTTTTATATAACCAGTTCCATGCATTTATTTATTTATTCCTTCCCTTATTCAAAATCTCTTTTTTATGGACTGAATAGTTTTGTTTTCCGTTAATCTTTCTCCTATTCTGTGGATTGTAGTTAAAACCCGTATTAGCTAACGGATTTTTAACCTGCATTACCTCGCATATGTTTATGTCAGAGGATCCACAAATTCTTTTTTGTTTTTCATTTCCTATTAAAAATCCTTTTTGTTAAATAAAATAGATATCAGTTATGATGACGGTTTTAATGATGAAAATTATACCATTTTTATTTTAGATGTTACTGTTACGAATAATGTTTTTGCTGTCGTTGATGTTAATATGATGGGACGATAACAACATCTCTGATTATGAAAACCATTTGCCTGCCGATTGTCTTTGAGTATTGACGTTATCGTTTCTATGTGTTTCTTCATGGAGGACGAAGAAGAAAGTATACGATCTGACATCACAGACTTAACTTTAGAAGGTAAGCGACGAGAAGCGAACTCTGCATGGTTGGTATGGCTCTCAAAATAGGTAGCCTTAATTCGCACTGTCTTAATTCTTCCTTCTCTGAGTTACAGTGAGAGGTCGCTTTGCAAGCAATTCTCGATTCAGTCGCACTGACCTACGATTGTTGGCAGTGCACATGGCATCGGAGAAACTAAGTCTGCGCTGGAATCGTTCGTATAGTGAAGAAGGGCCCGAGATAGACGATGATCCTCGCATAAGTGGTAGCAGCATGTTTTTCAGTATTCTGTCATGTCTCATAAAACTGCAGAAATGAAACAGAATCGTTGTTTGTGTTCAGTTGTTTTCTCAAGACTTCACTGTGACATGATTAGTTTTGGGGCAGTGTTGCATATCCATATTTATTCATCTGTTAAGCCATTGGTTCGTAGATATTTTATCACATGAGCACAGCCTGGGTGATGTGGAAGCGCAGATTTCAATAAATAGAGGAAATAACGCACTCGGCTGCCATGAACACCGGTGGATTTGTCGGCCTCTGCCAGTACCAGGTTTCGACGAGCGTCCTTTAATACCACACACACACACACACACACACATACATATATATATACATATAATATATATATATATATATATATATATATATATATATATATATATATATATATATATATATACACGTATATGTGTATATATGATACAAAGAGTTATATTCTTCGCCTTCCGAGAATAATTACGAATTTTGTCGCATATTGCTTTCATAATCATTCTCATCATTTATCAACCTTTAGGGCATATATACTTCAGCTAGAACTCTCTCTCTCTCTCTCTCTCTCTCTCTCTCTCTCTCTCTCTCTCCAGGCACTGGCGTTGGGGAAGGCGTTGTCATGCATGATAACTAAAGTTTGGGGAAAATACTTGTTTGTTTTGTTTTGCTTCTATTTTGCTTTGTTGCGAAGGTTTTATGTGCACTGCGAGGGAGGACAATGCAGCACTCTCTCTCTCTCTCTCTCTCTCTCTCTCTCTCTCTCTCTCTCTCTCTCCGGCTTTGTAGCGCATTGGTAAGCTGACTTATCTAAGGCTAAGGGACCAGCGTTCGAGTCTCGAGCAGGACGAGGAAGGACGAGATGGGCGCGGTTCTGAATGTCATGCACACGTCTGTTGACTTGAACGGTGAATTAGGTACCTGGTCATTGGTGGAGCCTTGTGGTCGTAGCTTGGGTGGAGAGTGAGAAGGAAAAGATGAAAGACAAGCATGAGAGGCGCGCGTTCCTCGGTTCCTCGTTACTTCCAAATGTATACCATCAAGCAGAGGACCTCCGAGCTACCGTCACCCCGCGGGGTTGCAACCATTCTAAGATATTGTCCTCCCTCGCATGCTTGTGGGGGTGCTTGCGTGCCCCTGAAGGCTGGACATTTTATTATCCATAAATCTAGCACTGTCGACGCTATAAACTTTGGCGAGTCTGTGAATATCTGTATAGCATGTTATCGATTAAATCTTATATAAGGCATCTTTTCAGTTTCTGTGATGGCCCTCGTGGAATTCATTCCCTGTGGTCGAGAGAGGACCATTCATATGGTAACACTCATGACAGCGATAATGATAAATGTGGAGCAAAAAAATAAACCTCACTTAGGTATTGATATGTATAATGAAATCCTGAAAAGCAACGAACATGACTGGAACCGAAAACTTCCAATGAATAATGTTGTTCCTAGACTTAGTTTTAACGGAAGAAACATTTAATGAGTGGTTACTGTGCACCTGATTTGTGTCATCAACCTAACGGGAAAGTGAGGTTGAACGGCCATTGTTTTGCAAGTCCAGTCAGACAACCGCCTCCAGCCTCTCGCTCTTGCACTGGTTGTTTGGTTGCTCAGCCAGTGCTGCTGGCCGAACCGCTTATGCCTTTGTTACAAGGGGAGGGAGCGGTCGGCGACTCTGCCTTTGCAACAAGGGGAGCCGTTGCAAGGAGGGGAGAGCGTGCGTGTGGCCCTGCCCCTCGAGTCAGAGGGCAAGCGGGTGACAGCAGCAGGGATGACGTAGAAAAAAAACACACACACACACACACACATATATATATATATATATATATATATATATATATATATATATATATATATATATATATATATATATATATATATATATATATATAACCTGCCCTGTCAAAGATTTGAATCCGATCTTTGGTTTACATTTAACGATAAACAGTCGGCTTTGAAATCACTCGGCTGTCAAGAGATCTGGGTTTATATCGACTGATTTATGATTCCAGTCCGAACTTGCACTTAAGCTTTGTCCTATAAATAAATAATGAAGAGTAAATGCAATGACTAAAAAAATGAGACTTGGACAACTCTCCACATTTGTGGAAAGGTATGAAAGCTTCAATCTCAAGATCACTAAAAAGTCAGCAGAGAGAGAGAGAGAGAGAGAGAGAGAGAGAGAGAGAGAGAGAGAGAGAGAGAGAGAGAGGATCTCAGTTAGATAAAAAGCCTCTTCATGGAAGTGAATTAAAATTCCATCAAAGGTATTTGTACTCCTCATTCCTTGTATGCAAACTTTTGACGACGTGTGGGGTTTCAAAACTAACGGTCTACCGGCACCTCTGTCTGTGTCCCGAAAGAAATAATGACTGACAAACCTGGGTCTCTTCACACAACGTGCTTTTCTTTCCGGTGTCTTTTCGATGTGCTGATCTTTAAATTGAGCTCAGTTGTAACAGGCTACAATGAACCCCTTGTACGTCATTGACATGATTCCAGTGTACCTCAGCGCTGTTTAGGTACTTTTGCAGACACTCCTGTGACTGCGATTCAGTTGACAACAAAACCAGCATCGCTGAGATGTTTAGACACGCTGCAATCCAAAACTGTTCCTTGAGCATCACTGCAGCATTTGCACCTGAATTTTCGTATCCAGAGATGCACGATCGCTAAGGATCCGTGGAATGCAGCCAACATCGACTAGAGACGACATAAGCTTTGCTTTTAGCTGGAAGGTTGCGACTAGGTTTGTCTTACGTCACCTTCAAATCAGAAGTGTTGCTGCTTCGCTTCCATTGCTGCAGCATATAATTATGGCTACTCGACAGGCCACGAGACGGCGTACTGTCGTCCTTGAGACATTCTTAGATGTATAACAAACGCACCCGCCATGATTCTCATACAGAGATCTTCATAAAATCCCATCTGGACAACATGCAAATCATTTTCATACTGTGTGGTTTAAAGATTAAACAACGGCAGCAACCAACGAATGAATCCAAAGCATCCAGGGCAAAAGTGATGCCAGACGAGCGTCGATGTTGAAACGTCACAGACGACGCTTTTCCGTGGACATGACGATTGGATGCGCTTCTCGGTCAGATGTTGTCGTGCAGGCTGAGGGTAACTTAGTCCTCCGGCATGTCTTAGGGCGCTATTCAGTTCCAGGTGCTTTTATGTGCATCACATATATATTCATTTTTTAGATTTTTAATGCTCATGCTGACTTGTACGACTTAGGATGCGTCTTCCCTCTAAATTATTTCTTGTGATGGTCGTCGGTCGTGAGGCTTACTCATAACCTGCTTTGTGTGATCCTCGTATTCTTCCATTACTACTACTACTACTACTACTACTACTACTACTACTACTATTTTCATTATTATTATGCGACTGCAGGATAAAAAGACCCTAAAAGAGGTGAGTGTTTTAAATATATTGGTAAAAACCCCCAACAAGAATGAAATCGCACAAAGTAGATTGGACTCGTGGAACTGAGGCTTAAAAGCCAAGCACTGTAGGGGCAACTTCAACCATTCAGTGCTAAAGAAAGTGAAAAGAGAACGTTGAAGTGGTTGGACAGCAAGGTAGAGAGACCTAGAAAATAAATGAAATGAAGTACTGTACAAGGGTCTAGAGGTTGACTGGGAGAAAACCCCACAGGTGCAATAAGTAATAATAGTTCGAGAGGTTGGACAGAGAAAGGAGGTGTAAATGGAGATAAAGAATTAGGCTAAAAATGTGCAATGCGAACACCCTTTAGTAACGGATTACATGCTTAGCTTGGACGTGTCAGTTGTACAACCACTGGTTGACTACTGTTTGGTAGTGTCTGCACAAGAGATGGAAGGCCCGGAACCTCCTTTTGGTGAGGTCGATGAGAAGGTGAGCTGGAGATTTGCGGAGATTTGTGAATATAATATAATATATATATATATAATATATATATATATATATATATATATATATATATATATATATATATATATATATATACATACATAATTTTTTTCAAACGCCAAAGGGAAGAGATGAAATACGGTTGTAGATCCTGGCCGGTGTCAGCTTTATTGCTGAGTAAGCGAGCTGCAGAGGACTGATACAAAGTGGTACAAATTCATAGTATATATGCTAGTAGGACAGTAAATACGAACATACCAACGGTTGGAGAACGAGGGTTCTTCTCTCATTAGTGACAGGTCAGATTTTACAAATCCTCGGAGGCCCCCAACTTCCCTCAACCCCGTCTTTCCAAGTACCTTCCTAAAATTAAACTCCTTGCATATTTCTTTTGAGATGAATGGATCAAGTTCATACATGCCTTGACTGATATTCCTGTTCTCAGAGAAACTTTCTTTTAAAAAACTCGACTCGACGATATTTCTTTCTAGTGCAACATTATCATGAACTATCTTTTTTGCTGCTGCCCAGTTGATTGCAAGATTGTTTTTCATTAACCTATGCAAAACTTCCACTGTTCTCCAGTGCATTTCTTACACGTCTTTTATGCTGCTAAATTCTCGTTTCCAGTGTTTTTCCGGTTGGACTAATATAAAAGTTATCACAAGAATTACATGTGGTGCTTGATGTATAAAATCATGTGTAAGAGTGGTTATAAGCATACACACATGCACACACAAATACGCAGACATGTATATGTGTACAGTATATATATATATATATATATATATATATATATATATATATATATATATATATATATATATATATACACACACATATATATATATGTATATGCATATATATGTGTGTGTGTGTGTGTGTGTAATTATAAGTGCATATAAAATCTTTTAGAACTTGTTTCTTCGTAATATTAATAAAGCCATGTTGTGGCCTCATTACTTACATGTCTGATCTCCTGTAATTCACTTCAGGTTCTTTTCATGCTCTGTCTCGTGTTTACTTGTTTAAATTAAGGCTTTAGAGTAAAACCAAAAGGAATAATAGCGGATAAAAGTTGTAATTTGAAAACCTACTGAATGATAAGTGCCAATAAAGCATATGGCACTTTGTTAGGTTGCGAGAGCCCTTGGAAAGATAAAAGTGGGAAAGCCTGAAGTCCATCGACAATAACAAGGAATTTGCTGGAGGCAGCTGGAGAATCAGTCACTGGTGACCTGACAAGATTATATGAAAACCTGATGAAGGAATAGACAGCATGTTACTGGAAGAATGGGAAAAGAGTATGACACCAATAGTTTGCAAAGAAAAGTGGGTTGTTCTATAGTGTTGAAAGTGAATGAGGAATAACGCTGTTTGAACGCGATACAAAAATATTGGAGGAGATGATGGATGGAAGGCTGATAAAGATTCTTAAAATCTTCAATAATAGTTAGGCTACATGCAAGAAAAATCAATTGTAGAGACAGCTATTTGGAGGCAACTGCAGGCGAAGGAAGATGTTATGACATATTCGGTGGAAGACACTACAACAGCAGATGGTATCCGGAGACCAGCTTAAGCTTGTGATGTGATCATACAGTAGGACGAGGTTTAGAGTGAGAACACTGGCAAGTGTAGCCGAAGGTAGTGTGATCATTCTTGGTGTCTATCACGGATCGCCACTGAGTCCTTCAATGTTCATCCTAGGGATGAAGGAAGCTCAGATGTAGTGCACAAGGGAGGCCACTGGGAATTACTTTATGCAGATGAGTTAGTGTTAACGGGAAAATCCGAGGAAGAGGAAAGAGGTTGTCGAAATTTTTAAAAGATGGACGAGCGAAAGGCAGAGAGAGGACTGAGCTGGAATCAGCGGAGGAAAAGAGCGCTTATCGGTACTGGAAAGGAAGCCAGTCAAGATGTAGTTTAGGAAGTGGTCATTTGAATGTTTGGTGGGAAGAGCAAATGAAAATGAAAGGGCTAACTCCATGTTGTATTAGAAGGAAAGACCACAGGAGATGTAGAACATATCAGTTACCATAATCGCCTTAGGGCAAAGTACTTATTAGCGGGAGGACTGTTTTGGAAATTTTAAATGATGATGTTGAGATAGATAACCTTATGGGTTATCTGAGAGAATCTGATCTTTTGAATGAGATATAATTTAGTATATTTATTAAAGATTTGTCATTTATTTTATATAAGTATATATTTTAAATATAAAATTTTTATATTATTTGTTTGGTTTTTATCTAATATCATTCTTCATTTTTTACGTTCATATTTTAACACTGAACTTTACTAGTACAGTATGTTATCATTCACCTTTCCATTATCAATCGCATCATTAATTTATATATCTCATCTTCATCGCTGCGCTGAATAATCCTGATGGGTTCCGGCACTTGGTCTTCAAGGCCTAAATTTCGTAATCAGTCAGTCAATCAACCATACGAGGACAAGAAACTGTTTGTCAGTTAGAGTAACAAAACTGTATGATTTGTGAGTAAGGCTTGTACTCCTTTACTCATCAGAAACGGGCACTTATCAAGAATATGGAAGAAATGATGTAAAGCGGCTAACATTCACACTTGGCGTGCATTGCGAAGATCAGAGTACAAGTGAAAGATTGGCGTCGAGCCTGTGGACAATAAGCCGTGATATTACACACTTATATGCTCTGCTATGTGGCAAAAAATGTCAGGAGTGCATTACGAAGATCTTACTTAATGAGGAAGTGGTGTCCACAGATAGAAAATGATCTTAAACCTCAAAGACTGAGATGTATATATTGCATGTGTTACTACAGAATGCGGAGACACTTGTCTGGAATACATTTGAAAGATCGTTGCTGAAAAAAAAATTTTGCTCTTCATTTTCTAACCCCCCATTTCATAAAGAATTTTGCTCTTCATTTTTAAACCCCTCATTTCATAAAGATTTTTTTTTTTTTTTTTGCTTTATCTGAGATCTCCTTTGTTGGTGTTTTTCCAGCCTTATAGCTCATTTTAATGCAAACCACTGTTCGAATCCCAGTTGAGTATCTTAGAGTATAGCTGGCATTTCAAATGCATAAGTGGCTGCAGCCATGCGGCTCTTTGAGGAAAGCATGTTGCCATTCTTCGTCTCATCCTGCACTTTCTCCTTCATTAAGTACAGGTGGTGTTACTGCTGGAGGAAGATTTGGTCTTAGCATTGCACTGCACTGCCACCAGCTGAGTATACCTGAGACACCAGACCCGCGAGACTTGCGCATGTCAGCATTTCCACCAATCTTTGACGTGCTCAAGAAAATTAGCCGAATGGCTAATCTTACTACTGATATTTTTCTAGTTATAAACTAATTTCTACAAAGTCTTTGATATGCGTAGTAGTTTCCCCTCCAGCTTCCTATTTTGCTATAATCTGATGAGGATCCTTTTTCATTTCCTTTCTCCTATATTACTTTGTCTAGCTAGATATCAGGAATATTGTTGTGAATAAGAAACTAAGAAAAAGTCAGAAATATGAGGCCCTCCAAACAACTGCAACAACGGGTAATTTCTTTCCTGTTCTCTGCTCTCCCCTTTTACTCAAGCAAATTGAATCTTAAATTTGTTGTGGGTATGTTTTGCTACTCTGTTTGAGGTTAATTTAAATTAACAGAAAAAGATGACGAGATATCTAAATTGTTGATCATCTCAGACTGAACAGATTGATGTTTGAAACTGTCGAGAAAAAACTGAGAGAATATTTGCGGGGATGGGAGATTTGCACCACGGTCGTATTGCAATTTAAGTGGCGTCCAGCACGTGGGAAATAAGCTGAAATCTCAAAGATTGAGATGTCCTGGACTTGTGTCCGCAAAATACTGAGATTCTTGCCCGCAGTGCATTCTAAGAATCCCATTACCAATGAGGAAGCAGTGTCCAGCAGATGAAAAATAAACCAAGATCTCAAAGACTGCCTGGTCTGGGTGTATGATGAGATGGAGTGTGGATCACTTAGTCAAAATGTCATTGATAAGGAGGTGCCAGAATGGAAACCTCAAGAATATCATGAGGAAGAGAACCAGATGAAGGTCTAGACCAGGCAGGAGTTCGGTCATAAATCACACAAAGCAAGAGACAGTGACCAGAATTCACTTTACCTCTAACCGCAGAAAGGCCGAACTAGAATTTAACCACTTTCAACTGGATATGCAAAACAGAAAAAACATTTATTTATTTATTTCTGACTCACACCGGGAATGAACCTCGGTCTCCCGGTGTGAGTAAGAAATTTATAATCCTACTTCGAAACACATAATCACGTGTTCATAATTTCTTTCGTATATGTATACGTATATATATATATATATATATATATATATATATATATATATATATATATATATATATATATATATATATATATATATATACATGATTAATATCACTTTTGTACGTGATTCATTTATCACACATTACCACAGGTGAAAAATAAGAAACGGGGTGTAGGTCCTACACCCCGTTTCTTATATTTCACCTGTGGTAATATAATATATATATATATACATAAAGCTAGCTGCCCGGGAAAACTCCGAATCTTCTTCTTCTTCTTTTAACATGCTTGTTTCCCATTTGTATGGGGTAAGCACAATGCCTTCTTTTTGAAGGACTTTGATTTGGCTTTGGGGTGGACTTTGTAGTCTCGATCGGCTGCCCTGACTGTCATTGCTTAGACCCCAGTAGCTTATGTACATGTATCGTACCAGTCACCAGCGCCCATTCTCCCAGCAGCGAGGACTCGTTGCACAGGAAGGTCAACAGTCGAGACGTGTGAGGTGTCTGATATGTTTTTAGAAGATGTTGGAGTGGCTTTGTTTGTGTGTGTATTAGTCTGTAACACCCATTTGCTTTTAAGCAAACCTATCCGTTGATTACGTACATAAACCCAGGGTGTCTACACGGATAGCAAAGTGTCCGCCTCTCTGACCGGTCGGCTGCGGATTTGAACCTGCGCCACAGACCTCTAAGAAGTCTGAGGCTGCTGCTCTAACTGACTTGGCCATCAAGGCTCTCCCGGGAAAACTCTGAATGACAACCGATAAACTTTCTCTCTCTCTCTCTCTCTCTCTCTCTCTTCCTAACACTCCCTCTACTTTCTCTCTCTCTCTCTGTGATGTGACATTCTCTCGGTGAGATGTATTCGTTCTTGGTCTGGATAATCAACCTGATATCATGCATATAACATACAATTAGCAAATGACATATAGCTAGAAGTGTTAGTGAACTGTCGGTGATTAGATTAATATCAGAATAGCATGATAAAGCGTCGACTAAGTTGTTTTTCGAGTGAATTATTAAAAACTGAACATCATGGAAGCATCTAACAACAGTGGCAAGCGCTGGAGGAATCTTGCATGCCTAAGTGATATACAATATGATGACTTGGCAGGCAGGGAACTAGGCTTGTTTATCGTTGAGATCAACAACAACTCCAGCCAAAAAGATGCAAAAGCATTCACAGACATATTGAAAGGATATGATCCTTCAAACTGGAGCAAGTCTGTAGAAAATATAATGAAAATAATTGAAGGGATACCAATGAAAGTTCAAGTTATCAAAAGACTTATAAACAAAATCTACGAAAATCAACACATTCCAACAAAGAAAATGAATATGGTGAATTTAGTGAATATATTGATTGATGCAATAGGAAAACGAATGCCTAAAGCATGTAAACTATGTAGTGTGTGGTATAGCATTGTAAATCCACAAAACCTGATTAGGAAATGCTATGCATGCCATGTACCTACTCATCCTACATATGCAGAAGTACAGCAAAATAAAAATAAGGACACAAGAGTATTTTGCTCAACATGTCTAGTATGGATAGACAAGGTTATTAAATCAAGACTCAATGTACAGATTGTGGAGGATGAAGAAGATGAAGAAGAGGAAGAAGAGTAAAATGGAAAAGAAGAAAATAAGATTGAAGAGATAGAAAAAAATAATGAAAACAAAGAACAGGATAAGAGTATGGATGCAGAGAAACTCACAGATTCTACATATGAGGCAATACAGCAGCATACATGTGAAGAAATAAATTATGACATGATAAATCAAAATAAAATCCCAAAGAGATTGTACCCGGATCTTCATACTGATGGGAAAGAGCAAGAAAAAAAAAAGAAAAGAAAGACACAGTATGCACCCTTTTGAAAAGAGAGAATTGCAGGTTTGGTGAAAGATGTTATTACAAGCATCCCAAGATATGCCACAATTATGAGATCTATGGCAAATGTGCATATCTAGATGGCTATGAGGAGGAATGTAGCGTTTTACATCCAAAAATATGTAAAAACTGGAGAGAAGGAAATGGATGTAGGTTTAATAAAAAATGTAGGTATATGCATTCTGAGGCCATGAAGAATAAAAATCAAAATCAAATACATATCAAAAATCAAGGTAAAAATGAAGCAGATAAAGAAGGATCAAAGATCATGTGATGAAGGAAACGAGCAAGCCAATAACACATTACGAAATGTCAGGACCACGATATGAGGCATCAGCACCTAGATATAGTGCAAGGAACAAGCAATGTATCTATGATGCTAGGGGATGGTGCAGATATGGAGATAAATGCAGGTATATGCACAAAATGAATAAATACAAAGATGGAAGATCAAATATAATGGAAAAGTTGGATTTTTTAATGTACAAATTTCTGGAAATGAAGAAAAGAACAACAAATCAGAACAGGAAAGAGACATGGGAAAATCCTTATTATTACCCATATTAGATAATGGAGATAACACGCAAACCATCATAGTGATGAATGCGCAGAGTTTAGTTTCGAGTAACTCAAAAAGAAAGATAGAGTTCTTAGAAGAACTAACCCAAAATGAAAAAACAGAAACAATGAATATAAGTGAAACCTGGTGTTCCCAAGAGACTGGTAATGATGACCAGATAAAGGGTTTCAAAACTTATAGATCAGATAGAAAAAGTAGAAATCAAGGGGGAACCACGATATATGGGAGAGACTCCAATCAAGGAAAAATCTGTGAGAAATATAGTAACACAGAATGTGAATTAATAGCAGTAGAATTTGAATCTGAAAAATTAGTGAACATTGTAATACACAGAGTTTGACATAATAATTGACAAATTGGATGATATATGTAGAAATCACAAAGACTGGACTATACTCCTATCCGGAGACTTTAACTTTCCTTTCGTAGAATGGAAAGAACGAATATGAGACTGTTGTTGTATTTATACATATAAAAAAGAGAGTAATAGTAGCGCAGAAGATAAGAGGTAATTTAAAAAGCTATTAGATATGCTACTAGACCATAACATTCAGCAAATAAATCACCTGCCAACAAGAAAGGATAATATTCTAGACCTAGTATTTGTGAACGAGGTAAACTATGTTAAAGAAATAATAGTGTATAATATGAGTATTTCGGACCATAATGTCATAGAACTAACAGTCCGTTCCAAAGCCCATGAAAACAGAGATAAGCAAGAGACGAAAAATGGGAAGGATATGGAAAATACAATTTCTATAGTAAGAATATAAGTTGGTCAAAAATAAATGAAGAATTAAACAAAGAATGGGAAAACATATCCGTAATTGATAATATACAGGTAAATATGGATATATTATATAAAATATTAGAGGAAATAGTGGAAAAATATATACCGAAGAAAAAAAGTAAACATCAGTCACGCATACCAAGAGACAGAAGGATTTTGTTCCAGAAAATCAGAAAGTGGAGAAAAGATCTTGCAAAAGAAAAGAATGCATGGAAAGTGATGGAACTAAAAAGTAAGATAGAAAATGCAGAACAAAAGATTATACAGTCAAAATAAAATGAAAAATGGGACCTAGAAGAAAAGACCCTACAAAATATCAAGCAAAACCCCAAAATTTTGTACTCATATGCAAAAAAGATGAATAAAATAAGAGTAGAATATAGGCCCTAATTGAAGGGCGATTAAGGAATGAAAAAGGAAATATGTAACATATTAGCAGAAAGGTATAAGAGTGAATTTACACCTAGAATTGATAATGAAGATAATGATACAGAAATAAGAGATGAAAATAGTGAATATTTATCAGACATAGATATTACAGAAGCTGATATTGTGCAGGCTATTAATGAAATTAAAAATGGATCAGCAGCAGGACCAGATGGCATACCTGCCATGTTGTTAAAGAAAGTGGTTCATTCAATCACAAAGCCGCTCGCAATATTATTGAGACAAAGTATAGATACAGGCAAGATTTATGATAAGCATAAATTAGCATATATTACCCCTACTTTCAAAAGTGGATCAAGACTAGAGGCAAGTAATTATAGGCCTGTGAGTCTGACATCTCATATTATGAAAGTTTATGAAAGGGTAATGAAAAAAATATAATGAAACATTTAATGAAAAATAGATTGTTTAATATAGGACAACATGGTTTTGTACCCGGAAAAAGTACACAAACCCAGCTGTTAGTCCACCATGAAAGCATATATAAAAATATGATAAACGAAAAAGATACAGATGTGGTTTACCTAGACTTTGCAAAACCTTTTGACAAGGTAGACCATCATATATTAGCAAAAAAAATTAGAAAACATAACATTGTAGACAAAGTAGGAAGATGGATAAAAGAATTTTTGCAAAACAGAAAACAGATAGTGATTGCAAACAATGAGAAATTGGATGAAGCTACGGTAATATCTGGTGTGCCACAAGGTACGGTGTTAGCTGCATTGCTGTTTGTGATTATGATTGCAGACATAGACAGTAATGTTAAGGACTCGGTAGTGAGAAGTTTTGCTGATGACACAAGAATAAGTAGAGAAATTCCTTGTGATGAAGATAGGAACTCGCTACAAAGAGACCTAAACAAAATATATAAATGGGCAGAGGTAAATAGGATGGTATTTAACTCTGATAAATTTGAATCAATAAACTATGGTGATAAAGAAAGAATGCTATATGCATATAAAGGACCTAATAACGAGATAATCACAAATAAGGAGGCAGTTAAAGACCTTGGTGTGATGCTGAATAGGAATATGTTATGCAATGATCAAATAGCAATGCTACTGGCAAAATGCAAAGCAAAAATGGGAATGTTGTTCCGGCACTTCAGAACAAGAAAAGCCGAACACATGATTATGCTTTATAAAACGTATGTAACTAGTCCACTTGAATATTGCAATATAATATGGTACCCACACTACCAAAAGGATACTGCACAGATAGAGAGTGTACAAAGGTCATTTACAGCTAGAATAGAAGAAGTTAAGGACCTTGACTACTGGGAAAGACTACAGTTCTTAAATTTATACAGTCTTGAAAGGAGAAGAGAACGCTACATGATAATCCAGGCATTGAAACAGATAGAAGGAATTACCAGAAACATCATTGAGCTAAAAATATCAGAAAGAGCAAGCAGAGATAGATTAATAGTGCCCAAAACTATACCAGGAAAACTAAGGAAAGCACACAGGACATTAATCCACCACACACCAGCATCGATAATGCAGCGACTATTCAATGCGCTACCAGCTCATCTGAGGAACATAACAGGAGTGAGCGTAGATATGTTTAAGAATAAGCTCAACATATATCTAAGATGCATCCCAGACCATCCAAGATTGGAAGATGCAAAATATACCGGAAGATGCAAAATATACCGGAAGATGCATTAGCAATTCTCTGGTAGACATCAGAGGTGCCTCACACTGAGGGACCTGGGGCAACCCGAACGAACTGTAAGGTCTGTAAGGTAAGATAAGGTCTCTCTCTCTCTCTCTCTCTCTCTCTCTCTCTCTCTCTCTCTCTCTCTCTCTCCCCCTTAACACCCCTCAACTCTCTTTTCTCTCTCTCTCTTTCTCTCTTTCTCCTCCCCTAACACCCCCTCTACTCTCTCTCTCTCTCTCTCTCTCTCTCTCTCTCTCTCTCTCTCTCTCTCTCTCTCTCTCTCAGTCTCTCTAACTCCTCTCCTCTCTCTCTCTCTCTCACCCCTCAACTCTCTCTCTCTCTCTCTCTCTCTCTCTCTCTCTCTCTCTCTCTCTCTCCCTTTCCTGTTAAGATAGATGCTTCAGTTACAATGCCCAACATTTTTGACATTTTACAATTCACCCCTTCTCACCCCCCATCCCCCATTCTTAATGGGGCTGAACTTGGACTTAAAGGGCATCAGGAGTGTCGCTATTCATCTCAGCGACCTCGAAAACTATGGATTAGACACTAATATCTGTCGTTTTCAGTTATTTTTACATATCACCCCTTTCTCACCCCACCCCTTTTGGTGCCAGTGATGTATTACCCCCACAGTATCCTTTTCCAGATAGTAAGTCATATGTATACCAAGTTTGGTTGAAATTTCTTTATGCATTTCAGAGTTAAGCTGGAACACACACACATACATACATAAATTTATATGTATGTCCATTTATATATATATATATATATATATATATATATATATATATATCTATATATATATATATATATATATATATATATATATATATATATATATATATATATATATATACACATACACATATTAACATAAAATGCGTTAAAATTTTGGGATTTTTCATATGGGTCAAAGCAGATTTTTCCTTGAAATTCGATTATATAATGTATATATATAATATATATATATATATATATATATATATATATATATATATATATATATATATATATATACATATATATATATATATATATATATATATATATATATATATATATATATATATATATATATATATATATATGTAGGATCTACTGGTCACTTTTACCAGACACATATGTAATTCTAATAGCCACGATGGCCTCTTAACTTCTCAATTCTTCGCGCTTTTTGGATAGCCTATGCTTGTAACAACGAAGCCGAAATATTTCAAACTCCGTAGTTACAAGCATATCCAAAAAGCGCGAAGAATTCCTAGAAGTTAAGAGGGCATTGTAATTAGAATTAACACACACACACATACATACACATATATATATATATATATATATATATATATATATATATATATATATATATATATATATATATATATATATATATATATATATATATATATATATATATATATATATATAATATATAATATACAATATACATATGTTGTGTGTGTGTGTCTGTTGCAAAATGATTGCCCTGTTCGCAGAAGGTACTAATGGGTGACGTCATTGCCCACTGTGGCAAACCGGAAAGATCAGTATATTGTTGGAATGACCGGGCGCGGAAGAAGAAGAAAACAAGCTGAGGGCTCTGCGTCCATTGCTCGTTGTGCCCGACCAATTCCCTTAGTGAGTGGAACAGCTCAGAAGAACTGTTAACGCTTTAGTGTTTCGGGGCGACAAGAGCGCTGATAAATCTGTGCATTTTCATGTTTTTTTTTTTTTTTTTTTTTGTCCTAGACTAAACACTGTATGCATGTGTGAGCACTGTGATTTGATAAACCTCTTCACATGTTACATTTAAACGTAATAGTAAAATTCATAAAAATCGTTCCCCAGTAATTTTGTCTGAGGTTACCACTGTTTACAGTGAATTTTCAGGGTAGACGTAGACTGGTGTCTCCCAGAATTGAAGCCTTTATTGAAAGTTATAGTTTGGAATAACAAACCATCACTCAAAAAAGGCCAGTGTGATGTTGTCAAAAACATTCAACTCCTGAACATTTCCTGAAAATATTTGCTATGACCACTAGCAGATCCAGAAAAATTTCATTGAAGTGCCACCAATTTTCAAATTATATATTATATATATATATATATATATATATATATATATATATATATATATATATATATATATATATATATATATATATATACATATAGATATATATATATATGTTTATATAGATATATATTATTTCTTTTTAATAGATTTTTTTATTTTTTATATTTTTTTCTTATTTATTATTATATTATTATCTAAATCTTCAATATTATTATTTTATTATTTTTGATGGGGGCGGCACGTGCCCAGGTGTCCCCCGCCCGCCTTGGATCAGCCAGTGGCCATGACTCTCATCTCTCAAAAGAAATTCAAAGGGTCCTTGTGACGCTGAGGTGTTCCCAGGAAAGGAATGATGAGGAGATTACGGGAGGAAGGCAAGACCGCTGAGGAACCATCGTAAAAGAGCAACAGTGCCCATTAAAGTGGGTACTTGCTTTGCATATACAGTACGGTATACCTTAGATACTATATGCAAGAGAACGAAGGAAGGTTGCTCAATCTGAGTTATTGCTTAAACTAACCATAAAAATGTATGGATGTCATCGCTCCTTTTACGTGAGGCCGAAGAATTGCGGTTTGGGAACAAAGGACAAAGTGACGCAGAGGACAGCAATGTGGTAAAAGATAGGGGATCTTCCTAACAGCTGTCGTTCGACGGTAACATTCTAAAATGAGTTCCGCCTCTTTGGGGCAATTTCGCAGTTTGCACGACAAACTTGCTCAGTCTTTTATGAACCAGGCTTATTGTTGTTCACTTATGATAACAAGGAAGCTATTCTGCACATTTGTTGTTCCCTGTTAATGAACTGAATAATGAAAACACTCCCTCTGCTTTTGATAAAATTATCTTACTTAAAATTCAGCTTATAGTTTTCTGCGCAAGACATTCCTCAATTATTCTTCCTCTGAAGTAGTAATTAGAAGCACAACTTCAAATTATATTAGATTGCAGTGGAATGAATAATCAGACTGAAAAGTAGGTCAGGTGAAGAATCTTGATTTTAATGTAAAGATAAAATTGCTATGTTGGCGTCGCCATACAAGTGTGGGAATTTCAGTAGTAAAGTATTCACAAAGAAGACCGGTAAATGATTTAAGCAGTGTTCCTTGCTATGAACAATTTTCACAAAGTAACACTCGGTTTGAGTAAACATTTACATACAAAAGAAATACTGTTTATTGCTCATTCATTGAGAGTTGTGTCAAATACAGATTTGCTGAATCTGGCTATAAACGATTTCAGGGTTTGTGTAGGATTCCTTTGCTCGATGCCAGTAAGACTTTCATCTTATATCTTTCCCATGGTGTCAATATTTCCCCATCCTCACGTAACAAATTTCTTGCAGTCAGCAAGCCTTATGAAGGCCTCAGCAATTTCGTCATTCATTTGCGCATCGAAACTGGAAAACAGTTTTGAGCATTGGCCAAGCTATTGCGTTTGGTAGACCTTGCCAGTATTGAGACCCAACTCGCAGACAGAATTCAGTGGCATATTTTGTGGGACCGCTACCTCTTTTCACACTGTTGCAGGTCAAATGCCATGAGACAGGTGGGTGAAGGTTCTAATGTTTGTGGCAAATTGGGTTTCCTCTAAATTCACCCAAAATGAGATTCTTTCTACTTGACTGCACCATGAACATGATAGCGAAAACTGGACCTGACTACACCTAACAACACTACAGGCTTATTTCTATGTTCATTTATGTTCTTCGCATTCAAACATTATTTTTCGTACGTCCTTTAGAGCGAAAATTCCATGTTTTGCGTGTGTGTGTGTGTGTGTGTGTGTGTGTGTGCGTGTGTGAAAGGAGGGCCATTCGTCTGATGTTATGCATGATGAGTGTGTCTGCACCGTAATATGATACTCGTATTTGCTGAGTTTGAAGAAGAATTGTTATGCCCATTCGCCCATTCTAAGAGAGAGAGAGAGAGAGAGAGAGAGAGAGAGAGAGAGAGAGAGAGAGAGAGAGTTACAAACCCTGGATGCAATACATAAAACTAACCGGCGATTGCACGGAAGCCTCATGAAAATTCAGCTGAACACCAACAAGATATTGCTTCGGTAAAGAAGTGCAAGGTAGGAAGGCTGGAGAACAGCGGGGTATGGAGAATCAGTGGGCGGGCGGGCGGGCAACAAGATGGATGAGGAAGGCGCTGGAGGCCCACCCGCGACCAATAGGGCGCAGGGGTGCAGCATTCGAATGAGAATAACCTGAAAATTCTCTCTCTCTCTCTCTCTCTCTCTCTCTCTCAAACACAAACACACACACACACACACACACACACACACACACACACACACACACACACACACACACACACATATATATATATATATATATATATATATATATATATATATATATATATATATATACCTATATATATATACAGTATATTATATCCTCATGGATGGTACCAATAGGGTAGATCCTTCGGGTTCTCAGGAAGTGTGGGGATGAGGCTGCTAGACCCACGCCCTTTCTCTTGAGACTGGTACCCAATTACAGTTGGGTCGACTGG
Organism: Macrobrachium rosenbergii; assembly: GCF_040412425.1. Taxonomy (NCBI): domain Eukaryota; kingdom Metazoa; phylum Arthropoda; class Malacostraca; order Decapoda; family Palaemonidae; genus Macrobrachium; species Macrobrachium rosenbergii. The sequence continues at coordinate 6,374,569 of NC_089762.1, read as the reverse complement.
CCTTGTAAACATACCTCATACATTTCACTCTACACAACCAGCTTTTTAAACACAACGTACATATAGACACATGCCAGAAGTTGCAAGTTTCGTCATTTCTTTCCTGTTCAAAAAGGTGTGAGAAAATCAAGAAGTTGAGGCGTCATTGCGTCGATTAATAATATAAACATACATACATATACATATACATACATACATACATACATACATACATATATATATATATATATATATATATATATATATATATATATATATATATATACATACATACATATTATATTATTATTATTATTATTATTATTATTATTATTATTATTATTATTATTATTATTATTATTATTATTATTATTATTATTATTATTATTATTATTATTATTAAAGTAGTTTAACCTGACCACTGAGCTGACTTTCAGCTCTCATAGGGCTGGCCAGAAGGATTTGATTAAAATACTAGGTCCAGGCCTGAAGTAAAGCGCTAGGACTGCACATATCAATAGATATAATTGTATGTGTGTATGTATGTATGTATATATATATTATTAATCGACGCAATGACGCCTCAACTTCTTGATTTTCTCACACCTTTTTGACATGTATATCACTTCCTGAGAACCCGAAGGATCTACCCTATTGGCACCAGCCATGAGGATTATATATATATATATATATATATATATATATATATATATATATATATATATATATATTTATCTATATATATTTATCTATATATATGTGTGTATGTTATATTTATATTTATAATCAGTAAGTTGCAAGTGTCGTTTAGTGTCCAACTCACGCTACTTCGGGAATTTTTCCAGAGGGGAATTATCACCGAAGGGGAATTTTTTAAGTGATGGGTAAACGAGCACGGCAGATTCGGCATTAACTTATATCTCTCTTGATGGTTCAATGGCTATCGTCGACTGGAGTCGTTGGAAAAGTAGGCTACTGTGTCGAGTGTTCGAGACACTTCAGTACAATTCCACTTATCGCTTAAAAATTCGTCTTCGGTGATAATTCCCTTTGGGAAAATTCCCGAGGTAGCCTGAATTGGACACAAAACGACGTTTGTAGCTTAATGATTGTATATAAATCAAGGTGTAACAAAATTTCATATTATATATATATATATATATATATATATATATATATATATATATATATATATATATATATATATATATATATATATATGAAATTTTATCATACCTTGATTTACATACAAGTTGATTAAGTTACAAACTTGAAAGAAGTATTCATATATATATATATATATATATATATATATATATATATATATATATATATATATATATATATATATATATATATATGAATACTTCTTTCAAGTGCAGTGATTAGTGCTAACCTCATTTTCATAAGCTGACGTGGGTTTGATCATACAGGGAAAGAGTATTCTTCATGCATGTCAGTCAGCTTCAAAGCTTTCAGTGGAAAGCGTTTCCAAAAACATGATGCAGTAGACGAGCTAAATGTTTGTAATGGTCTTTTGAATGAATATATATTCGCGGTGTAAATGAATGAATTTATATTCGCGGTGTAAATGAATGAATATACTGTATATTCACGGTGTAATAGCTAAACTGAGAATATTCCCCATGTGAAGAAAACTTTCAGTTGGTGAACCACTTCGTAGGACTATACAGAAATCCTCCTCGCATACACTGTATACCGCATCATTGATCTATATTTTGTCTGTATTCCCGTCCTTCCTGGGTACAAAGACCCGTCTGTTCCAGCACTTCGTGTGTCATTTCTGGTCAACACGTCTACTCTCTTTATCTCTTTGTTCCTCCTCACATATTCTTACTGTCCTTCAGACCTTCACTCTCTCAACGTTACCATGCTCGGTCAAAACTACTGATCCGGATTTTCACCAGTGTTATTAGTATGACTGCATCTTCGGATCTGCACGTTTCTCACTGTTTCAACCCCTTTTTTCAAATGTCTTAAGCAAATATCTCATATAAAATTGTTATGCTTTCTCTTCTCATTTACCTTCAACTTGCACACTCCACTTCAGTAAAAGAGAGTTAGTTCAACGTTCCTTTCATACACACTAACTCCTGCTTCTATAGAGTCTCCTCTTCCTTTCGTGAACTTTGACTGATATCTGGCCACCTTCTTGCCTCTTTTCTCAGCTTTTCTCATCTGTTATATTAACTAGCTAATATCAGTGTAAATCAACTACATCGATTCATCCATTTCTCTGGATTTCCTCTACCTTCATTATCCTGTCCCAGCTAGCATTCACTTTGAGCTGCTCATACAAACGCTTTCAAACTCTTTCTTCTTCTTTTAACGTGCATTTTTCCCATTTTTGTATGGGGTAAGCACGATGCCTTCTTTTTGAAGGACTTTTGATTTGGCTTTGGGGGTAGACCTGTAGTCTCGATCGGCTGCCCTGCCTGACATCGCTTAGACCCCGGTAGCGTATGTTTCATGTATCATACTCCCTTTCTTCCCAGCAGCGAGAAGTTGTTGCGCGGGTAGGGCGAGAGTTCGAGACGTGTGAGATGTTTGTTATATTTTTTAGAAGGTGTTGTAGTGGCTTTGTTTTGTGTGTGTATTTAGTCTGTAACACCCATTTGCTTTTTAAGCAAACCTATCTGTTGATTACATATATAATCCCGGGATGTCTACAGGGATAGCAAAGTGTCTGCCTCTCTGATCAGTCGGCTGCGGATTTGAACCCGCGCCACAGACCTCTACGAAGTCCGAAGCTGCTGCTGTAACCGACTGAGCCATCGAGGCTCCAAAACGCTTTCAAACTCTTTACCAGTGTCTAATGCTTCTCTCGACTATTCCAGTTACCACAACCATATCTTCGAGAAACATCAGCCTTTCCACACCCATTTCTCTCACTGCTGCATCCATAAGAAAATTTACCAGCCAAGGAGACATAACACACATTTGTTTTATCCCCCTTTACATCAAGTGAGGCCGTGTCACAAGCTTCACTGTCATGATAAAAGCACGCGATTGCTTTCAGCAAATTGCCCTCTGCGCCATACATCATGAATACCACCCTGTTCTATGACCAGCTTTCTTCAGGGCGGTGTTCACACTTTCAGCTTTTTCCTTTACTGTCAAACTCCTCACACAATTTTTCATAAAAAATGCTTGATCCTCACGCACTCTTCAATGTCTGAATCCATTCTTTACTTCTATTTTAACCCTTCCGTTATCTGTCTGACTCACTCAAAATCCAGCACACTTCTTCCTAGACATACTAAAGGGCAGACACAATGCAAAGTTTCTTGTAACTTGAGGATCGTGTTTCCATCATTTGAATATGTTTTTTATTTACATTCTTGCATGCAGTTATAACTTTTGTCTGTTAAAACTACGCATACTGGCAGCATCCGCCAGCTTAACAATAAAACAAAATTATTGTCATGGCTTACAACGAAAAAGGCACGAGTTCATCTGATGGTATTTTAGAATCAATCTGAATCGATTCCTCACTTATCAGCATGATTAGGTTCCAAAGATCAGGTCATTAGCCTTAATGGAAATTATTGAAAATATATTATATGCTCTCCTGGAAATGTTGCAGAGCCTACTTTAGATACCTACAATATGTTAAATTTCTTTTACTTACGCTCTTTCTTTTTAATGATGTTTTATACAACTACAGTGATGTAAATAATCTTAGTAGCTTTTATCTTATTTGTAATAGCTATCCCTCCACTCAAGGCCTAGGCTAAACTAGCGTAACTCTTGAATATGATGCCAGCATAAACAAACGTACACACACACACAGATACACGCACGCACACCTAGACGTATATTGATGTTTAGCTGTCTGTCCAAGGAAGTCTTATATAACTACATGGTTAAACTTATTTGTATTCACAGAGCGTTTACGGTAAATCTCTGGATAAGACTTTTGTTACATATTATTGTTCAACTATAACTGGTAGCCGGTTACACATGTAGGCCTACCCGCATACACCATTCGAAACAAAATCATACATAAACATTTCAGTTTAATGCTTTGTTATTTGATTAGTGTGGTTTGTTCCTATTATGGGACCTTGTATGGATATTTGCGTAAGTGTCAGTGTGCGCGCGTAAAAGAGAGAGAGAGAGAGAGAGAGAGAGAGAGCCCAGTCTGCATGCAATTTTTCGCCTGATTGTTTTATTTATTAAGTATTTTTTTGTGTCGTGTGTGCAGTAGGTAGTCAGTAGGAAAGAGGCTGTAGTGTGTGAAGATCTCAGACATAGTGAAAAGCCTTTTTAATGTCGCAACTCGCCCTATTTGTCAAGAACACAGTAACACTGAAACTTTGACGTACGGGAGGTTCATTTATGGACATCAGTCCCCAGTTGTATTTTTGTAGCAGACGACATTCGCAGGTCCAACGTTTTGCAAGTTTACTTCTGATTTAAAGTGAAAAGATCTGTCCACTTCGTTATCTACATTTCTTTATGTATGTATAAATGTTAGGAACAATCGTTTCCCGATTGTTCCCTTGGTGGGTTGGTGCCTCATTTGTTTTTGTTTGTTTTAATTGCTGGCGAGTTGACGTCTGTTGGATGGCGTCAGACTTCGTCAGTCAGGTTCTGGAGGGCAAAAGACCAGTCAGGTTCAGAGCGGCAGAAGGGCAGAGTCTTGGCAGCAGAGCAGCGGAGAGTATCTGAGGACGAGATGGTTGTTGTATCATCTCTGTCTTGATCGTCCAGCGTTCGAGGAGGACGTCCATGTTGTTACCAAGGACGAGGTGGTTGTCGTATCGGCTCTGTCTTGATCGTCCGGCATTGAACTGTGGTCCTCATTGTTTGAGGAAGTGTTCCCCTTTTGCTGTATGTATCATTATGCCGCTTCAGTGTTAATTTTAATTGTGTATTATGCTGCCTATTTTTTTGTTTCTGTTTACAGATTGTTATTGCCATTATACTACATATTGTCATTATTGTTTATTCTATTTATCTGTATGATTTTATTTTTCATGGGCTTGTTATTGTAGGGTGGATTTGTTTATTGATTCTTTGACTGGGTGATCATTTTGTGTTTTTGCCACCCAGAACCTTGACTCACTGTATATTATGTATATAACTATTTGTAAATAAATTAATATTAAGGTCACTTTTTTTTTTTTTTTTTTTGTATTCTGCTCCTTCCTCCTTTGTCACCTCTCGTCAGTCATTTCAGCCCAATTGTTTTTGTGTAGAACCTGTTGGTCTCGAAAAGGCGAGATCGTAATAATAAAACTAATATTTATGTATACAGTATGTTAAAGGATCCAATGTCGAACCTTGAAAAAGGGCCCCTTTGGTGTTGCCCGAGTTCGATTGGTATCTTGTCGTCGGCAGCAGAAGTGTTCCCTTCTCTCTCTCTCTCTCTCTCTCTCTCTCTCTCTCTCTCTCTCTCTCTCTCTCTCTAAAGGTGTGTAAATCAAATCAAACTACAAAAATAGAATTTATTAAGTAAGCTTGATAACAAATCGTGCAAAATGAATTAAGGTAGATACTAAACCCATGGAGCATTGCCCCGAAATAAAGAAAAAAATGATTGCGTGTCACATATGATATATGGGGATATTTCCTGTCTCCCACCGTGTCTCTGAGCTACCCAGCATTTCACGGAAGTCTAGTCCTGTCCACACTATCGAGCATGCTCGACGGGCAAACAGTGCTACCAGATCAAAATAGGTAGTGAGAATGAGGGTTGATGACGTCAGAAGCGGGAAAACCACAGGCAGGGATCTGGCAATAAACAGTGCTACCAGATGTAGTTTAGCCCACAATATCTACTTCTTCACCGGGCAAAGACCTTTACCAGTCGAAACAGTTTCTGGTGTTTCCTTTAAGCTCACTCACAGCCAGTTGCCCGCTCGTTTGCCCGAAGTTTCCTCGCTTCTGACGTCACCTTCGTGCCTGCCACTCGCCCTCCTTGCTGATGTATTGGAACGGGATCTGGTATCACTGTTTGCCCATCGAGCATGCTCGATAGTGTGGACAGGGCTTTACACATAACTTTCAAAGTAATTTCTGTCACTGTTCCATTAAAACGACCACTTCCCCCATCAGCCATTTTAAATGCTCACTTAACCAGAGCATATCTTCCCCAATCAATCTTGGGTCCATTGAAACATTCCTTGGGAAAAACAGAACCATCTCTATTAGACCCCAGTTTATAAACACACCAAAACACATGAGATAAAATGTTGAACAATGTCAAAAAGAACAATCACTAAATAATAATGGTAACACTTGTAAAGTTCAACACTTACTGTACATTCCGCAGAGGGAATTTCAATTCCCTAGTGTCCCAAAACACGTCCAGGCACTTACGTTTCTTACAAAGGAATGAAAAGCTCTCCGCCAGAGTCCTAGCACCTTAGCAATTTCGTAAAACATATGCACGTATATTTCCATTTCACACCCACAAATCCCATTATATCCAGGCCAAAAACTTCCATGACTTAATGATGGAAGTTTCTGTCATTGCCACATGAAGCTGTATCTAAGCACTCTGTTGAACGATGTTTGGGTCATCAGTAGAACAATCGCTGAATCTCACTTGTGATCTCATGTGAACAGAATCTCCCTGGTTTTCAACCGGACGAACATGCTGAATCTCAAAAGTGACTGAACTCAAGGCACTGAACACAGTTAAGACACATCTGCACAATACGGCAAGCGTTGGTATGTTACAAATTATGGCAGAACTAAGAAGTAACTCCGCAGCGGGGATTTCATTGTAAATTAACTTTTTCTACAGTATTTTGGTTGCTAATTAAGGATTTACCTTCAATTTTTGTTGCACAACTGTAATTAACCTGTAATTAACTACAGAACTTCATCCAACATGCTAGGGGACCCGATAAGAAAGCAGGGTTATGGGTGGGGATACCTCCGGGACAGGTTGATTTGCTCCCCCATTTGTTATTATCCTACAATTTAGGGGGCCCCTAGGGAAAGTGGGGTTATGGGTGGGATAGACCACAGGGGGTGAGAAGGCGATCAAATTTTACTGTATACAGCATTACAGAGACGAATAACCCTTACACAAACACAGGGGGGAACAAGACGACTGAGGGAGCCATTACAAAGACAAATACTTTCACTACTACTGCTGCAACACATGCGCACTCTTATAGGGGAGCTTTTGGTACACAGCCCAACTTCTTACTGAAGAAAAAGGGGGGCTGGAGGGTTCAAAGCTTATAAATACTTATCCAGCCAATCACGTTACACCGTTAACTCTCTGTTGAGGAAAACCCTTCTAATTCTTCGTACAACAGCCCAAACGGATGGTTAGGAATGGGTGAAACGACCTTTGGATTCATACTCTGAGTTACTTATATTTCTTTGTTTTCGTTTTTCATAACCAGCTTTTCTTTCTGCTTGCCTTTATTTTGGGTTCCATATTCACAATTATTACAGCTCCTGTACATTAATGCATTCCCTCCAGGTGACATTTACCTAATAAGTGTTACAATACGGCACTACAATTGAGGATAGGCCTCGAAGAATGGGGCTGCACCCTAGAGGAATTGTGAGGAAACAGTGGGTTTCAGGAGGAATTGAGAAGTTTCTCCCGCCATTGGAAGGGGTTTTGGGGGTGGGTATACATAAGTGATCCTCACAGGTTAGACCTTCGTCTCTCCAACTGTTGTATCCGTCTGTTTGCGTTGGAATGGTTCATATCCCGCTCATCAACTATAACAGTTTCTGTTAACCTACTTTGACTTTGTTGTGTTTAATTAATTTAGGTTTTCTTTAAAGGGGGAGTCACAGGGGGGGCTTTGCCCCCCCGGCCATGTAACACGGCCTACTAGGTTACTTTACGTTAGGTTGGTTTAGTTACTGTAAAAACCTATAATTTATGTTTTAAGCAAAGGGGGGCGGGGTCCATCCCCCCCCCCGGCCAGGTAACACGGCCTACTAGGTTAGGTTAGTTTAGGCTGGTTGAGTTACTGTAAAAACCTATAATTTATGTTTTAAGCAAAGGGGTGTGTCCATGAGGGGCAAAGCCCTCCCAGTCAGGTAAGACAGCCTGCTGGGTTAGGTGGGTTTGGTTAGTTTAATAACCTACATTTTCCTCCTTCTATAAACATCCTCATTTAATTAACACGGCGTACTGTTTTAGGATGGTTAGGTTATTATGATAGCCTATACAAAGCTTTTCCTTCTGGTTGCTGTAATGTTTAGTGTGCATTACAACTTTCTGACTCTTCATGCATTATCGCTCTTCTACGCATTAGCGCTCGGAAAGTTTCCTACTTTAGTTTGCAGATTCTTATACAAACCCCTTTCCCTCCTTATCACGTTAACATCGTTTACCCCCCCCCCACCCCTCTTCTCTCAACCCACCACTAGCCTTACTCCTACATAGGCCTGCGTTTTAATAATTTGAATAACTGCGTATTTCGTTTCAGTACACCAGCTAATTCCTTGCCGTAAACTTAACATTCCTTTTAGCCCATAACTCACCACTCTTTGCCCGTTACCTGCGAGAACTGTTACGTCAATTACCAGGAATTTAATGTAAATTATTACAGCAATTACGAGATGTTAATTCAGCTGCGTCAAGGTAACGGCCTTTGAAAAAAAAAAAATAGAATTTTAGCCCCGTTGCGGTAGTGAGTGCAGACTGGATATAGAAAAAAGCATTCAGGTGCAGCAAAACAAATTCTCTACTCCCCCAGAAACAGGCTCGGAGTCCCTAAGGTAAGTCTATTGGGACTCGGTTCCTTTGTATGTCAAATGGTGTTTTTTAAAGTTTATTTTATGAGTTTGGAACTCCTGCATACTGATTTGTGCCTTGGAAATTGGTTTTCCCTATACTTTTAGGGCTTTTGGTAAAGGGGATGATGTTTTTTTCTTGCCGGCCTGTTATTCTCTAAGCCTCTGTTTGTTGTTTCTCACCTTCCCCCGCATTGGGGGGGTACGTGAGGAACTGCCTTCCCCCTCGTTCCTCCCCTTCCCTCAGCTGCTTCCTCCCCACAATGAAGTTCCTCATTGGATGGGTCAATATCGTACTCGGCTAGCACTGCTAGCCCGCGTTTGTTTCTCCAGCCGGCCAATGAAGAATTAGAGGAATTTATTTCTGGTGACAGAAATTCATTTCTCAGTATAATGTGGTTCAGATTCCACAATAAGCTATAGGTCCCGTTGCTAGGTAACCAATTGGTTCTTAGCCACGTCTAATCCTTCGGGCCAGCCCTAGGAGAGCTGTTAATCAGCTCAGTGGTCTGGTTAAACTAAGGTATACTTAACTTTTTTCCCCCACAACGAATGGCTCCATAGCGTTTTATGTGTCAGGAGTACGCTTCCACAATGTAAACATGTCTGCTTTGTTTGTGCGTGTTCTCCCCCACCCAAAACCCTGAATCCCCACAGTCCCCCTTTACTGTTGGGTAGAGATAGGAGGCAAATAACACTTGGCCGACAACAAACAAACGTGTCTCCTTTATCAGCAGCCCTAAAAGTATGGGAAAACTAATTTCTAAGGTAAAAAAAGGGGCAGAGTTAATACTTTGAAATACCCAAATTATCTCCATATATACTTAAGGTATATATATATATATATATATATATATATATATATATATATATATTTATATATTATATATATTCATAATAGATTTTGTGTTCATAAAAGATTTGTAGACCCTTTAGTACTGTTACCTGTATTACCTCTCCTCTTATACGGTAAAACCATTATTTCTCTCAATAATCCCTACGGGATTTTTCCCTCAACCAAACATATCTTCTAAGCCCTGGTCAACCACTCATTCACACCTTAACCCCTATACAGCGTCTTGCTCGTCATCCCCTCAACTTTTGGTATGTTTCCATTTTCAAGTCATTTGCTTGGCGTCTTTATATTCTCAGCAGTCATTTCCAGAAGCAACGTCGTATTTACACTAAGCCATTCCATTCTTTTATCGTTCAGGTATGTCTCTTCTCTAGTTCCTAAGAATTTAACACCTCTTCACCTTGACAGCTTAATACATAATGAATTGTGAGCCTCCAGTTCTGTATAAGACAATTCATTTTGACACTTCGGCTCACAACAGTTCTTCACAAAGACAATATAGTGCCTACAATTTAAATGCACAACACTTGAATAGGAAATTTACATGAATTGAAAATATTTGTGAATTCCCCTCTTTGACACAACCATCGTGAGAGATAGCAAAACATTTCCTACGAAGCTTACAGAAAATGTACGCATGCTGGATTAGGTCTTCATTCTCAAGCTGTTCTCAACTTCTGTACAAAATCAGTAACATGTAAATCCTTGATAATAGTTCAAAAAGCGGTTGTTTTACTTCCTGACCTTTCATTAGGATTTCAGTACTTACAAAATTACTGTTTTTCCAATTAATTTCTAGTCATAATGTTTCAGGAAAGTCCTTAGATCCCTTTCGTATAAAAAGTTCATAACACAAATCCCAATTTTCCAAGTACCAAAGAGTACCAGAATATATAAAACTACCATGCTTACAGATCGTATCTCTGAAGAACAGAAAATATTGGCAAAATAGTGAGAAAAGTACATCCAGAGATGCAGTTTAATGTTACTCGTAAATTCATATTTAGCTCTTGCTTAGGCAAAATAGAATTCTTACCAGAAAGCCTTTCTTCAAGTGCTGTTTACCAGTTCAACTGTGCTGGCTTTAATGCAAGATATGGTGACTGTTGGAACGCAGTCTCAGAACGCATGGGGAGGACCCCAGTTAGAATATAACTGCCACTCACAAAACCAACACACACAGCGAGTAGAGATCACACTCACCAGCACGACCATGGCATTCGCAAGTATCTGACAAAGTAAGCCAAAACTTAATGTCAACATAGTGCCTTTGCAGATGTTCATTATGTAGCATTTGACGTACTTTAAAGTGTTACAGGTATTTTATTATCTTGTTGCCTTTCCTATTCTATTCATTGTTTTCAGCCATCATTTTATTATATGGCTATTGTCATATTTCAGGTTTCTTGTAAACTAGTGTCTTTGCACATAAAAAGTAATTGTATGCTAATTGGTATTTAAATAAATGTTCTTTATTAGTTTTTGCCAGCGTGATGATGAGGACAGAAAGAATTTTCAAAATGTTGCTAATAACAATAAATGTTACAAATTTATACTTTAAATGATGAACCACAGGAAATTCCTTACTTTAGCCACTTTATATGCTTACACAGAGGGCGCATCAGTATTGCACTGAAATCCCTACCACAAACTGCGCCAGGTATATCACTTGCATGCAGTCTCATACTTCATGGGTTTTAATAAGCTTATCTTCCAGTACCTCTTTCACGACATATATCTCCCACTTTCTAGATATTCCTATCCTCCTTCCTCCTAACACTTCTGAATCAAATGTTCTTCTCATCAACCTATTGTCATCCCCCTTTCCACATGATCGAAAAACCTCAAAACACTCCATCCTTTTGCACTAAAGCTAACCTCCTGACCATTTCCAAGAATCTCCAGATGTATCATTATTTCAAGTGTTTCTGGGCCACGTTTACATCCCTAACATTGCATGTTCATCTTCTGAGGTCAAGGTCAACATCTATGCTTCACTGCTATAAATAGACACTGAACTCAGCAATCCCTTGACGCTCCCTCACTGGTTCCATAAACACTAAAAGACTTTTCCCAAACCCCTGCTTCCACTCTGCTTTTTCCTTGCTTGACCTATTCTGCAACTCACTTCGTCTCTTTTCCAACCGGTATTCCCTATATTTAGCCTCAAATACCACATGAACATTCATCTACTCTACTGTAAGCTTCCTCATCTTGCAAACTCTTCGAACTTCCACTTGTCTCTGCAGTCTCTCTTTGCTATCACCAGTTGTCACTGTACCACCACCAATCCGTCAACCATTCCACACTACAATAAAGACATTTTTTTTTAATCCTACGGCTTTGCTCCTACATCCGTCGTCCGGACTCTGGCTGCTTCTCCCAATACTGCATCCTTCAAGATATTAAATAGCCATGGAGACACCACAAGCCTCTCTAAAGTCCCCCTTTTACTCCAAATCAGTCTCTTATTTAGTGGGAACAGAGTGAAATATCTTTAAGACTCTAAAGAAGACTATATATATATATATATATATATATATATATATATATATATATATATATATATATATATACATATATATGTGTGTGTGTGTGTATATACATATATATATATATATATATATATATATATATATATATATATATATATATATTTTGCGCCTGTGATTCATTGGTTTCTACATAGCTGTTACCTGAAAATTCCATCGTGCCTGTGTTTCATAAACAGCAAATTAGATACTTCCTGGTTGGTCGGCTGTGGTTAATGGAGGACATCAGACTATGGACTAGCATCTTCACACCAAACAGACTTGCATAATATCGGAAACTTATCACTCTCTGAAAATACCTTGTCGAGCTATATATACTTATATACATATATATATATATATATATATATATATATATATATATATATATATATATATATATATATGTATATGTATATATTTATATATATATATATATATATATATATATATATATATATATATTTTCATGATGTTGCCTTGTAATACATGTATCCTCCTATAATTTTAATATATTTACTCTTTTATTTATCATGTATTATGTGTAATAATAATAATTATTGAAATATCATAACAGATCTCAAAAGAACTAATGATTTAAATAACTTAGTAATGCAATTTAGAATGAATAATATCTTTCTTGATAAAAGCATAGTATAAGGAACACGTGTGTCCCAGTGAGAACTTGTTTCATTTCAGTTGTTATCAGTTAGAGATAAGAGTGACCGCTTTGTTTTGGGTTAACATGAGGACAGTTTTGAATAACAATTGCCGATTCGTTCAGGAAATCAAGTCAGTTTTTCGTCTTGTTTATAAAGCACGTCAGTCATAATTAGCTGATTGCAGTATGTTTCGATCTTGTAGAGATTTCTGTAAAAGATTCGTCCCGTACGAGCATAAGACGAGTGATTTCGCATTGTTATTGCATTGCTCTGTTCACGTACGCCACTTTGAGAGAAAGACTAACATGTCCCGATTGCGTTCAAAACGTTTTGCTGGGATGACGTCACTTTCCTTCTAGAAATTTCTCTTTTGATATCGCAAACCAAAATGCTTTGATGATGTCATGTAATTTTTTCACATGCTAATGGAATTCTGAAATATGTTTTATTCTTATTCTTGAGACCGATCAGTTTGGTTCCCTCTCTCTCTCTCGTTCTTAAAAAGAGGTTACTTTTAACGTAGTATATTTGTGGTCACGTGTTAGCATTAACTTTTGAGATCTGAATTTAGCAAAGTTATTTAATTTGTAACGGCGCCTGGTAAAAAAGTGTGTTTAGTGAAATTAGCGCAGCTGCAAAGGGATTTTACAGAGGTTTTCACAAGTTTGTGTAAGGTAACGTGAATTTTACTTAGTAATACCATGGTATAATAAGTTAGGGAAATTTTGCCTTAGTGAAATTATTATTGATAAATCTCATGTGCATTTTTGTGTATTTTTCATGTTTGCAATCTCTTCATATTTTCACATTTTTTTTTATGTTTGTGATGTAACATTTATTTACGTAGCGTTTTAAATATTTTTTGGTAATTTAACATTGCATACATGATTTAATTTTTCATTTATTAAGATTTTCTTTTCAAATCTTGAGTAATTCTTGATAGTTTAAATTTTACTTGATTAATTTAAGTTCTTGATAAAGTTTTTGTGAATTAGTTTTGTTTCATAATTTAATTCAAGAATTAATAAGTTTTGTGTTATTTTCAAGTAATAGTAAATTTTTTAGATTGTGAATTCTAATTATAAATTTTGAGTTTAAAAATAAATTTTTGTATTTAATATTTTTAGAAAAACATTGTTTCATTTATTGACCACCAGTGAACAGGATTAATTGTGTGTGCATAAGGCAAAGTGATAAACATGTTTTGTTCTTTTAGCTTTGCTAAAGTGAGTTAAGACCAGGGAAGCAGTTAAAGTTATTTTGATGGAGTGATGCCCTTTTACTCTAGAATATTTCTTGTTTAATTGTTGATACCTCACACATATTCTGATAAACTTAGTTTGATTTTTCAAGTGATTAATAAGTTTTTTAAGGGATTACCATTACCTTTAGAGTACTCAGTCGTAATTCTTATTGTTATGAGAGTTCTGGTATCTGGCTGAAGTGAGGTATATTTTTGAATTTTGAGATTAGTTGTGTAATAACCCGGTATTTGTTACGCATCGTGACTATATATATATATATATATATATATATATATATATATATATATATATATATATATATATATATACAATATATGTATGTATGTATATATGCATGTAAGTATATATATATTTATATATCAGCATGTGAGCTTTGGCGTCCGTGCGTAGTAAGTGACGTTTCATACCACCAAATCGTGAATCTGCTATGGAATTTATTTCACATCAAAACCGAAGCGGACAACCGTTCTAGTTTCTTGAACTATGTCTGGAGTAGCTGTACAGCATCACGTACATTAACGTCAGCATACCATGGGTGTTGAGAAAGTGAGAGAGGAAGAGAAAGAGGGAGTGTGTATACAAGAACGAAACTGGAGCTATACCGATAACAGATAAGGAGACTATCAAGAGCTTATAACTTTAAATAGTTAAATGTATTTTTATATCAGCCAAGCCATGTGTGAGTGTGTGTGTCTGCAGTAGAAAGCGCAGGTGGAAGTTGGGTCTGATTCTCCGCCCATCTATCAGCTTTGGCCGCCTCCTGCTCTCTCTCTCTCTCTCTCTCTCTCTCTCTCTCTCTCTCTCTCTCTCTCTCTCTCTCTCTCTCATACGTCCCTCCTGCTGATTATCCTCCTACTCACTGCACAGGGTTAATGTTGCCCTTCGCTGGAAATGATTATTGTATGTTAATAACCCAGCTTTACTATATATTCTCCGGGTAGTTGCATCGTTGTTCAAAATAAATGCCTATGGGAACAATCCTTTATCTCCTAGATTATGTGAACTTCTTGTTGTAATATATATATATATATATATATATATATATATATATATATATATATATATATATATATATATATATATATATATATATATATATATATATATATATATACACACACACATGTGTGTGTGTATATATATATATATATATATATATATATATATATATATATATATATATTTGTAATGTGACGATGCAGTCATATATACAGAAGGTTTTTAATTTGTTTGATTTATTGTTGAGGACTGCTGTATAAGCAGATGGTAGTTGATAGAGATGAAAGTTTCTATATGCTTTTACCTTTTACTGCCATGGTTCAATCTGGGTTGCCCACGGCTACACTCCATCTGATGTTGGATTAGAACCAATCAACTCACGCAACTACTTAGTATACCTTGGGCTCCACAGTTCCACAAACTTAATGAGCTTCTGTACACCTTAGCTTCTTTCCTCTAAGTGCAGACTTTACTGGGATGTCAGAAGAGTTTGAGTTCCTGATCTCCTGAGACTCGAGGCTCTGTCAGTTGCAACACTGGAATGATAATTAAGTGCTAGAATTGTTATGGTGAGGTTTATTTCTCGTTATTTGGGAGGATTAGGGACAGTTGTACTGTAGGCTTACATAATTACTGCAGGCTCCACCAAGGACTTTGAATATCACTGATAATGCACACTAACAAGTTACTCACAAAATCAAAACTGGAAGGTAACAATCTCTTCAAAATAACAGCACAAGAATTATGCACAAAAGTGAGTCAAATACTGGATGAGCAAAATCAGTCAGTAAAAAATGAAACAATAAAACATAACAAACAACGATGAAGCAACAAGATCACACAAGACACTTAAATAATGGAATCGAATGGATTGGTAACTTACTTAATTTCTGAATAAAACTCACTTCAGTTGCATCTAATCACTGGAACAAAGCTGTGATTGCACTATTAAAATTAACACAGGACATTCGTTCACGGTAAGACTGGAATACGTTAGACTACTCTAATGCAGAATGACTGGAAACAATCCTGGAAGCTTCAAGAGGGAATCTAATTTATCTCAGACGTGTGAAATTAAAAAAAAAATACCACTCCGTGAGAGTAGATTTCTCTCTCTCTTTCATGAAAATAAGACAAACCAAACAACAAGCGAGCAGCGTGTAATGCACAGGTTCGACAAGAGAATTGAATGCCACATCCTATATTTAAGACTCTAGTGCTCTAGTACCATTAGGAGTTGCATTAATACACAGTTACTTAAATTACCTTCTGCGAAAAAGAAAGGACTCTAAATAACAGACTCGAGTGAGGTTACGTTATGTTACATTTTCAATGCACAATCTCATTTTGCCAATACTTAAATGCAATGATAACTTAACACAGGAATATGGACTTACTAATCTCACGTCAGTCGTGACCGGAGATTATGTTTGTCAGACAAGCAATTAGTGGCTACAGGCAAAACCTTGAACTTAGGAATAGCATTTGACCTACTTCAAAGTTACACAGGTATATATATATATATATATATATATATATATATATATATATATATATATATATATATATATATATATACCCTTTTCTGTGCATTACCAGTACTTTAATGAAATGATAAATTAACACAGCAATAAAGACACACTTTCAGAAATCTCCAGTCTCACTTCGGTCATGCCCAAAGATTATGTTTGTCAGACAAGCAAAATAAAAAAGGCATAACTTGACAAAAAGGCATCCTCATAAAAATACACGAACATCTGAATTATACCCCAATAATTTGATACTTTTTTGTTTACACGGACACAATAACTTTAGCAATATTAATGATTTGCTTTAACACAGACACAAGAATACGATTTACAGCACTGTGAGGTGAACTGTTACTCAAGACTTCCTTGTAAAATGCGCATTTGGGAAGTTTAACGATTCTTTACATAAGCCTTCAGTCACCCATCAGTATTTTGCAACAATGGAATATTACTTTAAAGATATAAGTCATACAGCAATGGAATAATTTAACTGAAAAAATCTCTCTGGTTACTCCCCTAGCAATAGAAAGAGAACTTTTCGCAAGGCTAATCACAGTTTAAACCATTAGGTTACTTCCAATGTATTTGACCCAAATCTTACATCTTACTGAACAAAACTAGCTTTAATTTCTCCCCACATGCCTGTTCAAAGCTGTCTTTCGAGAGCACTTAACTTTGGCTGAGGTGCTTTGGCACTTCTGTTGCCCTTCGTCTAAGCAGGAATTCTCTCAACGGAGCGCGTAGTTCAGAAGAGTGAAAAATCGCATGGGACTGGTTAGTCCCAGTAGTATAATAACTTGAAATAAAGATATTGTTTCCCGATACCTCCTAGAGTCTGTATTAACACAGTTAACAATGTTACATAATATTTATTGAAGTCAAGAAGAGGAGTAAAGCCTTCAGATCTTCGCGTTCGCAACTCAGGTTGAGTCTGGACTTATCTGCAAAAAAGTCCACACTCGATACGAACTGCAGCCATGAGGATCTGAAGGCCTCACTCCTCCTGTGGGCCTCAGTCAGTATCATGTAACATTGTTAATTGCATTAATGCAGATTCTGTGAGATATCTGGAAGCAATATCTTGATGTCATGTTATTATACTACTGAGACCAATCAGTCCCATGTGGTTTTTCACTTAGGAACCAAAATAAAATGAATTGCAGTCCAGACATGTGATTTTATAAGCAAATTTTGCTATTCTTGTGAGGATGATTACTTATGAGCTTGTTTTAAAGTGTTATTATGTGAAAAAATTCATTTACACAGAATATATTCATTATAGATTTGATTTTATTTTCATGTGGTTTTCCCTTATATATATATATATATATATATATATATATATATATATATATATATATATATATATATATATATATATATATATATATATATATATATATATATATATATGTGTATATATATATGTGTGTGTGTGTGTGTGTTTCGTAAAGGAAATCAGAGACATTTTGAAGTAGCATTTGTCCCACAATATCTTATCTGTAAAAAAAAATTGACATGATACTTTGTAGTGAAGGCGTGAGTAAGGGGTTACATCTACAAGCTTACTAATTTATTTATGACAACAAACAGAGGTGTCAAGACCTCTTGCGAGCGGAAATGTAGTGCCTGACACGAGGCGAAAAAAATAGAGATTAACATTCATTCAACTGTGTTTGAGAATGGAAAATGGTACATAATTCTATATACAAGTTACAGACAGAGTTCTTATAAATATAGCTGGAGATCTGACATTGTATTGCTTCCAATAGGAATGATACACTTGATGTGACACAATTATGGACAATAGTGTACATTATACATACAATTATGGACAATAGTGTACATTATACATTAAAAAGGGTGTATGCTGTCAGCTGTGTTCCTTTTACATGTGTCCCAGCATGCATGTCAGGAGATGTTCGCTGTGAAGAGTGGATGCCTGTAGGGTATGAGTTTGGGCAGCTAGGTAAGGTGGACGATAGTGTAGGTCCATGTGGAACCCTCTTTAGTCCATGAGCCAGACCTCAAAATTCGGCATTTGACTACCAAATTAGTGAACAGATCTAATTATGATTTTTGGTTAGTCCAATGTCTAAACTATCCAAAAGTGGGGCTTAGACGTTTCAGTCTGGTAGCTTAGTGCCGGAACAGCGTCCATCTTTAAAAATGGCCATGGTATGGGATCAGTTATTTGACCATAAGTTCTCTCAAAATCAACCAATTGTCATGAAGTTATTATTATTTTACTCAGAATTAAATTCTCTAGTTACAAATGTGTAGTTCACATAATTGTATTCCTGCTCTGTGATCCAAAATTTACAATTTTATGACAAAATGTGATTTTTACCAATTTTTTCACACTTATTCTAGGAAGTTTACCCT
Source organism: Macrobrachium rosenbergii (assembly GCF_040412425.1). Lineage (NCBI taxonomy): Eukaryota > Metazoa > Arthropoda > Malacostraca > Decapoda > Palaemonidae > Macrobrachium > Macrobrachium rosenbergii. The sequence continues at coordinate 6,355,618 of NC_089762.1, read as the reverse complement.
AGCACAGGAAACTGGGATTAAATGATGATTTTTGTTCTGGAAATACCTAGAGGGATTTAAAACCTATCACTAACTATATTACAAGAGTTTCTTTCATGACAGAAGAGGTATTCTACCATTATATTCATACGCTCTTATTTTCCTGAAAATAAGATGCTCAAGATATATATTTTCATTAAAATCTTGACTTTAATGAAAATATATCTTGAGCATCTTCAATGGAATGATCTATTGTTTTGCCCTATAATACATACTTTGTTTTTAGGATATCTATTTAAAGCCACTAATGTCCTGTTTCTTTTACATGGAAATACCTTCAATCAATGAGATGGCATCACTATGACTGAACCAAAGAAAAAAGACTGAAAGCAGAGAAAGTTCCTTTCATTATATGTGGTGGGCTGGCTTTGCCTGATGAACTTGTTCGATAGACTGTTGCTTCCTCTTGGAAAACACTCTATGCAGCAGCAAATATTCGACAGTTCGAACCAGTATTGAAACTCGCCTGTGATCATATGACTGAACTTCCAGACATTTTGTATCATAGTAGTTGTAGATCAGACTTCATGCACAAAAATGAACAAAAGGGAGAAGAATCGAGATAGTCAAAATGCCAGAGGACATCAGATAACCATCTCATGTATATGAAAAGATTTGTATATTTTTGTGAGAAGAAATCAAAATACAGAAAAGGTTCAAAAAGTCGTGAAAAATTCATTCAAGCTGTGGATTTGCATGCTGATTTACGAATTCGAGATGTTGCAATCTTTAAATCAGATGGAAGGATTTTGTCACTTGCTTCAAGGGATATTGTGGCAGCTGAGGCCCATTACCATGCCTCTTGCTATAAAGCATGTGTGAAAGAACAACCTGCCATTGACAAAAGCAATGAACAAACCGAAAATCCCTGCAGAAGTGAAGTTGATGCGGCTGTGGTTGACTTGTACAAGTACATTCGCAGTGATCTGTTCTCAAAACCACGTATAATTCCGCTTGCAGGTCTTACATCAAAACTAGAATCTCTTAAGTGAAAAGGGTGTAGAAGTTAGTGATTCAACAAAGAATCATCTCAGCCGGAATCTTAAGACAGAATTTGGCGAGAGATTGCATTTTTTTTACACATAAGCGAAGGGTTTAGATTCGTCCACATACGCTTACTATAAACACGATTGCTTGTGATTATCTAGACTTGAAAAGTATATTGGCAGAACTGAGTCATGGCCCAATGTGTGAACAGCTGATCATTCAAACAGCTGCTGTATTGCGCAGTCAGGTGAGAAATGAGATGAAGGAGCAGACTTGGCCTCTAAAACCTGATGAGCTGACAGAGAAATATATTGTCCTACCAGCCTGCCTTACTCAGTTTTTGCAGATACTCATTGGTGACCAAGAGGCATTGCCATCTGATCGAATCAGCAGATTGGCATGGTCTATAGGTCAGGATATTCTGTATACTGTAGCCAATATCATCACACCAAAACATGTCCTCCATTCTTGGGTAATCAAGACTATCTGGGAATGTTGAATTAATTCTCATTTTAAATCGACTTGGTCATGGGTGCTCTTACAGTCACTCAGCAGAGATTGATACAGCACTTTGCAACGAGACTCTGAGCAATGTTGACGAAGAGGCTGCACTACTCCCTCTAGGGACACATTCTTTAATCCCTACACTGCTTGCATATGATAACATTGATGCTCTGGAAGGAACTTTGAGTGGTGCAAGAACGGCACATCATGTGAATGGCATTATTGTGCAACCTGCAGTTTCATCTTGTGCACCGGAGAGAGTACCAGTACCAGTTTTGAACAAGAGGGCTAAAAGGCGCACGGTCAAGGCAAACTTGGAACCTCTGCATTTCAGCAAAGAAAGACTCACCGCCTCCTCTGAAAGTGCCAAATCTTTCACTATAGTTTGAGGATGCTGTGAGACGTTCATCTCAATGCAGTCTCCTCTGGATCTTAGTTCGACTGCATGAGTCTTCACACCAAACTATAAGTTCTTGGACAGGATTCAATATCCTAACAAGGGATCAGGTTAGAGTCAGTGCAGACAAAGTTGGCTATTTACCGACCATAAATGCACCAGCAACAGAAATTTCAATGGCTCAGGAAATTCTCTGCGATGTACTTTCCATTCAAGAAACTTTGTTACTGGAAGAGATTGCTATTGTTGCGATCAGGCACTTTACGCAAAGCGGACAGAGGTTGCCTGGAATCATCAGCTCAAGTTTGAAATAATCATCCCAATGATGGGAAGTTTGTAACTTGCTATCAATTATTGGCAAGTTATTCCGTGATGCTAGGCTCTGAGACTTAGCAGTTAGAATCAGGGGTCATAGCTGATGGGTCAATTGACAAAGTATTAGATGGCAAACAGTACAACAGGGGAGTGAGACTTCACAAGCTGATGTATGAAGCTTTGATGAGGCTTGCATGGGCACAGTTTTTAGAGCGGTTGGAGACTAAGCATAGTCAAGATTGCCAAAACCTTGATGACACCTTGAGACCGGTGAGCGATGTGCATGAAAATCCATGTGAAGCAATGCAGGGTTCTTTTCTAATTGATGAAAGATGCAGGTGGATTTTGAACCTTTTTATTATGTGCAAGGATGAGTTGCAAAGCAAAAGTAGACAACTAGCTTCATTCTGGGTGATACATTCGGATTTGGTTGAAATTGTCCTTGGACTAATACAAGCAGTTCGGGAGGGTAATTGGTACCTCCACCTGGTCAGCATACGGAAATGATACCTTATTGTTTCGCTGCAAATAAAACAAACTGTACTCGGTATCTTCCAGTATATTTCTTGCAGATGGCATCTTTAGAGATTACTTCACAGGAACTTCACAATCATTTTCTGGATGGGGGATTCTCTGTGCAGCTGGGTGAATCAAATCCATATGGACGACTCCCTATGGACCAGACACTTGAAGAGACTGTAAACAAGGATACACAGACCAGTGGTGGAACAAAGGGCTTCAGCTTAAAGCCAAGTGCAGTCTCCAGGTACTATTAAATGGCAGGGCATAGAGCAGAGGCTTTGAGAAAACTTTGAGATCTTATCGCAGTACAGAAGCAATGGTTTGGCCACTCAGATCTCGAAACATCCCGTATAAAATGAGATGAGAGTGATATATCATCTATTCTTGAATTGCTTGAGAACACTTGGACCAATCCATTTTCCAGTGATCGTAATGATCTTCTGAGCATTTCAACTGGCCTTGTGGCACCCCCTGAGGTGGTGACTGACATGCTGAAGGCTCGTGAAAAGGGTGAAGCAGCTTATGCTGCATGGGAAGTGAAAGTGGAGGAAGGTACTGGGTTTTATGATCCCATCAAAAAGCTCAAGTTGAAAACATTCAGCAGTCTGAAGGAAGGAACTTTAATTAAAGGAACCAATAAGGAAATGGCATTAAAGTTAGATAATCATGTGTTTGGCCACATGCTACTCATAGCACATAGTAGGAAACTGTACATGAAAGAGGTCTTATGTTATCCTCTTGGTCCCAACCCTTGGGCTCTGGTTAATGCTGATGGAACTCTTAAAAAGACTGCAAAAGCAAAACTAAGCTCACACCTACAGTAGAAAAGCAAGCTGCCTTTGTTGACTTACCAAGTGGTCCAAGGACAGCAATCATTGATGCTATGGGAATAGTGCAGATGATTCACGAAGAAAATTGTACATTTGGAGAAATTTCTAAAGCATTTTGAATCATGGCTGCAGAAGTCAATGAGTTGATGTAATCTTCAATGTCTGCACTGATCATTCAATTAAGAATGCTGAAAGGGCTAACCAACTGGCCAAAGACAGCCTGCTTTTGCTTGATATGAAGTCAGGACACCGAATTAAGAATTGGAAACGCCTTCTTGTAAACACAGAAAGCAAGAATAGACTGACAATGTTTCTAGCAGAAAGCTGGAAGGAGGAAGAGGTGAGGCAAAGCCTCGGTGGAATTACATTAATCGTAACTCTTGCAGAACAGAGTTTCGAAATTACAAAGGATGATGTGAGAGATGTTCCAGAGCTGACATCCTCATATGAGTAAGCGGACACAAGACTGGTACTGCATAGCATGCAGCAGGCACACACAGTCATGTGATAGTCATTTCAGAAGATACTGGCGTATTTATGATGCTTCTAGCTCTCGAAGCTGAGATAGGTGGGCGCTTACTCCTGAGATGAGGAAAGAAGAACCAGATGAGAATAACTGATATCTCCAGATTGGCAATTATCATTGGCAGGGAGGTTTACACTGCTTTGTTGGGTGTGCATGCTTGGACTGGCTGTGACTCCATAAGTGCTTTTTCTGACCAGGAGAAGATCAAAGCAGTTAACTTGATTCGTTCAAATGATACGTATTGGGAAGCAATCTCTCTTCAGGGGAGAGAGTGGAGTGTTGCAGATGAACTGTTTTCCAATCTGGAAAAATTTGCCTGCAATATGTATTTGTGCAGTGCAAAGAGCACAATGGTAAATGATCTGACATATGAAATATTCTAGGTGAGAAATGGTGATGTGTCTTCAGGACAATTGCCTCCTTGTAAGAATGCTCTCCAACAGCACACTAATAGGGCAAATTATCTAGCAGCTATTTGGAGATGAAGCCTTGAAAACTGCCAACAATTCAAGATGCAACAGATGGACATGGATGGAAAGTGGATGGAGATGGGCAAATTGGCACTGAATAGCTAACTGGAGCACCAGCACCCAACATTGTGCTTTCATTGATGTCCTGCAAATGTGTGAGATCAAGCAAAGCTGGCAGTTGTCCATGCATTGACAATGAATTATCCTTTACACCAGCCTGTGAATTGCAGGATTGTGACAATAAGAAAGAGATGACAAGTTAGAAATAGTTCTGGACATGGACGAAAGGGACTCTGATGATGAGTAGACACTCCATAGGGGCTATTGGCATTTACAAAGCTGCGTATGTTTAATGCCATTTTGAATGCTCTTCGGTATACATTGTGGCTGATTGTATTTAGATGACATGTTGAGTAGTCAGTGCATTTGGTTTGCTGCAATGATTTTTGGTTTTCAGGATAAACTTAACCATACAGGTGCGACAGGTATCAATATAAAGTTCTATTGTATATGGGTGCATGAACATAACTCATCATATGATGCCATTCCACTAAGTTACAGCAAAATCCTTCCATGAGTGTGAAAAAAATTGTAAAAAATTGCATTATTTGGCTAAAAACCTTAATTTATGAACAGAGTAAAGCAATAAAGTTACATAGATTATAAATGAGTATCTGTAGAATTCAATTCTGAGTAAAATAAGGGTAAATCCATGAAAAATTCTTGATAAGGTGCAGAGTTCTGGCTAAATTTCTGAACACATGCCATAAAGCTAAAAAATGGCAGCCATTTTTAAATATGCTCACCACTGGGGCACTAAGCTACCGACCTGAAATGTCCAAGCCCTGTTTTTTGGTACTTTAGATATAAAGCTAAGCAAAAAAGTTGATTGGATCTATTCACTAAGTTAATAGTCAAATTCGGTCTTGCTCATGGACTACCTTAGAAAGGCCTATGGTTGTAGCTCGGTGTCTTGGAGGTATGCTAGTTTAAGTCAATCGATGGAAAGCCAGACGTTTCTGCCATCAGCTATCATCTGGTAGGCTTTGCCTCTTCTTTGGATGACCTGGTATGGTCCTGAGTAGGCTGGTGAGAGGAGGGGGGGCTCTGTGTGCATCCACTTGTATGAACTCATATTTCACATTCTGCAGCTCATTGGGGACGTACACTTTTTTGGCCATGTCGCAGGTCATCTTGGCCAGCATTATCCGTTCTAATGCTTTACGGATGTCAGATGTGGATGTCGGGCTTGTTGGATGTTGAAAGATGTCTGCCAGCAATGTTAATGTGTGTCTGTACAGGGCTTCTGCTGGAGATGCATTGAATGCTGTGTGTGGTGAAATTCTCAGGCTCAGTAGGACCCAAGGTAACTTTTCTCCAGCTCCCGCCTTAACATATGGCGTGAGTGATGCTTTCAACAATCGGTGTAGCCTTTCAATGATGCCATTGGCTTCTGGGTTGTAGGCCGTCATGTGTACTACCTTTGTCCCCAAACTGTCTGTGAAGGCATGCCATAAACTGGATGTGAAGTTGACCCCCCTATCACTTGTGATGACTTGTGGGACTCCATGTCTGCTAACCCATCCTATGAGAGCTTTCACACAGCTCTCCACTGTCTGTTGCCGTATTGTTGTTGCTTCTGGCCACCTGATATTTCTGTCGATGATGGTGAACAGGTATCTGTATCCCTCAGAGGTTGGTAGAGGGTCCACTATGTCGATGTGGATGGGCGAGATGACGGTGTGTTGTGTGGAACTCTCCTATTCCACTCTCTATGTGTGTACCAAGGGTTGGTGGTCCGTTTGAATGACGAACTGCCGTCCTATCATGTGGTGGAAGTGGCAGATGGCTTTGTACAGTGCCAGGAGTTCTCTATCAAATGTGGAGTACTGTTGTTCTGCTGGTGTTAACTTTTTTGCTGAAAAAGCCAACGGTTGACGACCATCATCTGTGTTCTGCTCCAGTACCGCACCTATCGCTATGTTACTCATGTCAGTTGTCAAAGTGAGGGACCTATGGGGTAGAGGAATGATTAATGTGGCTGCAGAGGTTATTGCCTGCTTTGCTAATAAAAATGCATTATCTTGGATATTTGACAAACATAATTTTTTGGGTTTCCCTTTTAAACAGTTATAAATTGGCCCCATGATTTTTGCAATATTGGGTATAAGTTGATGGTAGTAGTTAATTAGTCCTGAAAATGCTTATACTGCTTTGATTGTGGATGGTTTCAGGAAATCAGTTATTGTTTTCATTTTTGCTGGGAGGGGTTTGATGCTGTCTGGGCTTATTTGATGTCCCAGAAATTCCACCGTCGTTTTTGCCCATTTGTATTTGTCTTCCTTCACTACAAATCTGTTTTCTTTGAGTATTTGTAGTACCCTTTTGACATCTTTTAGGCGTTGCTTGAGGTTGGGGCTAAATACCAGGCTATCGTCGATGTAGACAACACACAAGGGAAGATCACCCAGAAGCTCGTCCATTAGTCTTTGGAAGGTTGCCCCCATGTTCCGAAGGCTGAAGCAGCTGTAATTGAATGTGTGTGTGTCAAAGGGGGTGATAATCTCTGTCTTCTCTATGTCTCTCTTCGCTACTGAAACTTGGAAGTATCCCTTCAGCAGATCTATTTTGGTGAAGACTTTGGCACTGTTCATTTGGATGGTGATGTCTGCTATGTTCGGCAACGGGTATCTGTAGGGCTTCATTTTAACGTTCAGCTGCTGATAGTCTCTGCATGGCCACCATGTTCCATTGGGTTTTAGTGCCATGTGGAGGGGAGGATGCCCATGGACTGGCGTCTTTTTGGCATATTCTTGCCTTTTCCATTTCCCTGAATATTTGTTTGGGGTGGGCGAGTTTTTCTGAAGCTAAACGTCTGAAGTGGGCTTGAACTGGGCGACCTTCTGTTTCTATGTTGTGCTGGATGGTGTGCTTTGCTGGTTTGATTAAGTCGTGCTGCAGGTCGTCTTTGAAGACCGCTGGGAACTCCTGTAGGAGGCATCTTATTTCTGGCGGTGGGGTGGCTGATGCGATAGGTACGTTTTATCATATCTGCTGTCGTGGTGACGATGCGGGGCCGGTTTTCTGGATTGGCTGTTTTGATGCTGCATCCACCAGGAGGTTATTTTCTTTTAGGAAGTCTGCTCCTAAAAGTGCTAACATTACATCTACTGTGATGAACGTCCAGCTGTATTCTTTCCCGTTGAATGACAGTTTCATTGTCTGCCTCCCATATATCTTGAGTGGTCCTCTGCTAGCAGTGGATATGTGGATGTTGGTGGGTGGGGTGGAATTGAGTCGTTCGCGCAGGCTGGCTGGCACGAATGATTTGTATGCCCCCATGTCAATGAGGAATCCTGTGTTTGACCTCCCATCCTTCATGAAGAAGCATGTTGAACCTTTGCTGTCGTACCGGGAAAAAAGACAGTGGTAAGCAGGCTCAGCTTCTTTTACAGGGCAACTGGTCTGCTCACCACTGACATTAGCTGTTTGGGCTGCAGATGTGACCCTCTTGCATGTTTTTTTTGAAAACAGGCAACCTTTGTCACATTTGCAGGCCTTTTTTCCAATATCCAATGGAAGAAGCACATTCCCTCTGGTGGTTCATCTTTCTTCTGTATGCTCTTCCCCTCGATGAATTGTTTTGGGAAGCTCTGTTTGTGGATGGGGGCATCCGGTCGCCCTGGGTTGCTGTCAGAACCCATTCAGTTGACTGCTGGGACCGTAGTGCTGCTGCTGCTATGGGTGGCTGGGTGGGCTCTGATGTCTTGTGGGCCATGTGCACTACATCGACCAATTTTAGGGATTCTTCAATGGGCATGGTGGAGGCGTTGGACATGGCCACCACTGTTTGGAAGGGCAGTTTTGTGAGGAGGACCTCTCTCACACGGTCCAGGGTTGACTCGGGTTGGCCGTCTGCAGCGGGTAGCATTATCAGCTGCTGCAATTGCTCGTAGCATTATCTCCTAGCTGCCAGGAATGGTTCTTAGGGCATGTGGCATTCTGCAGGATGACTTCAGCTGATCCTTCAGTGTTTCGTAGGTGACAGCCATTCATCTCCAAACGTTGTCTAGCAGGAATGCTTTGCGTGCTGAGGAGGTAATTTTTTCCAATCAGAAGATTGCCTCCACCCTGAAGTACCAAGCTTCTGGGCTGTAGAGCATGAATGGGGGCAGACGTACGGAGGTGGCAGCGACAGTGTCCCTGGAGAGGCTGGCATCACTGGGGATGGCTGGGCTGGTCATCTCTGTTGTCACCAGTGTAGCTAAGGCGTGAGTAAGGGGCTGCATCTACAAACTTACTAATTTATTCAAGACAACAAATAGACACGTCAAGAGCTCTTGTGAGCAGAAATGTAGTACCTGACATGAGGTGAACAAAATAGAGATTAACATAAATTCTACTGTGTTTGTTTGAGAATGGAAAATGGTACATAATTCTATATACAAGTTAGGGACAGAGTTCTGATAAATACAGCTGGAAAGCTGACATTATATTGCTTCCAGTAGGAATGATAAATTTGACATGACATGATTATGGTCGATGGTATACATTAAAAAGAGTGTATGCTGTCAGATGTGTTTCTTATACACACATGCCTAGTGTGCATGTCAAGAGATGTTTGCTGTGAGGAGTGGATGCCCACAGGGTATAAGTTCTGGTGGCCAGGTAACATAGACGATCGTATAAATCCATGTGAGACCCTACAACATATATCCGTGTTTTCATCTATAACGCAGTTTAAATGCAATGATATCATTCTCAAGTAAAATACTGGCATTCTTGTGAACACTGACCTTCGTTTTGTTTTTTATGAATTCAGTTTCATGTGTAACAACACTGGAACTCAATATGTGCGTAAAACATTAAGAAATGGCTTCAGCCATAGATGATCAATGTTTTTCAACAGTGCGCTGAAAAAAGCTAATATACTGTATATCCAATAGATTTCGACAGAGAAAACTTATTAAAGATAGTATATGGCACTGTCCCTATGAAATATTGTTTTTTAGTCGCATCTACATGCAACATCAGTATTTTGCAGATGGATGAAGGATTGCGTTAAGTAAACAGTTAAAATAGCGATACAAGACGAATGTGATCAACACTCAGGGCGATCCGTTATTGGAGACTCATAATGACAGTGTTACAGTCAACGTAAATATATTCGGTCATTTGAGTCCACCAGGGTGCTCTATGGACAGTTTGCTGCATGTTAGTTGATGTTTGTGTGATCATTGTCATAAGATAGTTTATCAATATTTGTGACTAGATTTCAGTGCCTTGTCACTATAAGGAAAATGACACAATCATTTTGGAGGTCATCTGGAATAAAGTTAATTCAACTTCGATGTAATTTCCTAAATTATTGCTTACGTAATTAGGAACTAATCTTTTTGAAAGGGGCGCAGTTTAGGAATACAAATTGAAAATATTTATTATGACTTATTTATTGATTGGCTACTATTTTAGGGATTTTTTCTGCTCCTCTTTTATTAATGTACTTAGTATTTTCAATTTTTCACTTTTACTTCCTTATGTCTATCCACAGCCTTCCGACCAGGTAATTGCAAGGATAGCCTGAATTGTCACATTTGCAAAAGAGACAGATGATGACAACAAGTGTGATCTGGTGAAGTCTGTTTTCACGCTGGTTTCTGTTGCTTTTTTTTATCTCCCCACTAAGGAAAAACCCCATACTTTCTGTCTCTACGCCTATGTATCTATTATAATCATAAAACCATAAGCTTTAAGAAAATCATATTCATAGTTTTCCCGTACTCTGCAATATCTTTCTCAAGTGCATCGCTAAAACTGTGCAAAGCGTTTATTTGTGCCCCGTAATGACGAACACTTCCCTGGGAAAAAAGAAAAAGCTAATATTTAGAAGCATGGTGCAGGGGTTGAATAAATTCTGTTCTAGGAGTTCAGAATTAAAGTGACTTACATTTCTTTTTATAAGAAGATTCTACCCAGCTTCGCCAAGAAGTTGAAGCATTACGGATATGAAATACAGAATTGAAGATAAGATAAAAGAAAAGTGAAACCAACAATAATATTTGCAAGAATATAATTCATAGCAACTATGTACAACCCAAAAGGTGCGTGCTTCTTTCAAGAAACATGCAAAATTCCCAGATAAAATGTCCACAGGGCAGAATTCAAGAGATGTCTTATGCTGCTCAACGACAAAACTCTACCCCATGAAAACAGTGTCCAGTCAGTTCCACCTAGAGGAGCATGTCCATATGGCAGTCCCACCAAGTAGCCAGGTATTGGGTAGAGCTCCGGAATTGCTTTCCATAACTAAATGATGAGGCGCTGGATGAGCCATGCTGAACTAGGGTGAATAAAACTGCATACGTGAAGGAAATTACTCATAAAATTGACTTCTGCCTGTCAGACAGTTAGATGTTAATCTCAATGCTCTGTAACTGCATAGCATCTAGGTACTTTGCAAAAAATTAAAAAATGTACTTTGTTAAAAATTTGGTAATGTAGGCCTACTTTATTAAATGTAATAATTATTGTCTTTGTTTGAAATGTTGTATATGATTCATGGCTAAAGGCCCTGTACAGTATGAGGCATTTTATTCCCATTAAAACTTTTAGGGAAAATCTGTTGTTTGTTTTCATTTGATTACCGTTTTTTGTCTATTCTTTTTACTAAGCAAAATCGGAAGGGAACCATTTCTTAACTGTGTTAAGTTTGATGCCTCTACATAAAAGTCAATGGTTGTAAGAAGTTACCTCACTTAATATGGCCTCTCGTCAGACAAATCAAACAAAATCCTTTAAATTGACTTTTCATTGCTCATATTTTGCATTTTACCTTTCATTATATACTTCAAATGAAAAAATACTTTTCATAATGAATATTATTTTAATCGTTAAGCTAAGAGATAAATAATTAAAATAACAAGAGCTTATTGACATTATTTCAAGTTTTGTTTGGGCGGGGAAGGGAAAGAAAAGTTTCAGTGATGGAAAATGACAAGAGAAAGGCATAGAATTGTAGATAATTGCTGAATAGAGGAATGTTTGATTGATACTTTGAATTTCGCTAGCACTCTGATGCTCACCAGATCAGTCACCTCTGGCCAAGAGAGACATCACCTGTTAGATAGGCAAAGTAGGAAAGGAAGTTTTGAAGATGGCAGCATTCGTCTTGCATAAGCAAAGAATAACAGTTGCGTTTTTGGCTGGGTTTGCCAGTTTGTTTCTCTACTTCTGTGCTGTGATACGCAAAAGATTGTCTGGATTTTTCTGGAAATTTAACCCCAGCATCAGTGCGACTTGCCTTTTCGGAGGTTGATATTTGCATGGTTATCTACATGACTCGATGATTACTCGTTGTTATGTTACCAGAACACTGCCAAGGGGGCATCATTGAATGTAATGGTTACTGGACCATTTTCGCCGTTTTTGTTTCCAGGAAGGCGTAAGGGAATATAAGGATATGAAAATCTTTTTGAAATAAAA
>NC_089762.1:6328546-6336046 GCF_040412425.1 Macrobrachium rosenbergii | reverse complement strand
AATTGATATGGACAAAAACAAAATTAATTCAGAATAGGTATTTATTTAAGTTTCTCTCTGAGTATTTAATTTTTTGTGTGGCCTCCATCTGCCTGCACCACAGCCTGCATTCTTGAGGGGTATGATTTCAGCAAATCGCAAAAAAACTGAGACTCAAACTCCATTTCCCTGAGCACTTCGGTCACCTCTCTTTGCAGGTCGTCGAGGCTTGGTATACCATGATAGTTCACTGTGCGCGTTTCAACATGATCCTTTAAAATACTAACAATGTTTTCACACAAATATTAGGGTCAGGGGAGCTACCTGGAAATTCACTTGACAAGAAGAAATCAATACCACTGTTTCGAAGCAGCTCCTGTGTCTGAAGAGCCTTGAAACATGGTGTCTTATCATGCAAAAATGTGACTTCTTCAACAGATAACATATTTTCAGGATCTTTGAGGAAAGGAAATACTCCACCAGTAAGCACAGTTTCTCTGAAGTATTCGCCATTCCATGACTGTCCTTTTTCTTTGATGATCCACATTAACCATTTGGCTGTGAAACAGAGAAAAATTTCCAAACATTCAGGAAATTTCACAACTTGACGATAGTGCATGTCATCGCTGATATCATCCAACTTTGCAGCCCAAATGATGTCATTTTTATGATTTGCCTTCCTGACTGTGTAAATGAAGAATTCATCTGATGCGGCAACATGGAGAAAGTCAGCTTCATCCCAATCTTTAAGAAATGAACCACAAAACCATGCACGGTCTTCTCTTTGTTGCTGAGTGATGTTGGGATTGATGGTAACATGAAATGGCTTGATACCAGATTTTTTCAACTCACGATACACAGCACTATAACTTCTCTTCTTTCCCGTTTTGTTTCTAGTTCAAGCGCCAATTTACATAAAGACTTTCTTGGTCTACCCACTGCCTCAGCTATGATGTCTTTTGACTCTTGAGAAAGGACTTCAGGCCTTCCAAGATTCTCACTCGTTTCGCGAAGACAGTCATATGGATTTTTGTTCCAGTTTCTTTTAACAAAGGATTCATCTCTTTTAATGTATTTAGCTATCCAGGAACGTGAAATGAAGGATGCACCAGCATCCCTGGCCTCTCTGAAGGTTAAAGCCCAGATTCGGTCAATCCATCTGATTTTCTCCGAGTCGTTAGCTATGGCTGTATCTAACTCCATCACTCAGTCTGAAAATACAAGAAATGTAAAATGAAAAATAGCTTAATAGAAACTTAAAATAATGTACTTAGCAGAAAACTTCATAACTTTCCATTTGTTCTGTGGAGGGGGCCTCTAATTTCAAAACACCCAGTATATATATATATATATATATATATATATATATATATATATATATATATATATATATATATATATATATATATATATATATATTATATATATATATTATTTGTTTATATAAATACATTATTTGTTTATATAAATACATTATATATATATATATATATATTATATATATATATATATATATATTATATATATATATATATATATATATATATATATATATATATATATTTATATTTATATATATATATATATATATATATATATATATATATATATATATATATATATATATATATATATATATATTTATATTTATATATATATATTATATATATATATATATATATATATATATATATATATCCAAGTAGGGTGAGTCTCGACTCAGGATACAATCTCGAAGGCGAAGGGAAAAGACACCATTGTTACTACTAGTTTTTTATGCCAACATTTCACGACAGTTGCTATCGTCGCATTTTCAAGGCTGCAATGATTAAAAAACCTTCTTACAAAAAGTCACATTAAAACATCGATATATGCACATATAAGACAAATAAAAGTAAATTATAAAGACAAATAAAAGCAGGGGGGAAAGGCACAGGACATACCTAAACCACAGAAGTAATAAGACTAAAACAAGTTTTCTCAAGAACCCAGCAAGAGTAAGAAAGGACGAGAGAAGGAAAACATAAACAAAAGGTTAAGCGATAAACAGTTGGACAGTGGCTGTTTGAGTATTTAGTGCTAGGACTGTCTTCTTTATAATAATAGATCCAAGTGTATTGAGGTCATTTTCGTTTTGGGCTTGTCCTGTCATAGAAAAATCTTTATAATCAATTAATAATATCAGTTTTGCACATTTTTACATGATTTCTTATTTTTGAGTGTTCTGGATTAGTCAGTTTACATCTACTTCTGTAACTTACACCTTCATGGGACTCTATGCGAATCCATAGTAGCCTCCTCGTGCATCCGACGTAAATCCCACGATCTCATCCTGGGCACACATATTTATAAACGATGTTCAAAGACAATAGATGCCTAAGACGATCCTTGAATTTAAATAGCGATCTGATAGTGCGTGGATTCTTTGGTATAAGTTTCAGGTCTACAGTTGAGAACGTTCTTTGGAATATGCAAGACATTTCTTCCTAAAGGTGTTGTCATTTAGATAGGGAAAATTAGCATACGATTACATTTTCAGTACAGTTGTGATGGTGGGTGATGGATTCATTCTGGCATTCTACATTTTATAGAGCCTTCTGGAGACCAGCCTGTAGGAAAACAGTTATTCCTGAAATAAGTTGTTGAGGATGTAACTTCAACATGAAACATGGCCCAGGTTGAGGAATGAGTAAAAGCCATATGTAAAAAAGTTGAAATAGCATTCAAAATTGAGAAGGAATTGGATCTCCTGACGGGAGATTTGGAGAGGGTTCGGGCTTCAGACCTGTGGCCAGCACTGGCTCTAGGCTAGGCACTAGCTTGTTTGCTGGAGTTGAGGGCTGTGCAGGCATAAAGATCCAGCTGAAATCTGGCTCTGGGGGTGGTCCCATCCATGGAAGGTAATTGACCTGGAGGTCACAGCCTAGGATGATGTAAAATTCGTGGATTCTCTCCACCACTCCTAGGTGGCACTGCTTTATTATATGGCTCTCTGTTCCATGGGGCATGTCCACCCTTAGGAGGATGGTGGGAACAGTATAGGTGACGCCATCCACCCACTCGGAGGTCATTTCTTCATCCTCTCTGACTTGGGTGCCATTGGGTAGCACATGCCACACAATGGGAAACTTTGGCCTCTATATCGACCAGAGGTTTTACGGACCAAGAAGGATAGAGATGACCATCATCATGGAGAGCGACATGGGGGCCTCCCCTTGTGATTTCACATTGCAGTGAGTCATGTGTACAAGAGTCCAAGGATTTGGGCAGAGATATAACAGACCTAGTGGGACACCAGGTCCAATTCTGGGAATCCCCACACACACTACACAAAAGGCAGAACCTCCGCAACCACCCCTTAGTAGGAACCCAGCCCTTAGGCTGTGGGAAAGGAGCGGGGGCAGGCAGTGGCACTAGGTCTGGAGGAGGGCCAGGGTTACACACTAGCTGAATGGTTCTTGCAGGGCACTTTCTATAATTCTGGGTGTGCCCGTAGGCTTTGCACGCTCTGTAATATGCCTTACTGAAATCTCTTTTGGAGGGAAGCTTCAGAAGGGTTCCCCTTTCAGCTTGGCTCTTAGGGTGTCTTTCTAGCCAACAGTAAGCATCATGTTCAGATATTCTTGTAAACTGTACCCAGTATTGCCTGCTATCTGTGCACACCTATCATAGGCAGCAGCTGCCTCTCATAGGTGGCGATTATAATAAGGAAGACACTAGTTAGTTTTGAGGATTAACACAATGCACAGGTCATAGCCTACAAATGCACAGGTATTATTTTACAATGCATGGGTCAAAGCCTACAAATGCAAAGGTATAATTATTTGAATTTGTTTAACTTCCTCACAGACACAGTGGCAACAGGAGCAGAGTTTTGATAATGTTAAAATCTTAAGATGACCACACCTACAATGGCGTGGAATGGGAGTCCCCCCCCAAAAAAAAATAAGGATGGCGCTGGCACTAAACGTGTTATATGGTTCCGAAGAACAGAGATTTGACACCCTACAAGATTTACCTGCAGATGTGACTGAGTTCCAAAGAACTGAATAGTTCAAAGGCACAATAATGTGCAGATTGGTTCACGAAGAACAGTTTGGTTGAGCTTACACAAGGTGATCAATAATCAAGCAGAGGCTGAATGCTTGGAGCAATTAATTAGAGAACATGCAGTGGACGATGGCACTTAATGTACTTTTGTGTATAAAACATAGAAAATGGTTAACTCACCCACTAACACAAGGGAAACACTGAGCAGAGATGTGGTTCATTTATAACAGATTACATAAATAACATGCAATGCAACAATGGCACACTAATGAGCCGTGTGGAACACACACAAAAAATATAAAATTAGCACAAAAAGCACATTGATAAATAAGTACAGGTTACGAACAGGGTTGTAAAGTTCCCAGTTGGGTATATAGATAAGACTGGGAAATTCCAGTAAAACACTGCCTAGTACATAAAATTGGTTTGCTTTATTTTTAGTAAAAATTTCACTTATCCAAGGTATAGCAGTAATCAGCACTCGCAGGGACAATAGCAATAATTACATTAGCATGTCTAAATGTGTAGCGGAAGTCAACACTCGCGAGGACAGTGTTTTTTTTTTTAGAAAAGGATGTGATTCCAGAAATTGATATCTGACACGCAGAATTAATGGTTGCTAATTCGCATGACTTGATTATTATAGAGGCAAAGGTTGTATAATAAAATCAACTCATATACCAAGGTTAATAACATGTTCCCTACAATACTGGGTAACAAAGCATAACTTAAGGAGAAAAAACTCTCTCAAATGAAGTAAACGAAGTGTAGCTTAAGAATGCGTATTAAAAGATAATGTAGAGCTAATAAAATTGATAAAGTTTCCCGCTTAAGTTACAATGAATGATATGACAGTGATCAATTGCCTTTTAAAAGGAGGAGGTATGTAATGTTTGCATTTATTTTCAAGTGCAAAATGATTAGATTTTTAAGTGACAATAATAAAGGAAATTGTAAGAATTATAAGATGATCTCCCTACAGTGATATCAATTTGTGTAAGCATTAAATGGAAATTTGTATGTGTGTGCTCGATAACAGCACAAAATGTATGACAGTGATTCTTGAAATGGCTGCCTTGGGTTTGACAGGCGAAGGACACGCATCTCTCTGCCAGACAACTGACGGTGAATTCAAAATGGCATTCAAAATGGCCGCCTTTTGTTTGTAAACAATCTCATATGTGCTTTTGTTTCCAACAAGAGTGGTCAGCTGAGCGAACTTTGTCACTCAATCAAACACATTAATACCTGCATTCTTGCTTTGTTGTATGAGATACAAAGGAACTACATGAATTTTCTCTGATGGAAGGATGCTCAAGTATGCGTAGCATGTAATTAATGCTTGGAAGCACGAATAATTACTTTGCTGGACAAGGGATTTTAAAACACCATTGATATTCTGGGAGCATAAGGTGAGGTTTTACTTGCATGTGTGGGGGTGAATGAATTCTCCTGAAACTCGTCACACATACGAAAATGTACGAATGCACACACAAAAGCAATAAAGTCTTTCTTAGTTTTGAGAAATACATTTATTTGTAATGTCTACTTTGTTGCTAGTATAGTTTTTAGCGGGTTTGGTAAATGATATACAAATAACACAGTGACTAAGCTACCTAAGAATTGTGAGATCAAGTGAAAGTTTTCTGGTGAGCAAAATTCACTGACACGCACGGTGGACATTGCAGCAGACAGAGCTAGCCTGACAGCGGAGTGAGTTGCCAATCGTGGAATCCCTTACCTTGCAGATGAAATAAAAATTCCACCAACCTATCAAAAGAGAGAATTGTACACTTTTCTCTCGAAGGACATGCAGTGAGTTCACCTAGCTAATGGTTAACACTACTACCTGACAGCTAACCAATTTCATGTAGGCACTGACATGCAAATGGCAAGAACCCTAACTTACTACTCTCTTCCTGACTGAGTGTCTGCTCTCTGCTTACCAACTTGACAGTGCTAGGTTCAAAACGCTTTCACTCTCACAGGTTTGAATTTATTCCCTAATCACAACTCAAGATACATCATGCATTAGATCACTAATTTCCTACCCATTGAAAGGTGAATAAACACTTTTAACACTGTTTCTAAAACCACTATGCCTTCCGTTTCTGGTTCCAAATTGCCTTTTGAAGAAATTTCTATGTTGCAGGGTCATATCAATTGCTTACCAACTTGACAGTGCTAGGTTCAAAACACTTTCACTCTCACAGGTTTGAATTTATTCCCTAATCACAATTCAAGATACATCATGCATTAGATCACTAATTTCCTACCCATTGAAAGGTGAATAAACACTTTTAACACTGTTTCTAAAACCACTATACCTTCCGTTTCTGGTTCCAAATTGACTTTTGAAAAAATTTCTATGTTGCAGGGTCATATCAATTGCTAAGATTGGGGAGGTGATTACGTTAATTCTAATCCCATTAATTAGCAACATCCTGGCAAGGTCGCCATTGTTATGGGCTTACACAGGGGGGGTGGTGTGAGTACTGGTCGTTGAAATAATAATTTATCATTACAAGAAAGCCAGTCGTAAGCCCATAAACTAAAGAAATGCAAAATTAACGAAGAAATGGTACATCACCAAGTGAAAATGGGTTTCTTAACAGTAATTTATTATTTACAGTTACAACATGGAAGAAATTACCAAGGAAACTGAACACTTTCACTAAAGTAAGTTGTGAATTTACGCAACAGCAATGGTTGAGTGAGTTAGATAATGCATTACAATTATGAATACTGGTGCAAGTGGTCCCATGAGCCAATCAGGCAATAATTCTATCAACCTCATTAGGGAGGAAATTTACATGCAATGAGGAACACAAACACATGGTTATGCTGGTAACAGCATCGATAACACTCCTGGAATGAAACGATTCTAGGTAAGAATAACACTGAAATGATATTCTCTATAACTGAATAAATGCAAGAATTGGAGGGAGATTTTTCACTCTACTCTCTTGCTAGCAAGGGGTGAGAATAACTTTATACACTATAAAGGAATTCCACATGGGATGTAGATACACTGTTTAAGTTGACAAGACAAGAAGTTGCTTCAGTAATGAAATGTGAGAGAGAGGCACATTACCTTCATTGTTTCTTGACTTTGGATGTGATCCAAGGTATCGGTGTTGTCCGAGAATCAGCACTTCTGTCCACCGTGAATAAAGTGTGAGTTCCAAAATCACCCTGGCTCTGGGGTTGTCGGGCATCGATGTTACCCGGTCTGACCGTCTCCCAGAACAATCTGTCTTGAACCGTTTTGATGGCATGGCCTCTGTGTTTGTGAGGTCTGGATTGGGGCTGGAGGCATCGCTTCAGGCCACGGATATGACTTTTACCGGGAAATTAGGAGAAGGGCTTGGCCACCTTAAAGTTTCGAAACTCAGCAGGTGGTAAATGGGATTTGGGATTAAGGCAGGGGACAGCTCTCTAATCCCGCACATGTTTTCCCTTGAGACTCGT
>NC_089762.1:6271046-6326046 GCF_040412425.1 Macrobrachium rosenbergii | reverse complement strand
CGGCAGTGTCATCTTCCTCTACAGCTACAGCAGCTTCTCTGGACCAATTTTCTGTAGACTCTCAGACAATGTAGATTCATTATTTTTATTATCACCCTTATTGGGGAGAAGTCTTTTTATAAGAGCAGGGCTTTTGAATTCAATGGCTGTTACTATTTCACGGCATCCTCCGCTCGACGCCTTTGTGTGAAATATCTGATTTTCCTTCGATATTCTGCTTTTTTGGCAAAGAAGGGATTTCCTTATCCAGACATCTGTGGACTAGTCGTTTTGCGCAGTTAGGTTGTTGTTGCTTACCTCTGTACTGGTCTTTGCCCTTCATTAATATGAGAATTTTTGCATGCTTGTACGAGAACTCGTCTGTAATGTTGTGGCCTCGTCCTTGGCCTTGCCTGGTTGCTTGCGTGTTTTGCAGCCCTTGCATGGTTTGGTGTTTGTATTTGCTTGCTTGTGTGTTAGTGAGCATGCGATTTTGTGTATGGCCCGTACGTACTCCAGGCGTGAAAAGACATTTATTGGGCGGTACCATTCTCGGTGGCCATTACAATCATGATGAGTGACAGCTCGGTCACGCCACCTGCTTACTCACATCATTATGAAGGCTCATTTGCAAAGGCTGTTTCTCATTATTGCCATAATTCGTGAGACGTCCTAAAATAGTTCACCGTTTTCTTTGAAAACAAAGTAATCTTTGATTACATATTGCCATTATATCACTTTATTTGTCTTAGTTTCATGCAGTATTCTTTCTTGTAGTTGAGTTATTATTACATCTTTTTCGTAGTAAGTAAGTGTGATTTTTGTTGAAGAATATCATTAAAATTTCCTGCAAATTCCTCTCTTTTTTGTGCAGGTTTTCAAAAGGGGATTTTCATTTCCCGGTTTATTTATTTATCAGCCCTCAGCCTGCGATGACGTCGCCAGCAATTTTTTCTTCATTCGTGAGAATAGAGGAACAGCAATACCATCAAATTAGGTGTTCTTATTACTGAGTTATGGCGCACCCTATGCGGAACCTCTCTCTCTCTCTCTCTCTCTCTCTCTCTCTCTCTCTCTCTCTCTCTCTCTCTCTCTCTCTCTCTCTCTCTGTTTATATTTATGTGGCCATGTTAAAAACAATGATGTTTTAATGAAAGTATATTCTACCAGAGGCTGCATGTAGATTTGTTCAGTCCAGGGCAATGCATTGTGAGGACTTTAGTTATTATCAATTTAATGGTACTGTGCGGACTGTTATGGTATTGTATAGTTGTATATAAAGTTATCTGACCTAGTCGATCAAAAACCAAAGTTTAATCTTTCTCTTTCTCTCTCTCTCTCTCTCTTTCTCTTGAGAGAGAGAGAGAGAGAGAGAGAGAGAGACAGACAGACAGACAGACAGACAGACAGACAGAGATTATACTTAGAACTTTCTATATATATATGTATATATGTATTTATGTATAGACAGTATATATATATATATATATATATATATATATATATATATATATATATATATATATATATATATATATATGTATATATATATATATTATATATATACATCTATATATATATATATATAGTATATATATATATATATATATATATATATATATATATATATATATATATAATATATATATATATATATATATATATATATATATATATATATAATGTGTGTGTGTGTGTGTGTGTGTGTGTTCATGTACGTATATTGATGCAAAACATGTAGATTTCGGTAGAAGATAACAAATTATATTTGTGTGTTATTTGGTTCTGTTTGAGTCCAGGCAGGAAAGAGAGTGAAAACTGCGACTTGTGTAAGGGAGGCTATCAAAGCTAGTTTTGGCATTAGGACCAATGACAGTAGTGCCAAGATCTGCACCCACTAGTGCAAGCAACCTGTGCGACAGTAGACACTGGAGGATAAAATACATCATGGTCAATCAACCCTTGATCAAAATCTTTACAGTTTTCAGAACAAACGGAACACTGTGTAATGACTTTCATACCTCCTTCTCCTTCCTCTTATAACTCATTCATCTGTTAAAGGAAATGTATGTATAGTACAATCTCTCATGGGTGACAAAACTTTTATTACAAACAGTGAGTTTCAGACACTTCGGGAAATATGTCAGAGATTCCTGCATGTCATAATAAGATACACTCTTGCCAGATTTTTGGAACGTTTAGTGAACGATTTATTTAAAACCCTCTTTTGATTCTCTTTCTTTCCTCATTCCTTTACCTTTTCTTTATTCCCTTTCCTCACGTTCATTTCTTCTTCTTGAAACAATGTATTTTATTTTCTGATTTCAAATGTACATACAAAATCATATAAATCTTTTCCATCTGGATTTTGGATTCACTCGGCAGCTTATATAACACAGCAGTAACGTAAATACGAAGGGAAAAGTGATAACCAAGGAAAGTACAAAAATTCTACGATATTCATTATGATAAAGCAACAAAAGAAAACGCATCCTAAAATGACACCTAGCAAGGGGATTGCAATAAGCGCGTAAAAAAAGAGAGAGTAAACGAAAGGGCTGAATGAGTGAGAACAAAGAAAATGCGTCAGGAACAGGATCGAAAGGAAACCGACGAACTGGATTTCATTGACTCTATATGATACAACACATTAAAAGGAACACCTTATCGACTACCTTAAGAAAGCATGGGAAATTAATTCCTCAGAGACAATATCTTCATAACGTTAAAGACAAATGGCAAATCAAAAATCAGCAAAATCAATATGCGGGAAAGAAAATCAGTTATGAGAAATGAGAAGTAAACATTGCTTGTCTGAACGTTGCAAAGATTCAAATAAGCCTCTCGTACAATAACTTCTGTTATCTTGATTGTAACCGCCCAACATGAACTCAAAATGCTTCACGACTTGAATCTCTCTGTTCTCTGGTCATTTCTGATACCTTTATGGTTTCATGGTTTCACTATTCCTAGCAGCCCCTATTTATATTTAACTGTGATGTGAATCACACTTCCATTGCGTGCCTTTACTTTTCCTGGTTAATCATGCCAGAAAAACTACAGAATATTGTATTGCTTGTATGGGCCATAAGGTGACTTTAATTCTTCCAGCAAAATTACTTGAAGGTAGATGACACAGACATGAAAAATGCTAAATATGGATATTGGTAAAAGTCTTTACTTTTCCAAACAAATCTTGAGTGATTTCAGGTATGAACGTCAAATGATTTTTACTGATCCTTAAATAAGACCAAGGCATATTGTGTCAGTAAATTGTTAAGTAGCGAGCAAGGATCACAAAATGGTGGAAAATACCAGATTCAACGAATCTCTGCTATTATAACTTCCACAGTTTTTTTTTGGTCTAATCCAACTTTTCATCTGTTCTTTAATTACAAAAATCGCGTTTTTTTTTTTAGATGGCATTAGCTAGCATGAATGCTAATTAAGATGCTACTATAAAGTCCTGAGAGAATTCTCATTCGCAATATCCTTTCCAAAACAAAACGCAGACAAATTGGCTCGTTTGGTGTCGTTACAGCGATCAGCAATAATCTGAGTTCCACCGGAAAAAGCAAGGTGTGTACACGACTGTCGGTCATCTTCCACCAGCCCCACTTGGGATGTGATCTCATGGCTTATCAGGTAGTGCATGTCTCATTTCTAGTTTTCCCCCACGAGAGCACAGGTATCACCATGACACAAGCTGCAGTCGATCCACAGTGATCAGTTAGAGGTTGACTGCTCAGCAGAGACAGAGCCAGAGTTATGGTCTCACTTTTCTCTCCAAGGAGATTAGGAGTGCACTGTCTGTCCCTCTCCATATACTGTAAGGCTCTTTTGAGATCGCTGTTAGGGTGGGCCGTGGGAGTCATCCTTCGATGGTTGGTTTGTCTCAAAATGTAATTTTGGTCTGCTTGGTGATGATAGGTCATGGGGATTTGACCTGGCTGCCCTGGCATTCTCCAAATGGTCTAGGCCGTGGCAATTAGGTACCAGTTGTTTTCTCTATTGTCCAAATTTCTTTGTGAGTAATATACTAGGCTGCTCAGCTTATGGACACATATACTAGCTGCATCTGATCTCCTGGGAGGAAAGGAAAGATAGCAATCGACATTCAGTCATTTGGATTGATAAAAGAAAAGATCGTGTGGTGTTCCTAATGACTTGTGAGTCAGGTTCGCCCCAAAAAGGTTGGTAGTTATGAAAAGAAAAATAAGAAAATTATAGGAATTTTGGAAATACAAGTTCCTAAGGTTGAAAACTGTTGTTTGTCATTCTCTCGGCCTTTCTTCTTTAGATTAGAGAATAAATTCGTGATTGACATTTTGCTTAATAACACCAACATAGGAATAAGAAGTGCAAGATTGAGAAATTATTAACTTGCCTTTTAGATACAAAATAAATAAAAAAAAAATCGAGAAGGGGTAGGCTGATACTTGGGTCACGACTCTCTCTCTCTCTCTCTCTCTCTCTGTCGAGCTACCTTCTATCAGGACATGTAGCTATATATATATATATATATATATATATATATATATATATATATATATATATATATATATATATATATATATATATATATATGTATATATATATATATATATCGTATATATATATATTCAACATTAAGCTAAATGTCGTAACAGAAGACAACTTTAAAGAGAGAAACACTTTATTGTACAAAAATTTACAAAGTACAGCGCAGAGCAATAGGCAACCCAGACGCTGTATGCGTATAGGAGAAAGCCCTCTATAGTGAATGGCATTGGTATTATACACACCTTTTCCGCACTATTGATTACTAGACTTGAATCATTCATCAGGGCTGATACGGTACTCGGGTAGTGCCACAAAATATAAATGATTACAGGTGGCTGCACTTGGCAATTACAGTATATTAATTAAAAATTATTCATTAAAAGATTGCACTGCAAGATGTGGCCCATAAATTACTAAGTATGAAGCATTTGTATATATTGTGCATCAAAAAATAATTTGTATTATTGCTTTTAAAATATACACTTCGTCAGGTTCCTGACAAGGATCATAAATGCTAAACAGAAGCATATGGTCTAATTCACAGTGATTAATGTACAATTTGTTAGTTTATGTCTTTTTAAAACATATAAGTTTCAAATAAATTCTCAATGGAATGCATTACATGAAGACGAGATTAAGTCATTAAAGGTAGGGTTTATGCAAAATGTAAAAATGCCTTAGTTCTATTGACGCCAACAGGTTGCTGCAGAATGAAAAATACTACAGTACAGTATGGTTTATGATCAGTATGCTACAGTAGTTACATGCCTATTGTCTATCTGGAGCAAGCAAAATTTTTGATGAGATGTCACTACCCTTTTCAATACAACGGGTTGTAGAAAATGCTTAAGGAGGTCATCTTCACTCAATCTGTCTCCCTGTGGCCTGTAATGAGTAATCTCTTTACACTCCGTGAGATGATGGCTTGCAGTGCGCTTCCTTAACTCGCCACATAGTTTGCAGCTTGTTTCTGATGGACTGACAGCTGGCAGGTGCTGGCTCTGCATCCTTAGTCTGCTATACGTTGTTTGCTCTCTTCTGCTTGCCAGTTTGCATTGTTTGTAGTCGGGTGGTTTTCCCTCCGGTAAAGAAAAAAAACAATAAGGACAATCAGGTAAGAGGCAGACCACTCGGCAGAGACATGGCCAGAATGGTGGGTCACTCTCTCTCTCTCCGAGAAAGTTGCCGGTCCTCGGGTTCACGGTTTGGATGCCTGGTTCAGGTCAAAATGTAGCCTTAGTCTAATTGGTGTTGTCAGGTCGTGGAGATGTAACCTAGCTGCCTGGCATCCTTAAAATGCAGAGGCGGATGGCCTTCATGACAAGGTGCCCATTATTTGCAGGCGTCCTTATGAAAAAATACTACACCTTTTCACACAAGAGATCAGACAGATTGCCCAATGTCGGTGATAATCCACAGATGTTTTGCTAAGTTTATCATGTTGTTTGACACTTCTTCATGTATGAATGGCGAAGAGTGAAACTGATTTCACATGTCACAGCAACTGTTTGCCAACCGTTTTGTCACACTGCTAATTGACAAACCAGTTTTAAAAGGGACAGTGAGACATAATGATTGACAATTTCATATATTTATTTGACTCTTAACAAAAACTCAAAATATTCAAATTTTACACATAAAGTTGTAAGGACTGTGCAAAAACATAAATGGTGTCCATAATTGTATCCAAAATTACTTAGAACAGAAATAACAGTACTCTAATGTCCGGCAATAACGATAACTAGCCGAACATGAATTAGCAGTTACAGTAGAGACGGCAGCCACCTCTATACTGTACTGTACTTGTCTTAGTAGGTGTTTTCTCTGCATTCTCAGTCATGTTATTCCTATCTTGTATGTAGCATGAATATCAACTCAGCTGATTAGTATTCAATTGGCATTTTATGTTCGTACTCCAGTTGATGAATCGTCTGACGAACCAAGTGAAGCTAACTGACAAAGAGTCATAATTCTTTAACATTAATCACATTGACAAATAAATAAAATTTAAATACATACTGTAAATTACCTTACGTATGATTTTTGTGTGAAAAATATATAATCATGTGCTAGATTCAATACCATACCAAATTACTCTCAAGGTCACTTAGACAGGTTAAAAGGAAATATTTATTGATTGACGGGGATAGTAAAACATTGAACATTGTTGCATGTTTATTTGGCAGTTTACAAAATTAAGTGAATACATTATAACCATGATTATTTACAAATCATTCACAAATATCAAAAGAAATATATATTTCTTAAATCATTTAGTACAACCGAAAAGAAAATCACACTTTGTATAATAGGTGTTCAAATTAATGAAATGCATACCTATGCATTATTTTACAAGAGTTCTGAAATACATCTTGGAAAGGGGTAAGATATATATATATATATATATATATATATATATATATATATATATATATATATATATATCCTGTTACTTAATCCCAAATGTCTTGACGTTCAAGGCATCTTCTGAAGTAGGTCTGGCTATGCTGATAATTCGCTGAGCATAAATCAGCATCTGCTGTATAGTCGGGATGGCATCCATTACCACTTGCTTGAGTAAACTCGTGTTCTGTACACGCTCTCAGCATCATATTATGTTCTCTTGCAGCACGAGCATCAGCTCTATTGAAAATCCCATTTAACTGCCTTTTGATGTTATCTTTGAGAACAGAAAAACAATTCTCGATAGGATTCAAGAATGGAGAATACTCAAGGAGTTTATTTCTCGCTCCTCAAAGTCCTGTTCAGCTCCAGCATGGATTGGTGCATTCTCTATTAATACCACAGTAGGATGTGGACCTAATACGACAAAGAGCGAAGTCATGAAGTCTTTGAAAATGACTTTGTTCACCGACTGAATATTAATTTCATAATAAAACAAACCTGCTTGATTAGAGATAGCAACTATTAAGGTTACATTATTTCCTCATTGCTCTGCCACAATCTTTGTGGCACGCTGACCACATTCCGAGATCATTTCAAAGTGATTAGTTCTCCATCCAAAGTTCTTGATATTGTCATATTACACACATGACGCTTTCTTAGAAATGCTTGACGAAGTGATGGGTTAGTTCAGCAAGCGTCGCTGTAGGGGTTTATAGCTCAACAAGCATCACTAAAAAGTGGTTAGTGCCATTCTCCACAGACGCCTGACGTCTTTCTCCTGTCTCGATAAACTTGCGAATTATTTCCTAAGCTGTTGTCCTTGGGATTTGCAATTCAGCAGCGCTGATATCCAGTCTCATATCGGGCAACAATTCTTTCACGATCTTCATCCGGCACTCTGCGATATCTTCTGGGAGACATAGTGAAGAATTATTTGAACGATCTATAAGTGTAGTATGTTGTAACGTGCAAGTATACCGTCCTCCTTGGACAGGACAACCATATAGGTACTGTCGCTATCGAACAGAAACAGCCCCTTACTTGTGCTTTTAACAAGCCTAAATTATTGCCTTTTTAGTTGTTGGGTATTATAATTGGTCTAGTACGAACAAATTCCTCAAAAATCATAAGTAGGGTAATTAATTTCAATACAGCAATTGATTTTGTTAATTGTCAAAGTGAAATATGATTGTTAAAAAATTTTGGCAAACTGTCAATTCACGTTTGTTGGTTTGTCAAACGATTTGTTAACTGTCAGCTGTTTCGTTAGACTGCCATACTTCTGAGGAATGTCAGTTAGTTTTGTTACTTCGTACGAAGTATTTTGTTGTGTGTCAATTCAATCTGGGGTCTGTCAATTTGTTATGAGTTATGTCAAACCCATATGTAACTCTGTCTGAAGTGAAGTGTGAAAAGGTGTATACCACACCGTCCGTTTGATCTTTTGCAGAGAAAGAGAAGACTTTTGTAGAATCCATAGACTGGAGGCCATACTGGAAAAGACAGTAGGTACTGAAGCAAGGTAACCACCAGCTGCCTTGGAATGACGAACATCTTTGCAGTCCTTCAGTCCCGAATTTCAGAGGTTTTTCCGCCAGTGCTTATAATACCTGCACCTGAAAAGACCATTCAGTCATCCAGTTTTGTCATCTAGCATCAGCAAGGAAGAAAGGGCGAGATCATTGAACCCTCAGACTTGAATGACATCCCTGAAGAAATGTCACAAGTCTGATGTATCTCGACGCTAATTCATATGAAACATTACAGGTAATGTTTAATATGACTTTTATATATATATGAAAAAGAAAAATGTACCTGTGTGTTACGTATGTATGTTTGTATATGTATAGACACACGCATATAAAAAAATATAAAATATATATATATACAGTATGTATATATATATATATATATATATATATATATATATATATATATATATATATATATATATAATATATATATAAATATATATATGAAATAAATAGCCCCAACTCTTTCTCATAAGGTATATTTTTTATTACCAGTATATTGTACCTATTGTCTACCTTCTTCACATGTAACGAAATTTTTTTGTGTTATGCAAAAAGTTTTAGATTATCCTTCAGTAGCTAGACATTTATCAGATTAGGAAGCGTAATTCACTGCAAGAGCAAAAAATATTCGAAAAGATTGCAGTACAGTGCAAGTGCAGAGTAGCAGAAGGTGCTCTGGCTAATCTTTTTAGTACATTTATTTGTTTGCAAGACATTAAATATGAATCGCTGGATCTCTGACACCTTTCCAACTACTCGGGTGACAGTCTCCTGTAAGGCTTCAGGTAGACAGTGAAAGCAGGAGCTGAAGTGGTCTTGGAGGACAGACGAACTGCTGAACAGCCGAGCGAGGCGCCTCTTCGGCAATCGGTTCTTTATGACCCAGACAGACAGCGTGAATTATATCGTGTTGCCTATGGATGCTAATTGGGGTTTCGGTTCGTTTGTTTGGAAGTTTGTTTCTCTCTCCATTAGATATTATTCATACTGAATTTTTGGTATTAACGCAAAAATACATTTTTTTTGCTACAGCAGGAGAGGTTTGCTGTTCAGGTAGGAAAACGCTTTTGATACGTCTAGTATAAATGTAACAGAATGCACTTCAGTAGACCTTTCATTAAATTGTGATGGGCTTTAATTTATTAAATTTTAATTGCGCATATGTGTGTGTGTAAATTCTATATATATGATAGATATATATATATATATATATATATATATATATATATATATATATATATATATATATATATATATTAGTTAAAACATGCATTTCTTTTTTCAAAGGACAATTGTGGGAGTTAAGAACTTTGGTTTAAAAGCAACTGAAACCAGAGATGAGTATGCAGTCCTTTGGCTCTTGTCTACGTCTTCCTATAAAC
The DNA here is from genome assembly GCF_040412425.1 of Macrobrachium rosenbergii. NCBI lineage: Eukaryota > Metazoa > Arthropoda > Malacostraca > Decapoda > Palaemonidae > Macrobrachium > Macrobrachium rosenbergii. The sequence continues at coordinate 6,316,202 of NC_089762.1, read as the reverse complement.
ACCTCCTCCCCCCCTCCCCTCCCCCTCCCCACCCGCTGTATATTTCTCTCATCCCGGTTCCGCCCAGGAATCTAACCTGTGAACCTTGAACAGAGTCCTGATGTAATCACGTTTTTTTTCTCTCTCCCTCTCTTTCTCTCTTAGCTTTGACTTTGTCTGATACAAGCGGATACAAATATACATTCTTTTTTAACAATATTAGATCAATGATGTGATTTTTGCCAGAACCATGCAGCGAGTGTGTGAATCGTATGTCCCTTCCATGTTCAACTGCCACTTTTGGAAATATCAGATTTCGATGGCGTGAACAACTACACGACAACAACTTAGATCTGAAGCTGCAAGCTCTGCCGTTACATTTAATTAATGTGCTTTTCACCTGCGTTTATACTCCTTTCCTCTTTCCGTTTGTCATACTGCTGGATCTCTCTTCATCTTTTTTGCCTCCTTCTCTTTTTCCATGCCGACCCCATGTGTGAGTGATCCGGTATCAGTGTCCAGTCTTAGAGTCGTATTACATCTCTGCCTGGTATCATCTCATCCAGTGGTTCAAGGCGAGTGATCAGCGTATGTGACGTCACCGGTATAAAGCTAAAACTCACTTGAAGGGAAACGACAGAAGGCTGGTTTTCATATGTTGGAGAGTGGGCATCCACCCTTACTGACGAGGAGTTTTCCATTAGGGTGTGATTCTCCATCATATTGCGAGAGTCGCGACCGAATCGTCCCGGGGAGAGTTTTGAGTCTCCTGCAGGCCACCTGATTAGCACCCCGAGAACTGGACAGTAACAGGTACGTTAATCCAAGGATGTGGTGATGTATCTTTACAAGTCTTATTCGATAGTGTCTTTTATTCTTGTTTACGTCCATATATTGTTTATTTTGCCAAGCTTAGGATGGCTTGTCACGTCTATTTTAGTAGGTCACTTGGCAAAAGATATGAAAAGGAACATGTTCTTAGAGTAAGTTATATTTTTTAGCTAAATATATCCGTAATTTATGAGGTTGGGAATTGCCGGGGCGGCATGATCATAACTAGAAGGGATGATGGTCACAAATACCTTTCAGGTCGAAGAAATTATATTTTTATATGCGAAGCCTTAATAGACAAGGCACTGTACTGCATATCGCCATGAAGGGTTTCCGTCGCAGGGGCCAGCCGGGAGGACGGTTTTTCCTGCTTAATCGGTTCTCTCGTGTAACCATCTCTAATGAACGTATCTGCTCATGACTTGCCGTGGAGGTCATTTTGTCTTCTTGCTTTGCAAGTCATCGTCAGTAGAATCTCTCTCCCTTGAATTTCGGGAAGTGGTGGTAGCTTAGCCAGCCCACAAACTGAGGAACCGGTGTTCCCAAAACCCTGCAGCCGCTGTTGACCTAGTTAGTGATTTGTGTGTCTAGTTGTTAGTCGACATTTGGGTCGTACCTGGATTGGAGAGAAAGAAATAAACAGTCCTCAAGATTCTGTCAAAATGATTTGATTGAAACTTGAGAGATTCAACCCTTTTGGCTGAAATCGTTCGTAAGAGACTTACTTCATTGCCCATTGCTCTCTCTCTCACTGAGGGGCTCCTCCTCAACAAGAACAAGATCCTGTGCCATTGCAAAACTGCTCCAGTCTCAGAGTAACAAACGATACTCAGAGGAGGGATCAGGAAAGCTTCAGGTGGCAAAAGTCATTTTCCCGAAGTTTTCCTATAGTTGGCGATTAACAATGAAAGACTTTCTAATATGCTGATCCATTACAAGCAGCCGAGAATAGAAATGAAATTATGTTTTTATAGTTTACAACAGATTTAAACTTTTTTAAAACCAGTTAACAAACGAAAGCACCGACCTAAGAAGATTTGGAATCTCAAAATGCAAGCAGGACATGCTGACTTGAACAAGCACAGAAACACACGTCCCGGTTATGCATCTGCTTTACAATGTAGTTTGAAACTGCACTTCGAGTAAAGAGATACTCGTGGAACAAGGAACTAGTTTTTATTACAAATACATCTAGCCCTGAGAGACAATATCGGCGGCACTGATCGTAGGGTAGATACTGTCATGTTTCATATGTCGGAAGCTTTACGATAATAATAATAATAATAATAATAATAATAATAATAATAATAATAATAATAATAATAATGATGAATATATATTGCCGATAAGTACTCTTTTAGTTTTAGGATTTCCATCTGTTATTTCAGATGGAAGGATGTCAATGTGAACAAAGCAGCTTGTCCATCTTAGGTTTCACTCGGCTAGCAATATATCTCAAATTGGACTTTATAAACGTAAGCTCAGTAAAAACTAGTAAAAAATGCGCCGAACTTTCCTACCACCGACTAACTCTCAGTCGCTCACCAAACGTGGTCAAGAGGTGGTGTGTCGCACGCCTCTGGAAAGCGCTGACAGACGCACGATCTACGGCTAACCTTAACCTTAAATAAAATCAAAACTACTGAGGCTAGAGGGCTGCAATGTGGTATGTTTGATGATTGGAGGATGGATGACTAACATACCAATTTGCAGCCCTCTAGCCTCAGTAGTTTTTAAGATCTGAGTGCGGACGGACAGACAAAGACGTCTCAATAGTTTTCTTTACAGAAAACTAAAAAAATCCTGATTTTGGTGTCAATTAAAAGCTGAATATAATTTAATTGTCGTTAATCAAAAAAATTTAGCAAACAATAAGTCAGCATGACGAGTTTAAATTGGCCGATGAAAATTCCTCTATTTGGCTTAGAAAAATACTTGCCAAAAATATAATAGGGATGTGTACACTGTTTGGCACAAATTAAAACTACGATGAATTGCTTTTGAATGATGAATAAATTATTTATGTTTACGGTCGTTACTGCACAGTAAAATGCACTTAAAATACTTTAGAGATAGCGAGGGAACTCTCCAGTAAACAGCATTATAAATTCTGAAATTACACAAGCAGATACAAAGCTTTGTAATAAAACAAATATATTAAAATTTGTAATGACTATTACGAGGAATCAAACTAATTTATGTACTTTTTTTGCAGAGTAAAAAATAAGAAAAAAGTTATTTTTATGAAGTTTTGCGAATTATTCCAAAACTTTTACTCAAAAAACTGTTAGCAGCAGTGTGAATAAAAGAGTGAGAGATAGAGAGAGAGAGGGAGGGAGATATGGGCGTTTGCACATGTACTTTGAAGTTGTTTTCTGCTGTAAGCACGAGCATTTGTAAGTGACTTAAGCAGGTACATAGCTTGTAAAGAAGCAATATAAAGAAGCTTGGTGAAAACTACAAGAGAGCATACTGTATAAAAATTGCGGAAAAATATGTAGCAAAAATAAAGTGACAGAGATATATGAATTTTATTCCATCATACAGTCCTCTGGGTAACTGCTTTTCCATTGTTGTTTTATGCCGGATAAAGCGTCAGAAGAAAGCTTGGAAAAAACTTCCAGTGATTGTAGCCCGAGAGTGCGATAGAGAGAAATGTGTGTGGGATAAAAAGGTGTAACTTAGGGAAACTAAATGATACACCGAATTTCTTAACCAGGGTATCTGCTGAACAGAGACCTTTGTCAAACTTGGTCAGCTGTCTTAAAGATATCAGTAATGATGAAAGTTTCCCCAAAGTCTCACACACAAGATGTCTAAAGAATTATGTTACGGGCAAGAAAGACACCAATAGACCTGGCCTTACAGGAACCTGTATTGGTGAACCCTCAAAGATGCGAGACCTCTAAGAAGCCTGAGAAAAGAGAATATTGGATAAGACATGGGGTTAAAAAGGGACATAGTAGGAATAAAGAACATTGGCGCTTCTGAGAGAAAAGTTAGCTGAAAAATGAGAGCACAGTGGTGCAGTCTTTTCTGTAGGGGAACAAGCCAGAAATCCACCAAGACAGGAGAGAGGAAGAATGCTGGACTTCTAAAAGCTGGTGAAAAGTTTATCGGCGAAGGACCAGAAACACCTTCAGGAGAGAACGTGAGGGTATCACATTTCTTCATAGAATGAGAAAACTTCTTCATTTGAATTACTGGGATACAACAGTTCCTGGCATACACCAAAGAAGTATGAGCAGCGGCGGCAGCAGTGGAATGCCTCCTTGAAATGCTTTATTTAAAGGATGCTGAGTAGCAAGAGCAGTTAAACAAAAGGTTAAGAGAAAATTTATACTAGAAGGGACAAGATGCCCAACAACTGTAGTTAAACCTCAAGCCAAATCAGGTAACATGAGGTCAGGGATCTGACTACGAAAAAACAATCCCTAATGCAAAATCAAGGATGAAAGCTTGAATGTCAGCCCACCAGGAATCCTCAGAGTCCCCAAGTTGACACTGAGCGTGCGTTTGAGCGTGTGTGAGTGAGTGAGTGTGTGTAACAATCAGTGTCACGGTCCTTTATTACATCATTTATGTTTTCATTATTGTGGTAATAATTGTAATTTCGAGACTGCCGATTTAGCTCTTCATTGCCTTGTTGCCAAATGTGAAATCTTTATTTTTATTGAATATTCGTAGGACCCTCATAAGTTTCCCTCCTCATTTTGAAATTTGAACCCATCTTCAGATCATGCTGGCAACATGTATAAGGCTTTGTTTCTCTATTAAACACATTTATTCATGCTGTGGATTTCAAGTACCGGCTTCCATACTTCCCGATGTGTTTTTTTTATTTTTCCAAGCTTGAAGGTTGTTTTTTGAGAAGGAGATACATTGCAGAAGGTTAACTAATCCCTATACTGCTTAAATAATTGCATCTGCTAAACCTATTACTGTAAACACTTCCAAGGTAAAATAATGCCATTGCATACCATTGTATGGTATCACATATATGCATTGAAATCTTGTAACCTGAATTTGTAAGCCAAATACATGAACTTTGAAATGGTTTAAAGTTGTCTATATTGCTGTAGGACTGGTATATTCATTTTAATTACGTTGACGTTGTAGGAATATTCCGAGGATCGGTAAAATCATATACATTGCCAAAGATCATTATTTTTACTTTTATAAGCATATTTTATTACCAACTGTAGCTGTCAGATATCACTCACATAGCAGTCTCATTTTAACTAAAAATTTAGTGGTTATTGAATCCTTTCCTGGGTATTATCATGTGTTATTTATTCCTAGTAAATAAGCTCCATGAGCTTAACCAGGTGGCAAAATCAGGAAAAACATAAAGGTATTTGTAACAATTGTATTTCGAAGTATTCCTTTCATTTCGGACGTTCTTGTAATCTGCTCTTTACGTGCTTCTAAAACTTCTTGTATATCCTGAAAAGTCTGCTGATTAGCACTGAATCAGTGACTGAGTTATTCTTGATGAGCGCACTTAGAAAAAAGTGAAATAGGATAGCTGTTGAAAAAGCATCGAATTAAGATGTTCCACCAAAATCAAGGCGGAGAGAGAGAGAGAGAGAGAGAGAGAGAGAGAGAGAGAGAGAGAGAGAGAGAGAGAGAGAGAGAGAGAGAGAGAAAGAGAGACGATAAATCAGAGTACAATTATCTAATGTGACAGTCTGACTATTTAGTCAAGGTAAAAGGGGCTCTGTCAACTAAGAGATCTTGAGGATGCTTTTTACCTCGACTTGTGAATTAGAATACCCCAATCAGATCAATTTATTGATAGAGGAACACTTTATCTTAGGCTCTTTAGAAGCTGAGAGCAGTCAGGCCAGGAATCCAGAAGGCAGCACCTGTAATATAATTGTGAGAGAATGGTCATTGTTCACAGGTAGCTTGGACGATCACAGTCAGGCATTCTGCTACTTCAGGAAAATTGTGGCTGTTGGAAGGAGATTCATTATTGCAGAAGAGATCTTATTTACTTCTCATGCTTTTTGTACTTCGAGAGAATGTAGCGGCGAATCACCCACTTTGATATACTTCCTGAGCAGCTGCTCTGTGTTGAATTAGCCTGACTTCCATTCCTGCAGCTGACTCGCCCTTTCAGAGTCTCATTGGCGAGGTTGGCATTAGGTATAAGAAGATTCAGCCATCGGTTGCTTGGCGTAGACGCGCGGAGTTACGATGTCAGTGAAGACCGGTTCATTGACTCTCCTAGTGACAAGGTGGTAGGCTGACATGCACCGGCTATCCGGTCCTGGCACCCTGAGGGACCAAATAATATGTTTACTTAGCATAGTCTGTCTGCCTTTAAACTTGAAATTATGTGGAAGTCCAGTATTAGATTTTGATACATTTCCTCACTCGTTCATGATTGTGAAAGCCTTTTTTTCTATTCATTTATCGTATGTGTGACTCTAAGCTACTGTTATCCAGTAAATCAGAGAATTTTGTTTTCATCTTTGTGGTTCTTCATCACAGATTGTCTCGTGGTATTTATTAAGGAAGTTAACTTCTTCTTTACATGATTCTGCCATCTTTTTCGGAAGCGTCCTTTTAAAATGGGGATGACGAAGTTTAGCATTGAACATTCAACTCTTAAGTCTTATTTAAACGTAAAGATGAAAGCTAAAATAGGGCCTTTATAATATATAAGTAGCATTAGATGTCAAGACGGCCTCTCGAAGACTCCCATGTTTCTGAAATGAGCCCACGGACAATGTTCCTCTGTTCCGTGGTTGCAATATTTTAATAAAGCAATTCTCTGGAGGTCGTGTGTTTTGAAGACCCGTTTCAATTTATCCTCTCTCTCTCTCTCTCTCTCTCTCTCTCTCTCTCTCTCTCTCTCTCTCTCTCTCTCTCTCTGTAACAACTTGCTGCCTCTTAATCTAATTGGATTTTGATTTCGATTGTGCAACTTTACAAAGAGAAAACGAATTTCTAGAGACATTGCCAGTTCACCTGTCCGTCTATCAGCCCCAAATTCATTTACGGGATCTTTGCAAAAGTATCCATTGGATGATAATTCTATTAAGAGGAAGGATAAGGGTAGATCTCTCTCTCTCTCTCTCTCTCTCTCTCTCTCTCTCTCTCTCTCTCTCTATTTACAAAATAGCGATGGGAATTGTGTAGGGGACACCTCAGTAATGTTGATAATAAAGGTTCAGTGTGCATATATGGCCAGAAATCCTAAATGTTGGAGTTGCCGGGTCTTTTGTAATTTTGCCTAATAGATGTATGGAAGCAGAGACACACCGTAGATATCCCTCCGCATCGTTCATATTTGAATGCTGATACAGCACCCGTGATGGCTATACATTAATTCTGTAAACTTCAACAGAGCTTTTAGATTAAGTTTTACACCTGCATTTTGTACAATGGTTCTCTCTCTCTCTCTCTCTCTCTCTCTCTCTCTCTCTCTCTCTCTCTCTCTCTCTCTCTCTCTCTCTGTTTTATCGCAAAGCCGTTTCTCACTGATGATTATAAAAAGCGAAATGGAAAAAAGTTTCCCCTTCCTCAAGCTTATCATGAACCCTTTGGCTTAGCGTTATTTCACACGGGGAAATAACACGTGCTCGTATTACATGGCCATTCCAGTAACGGAATGAGGACATTGGCTTTCATAGATTCAGGGAGTAGAAAATAAGATTGCTTTTGATTATCTAAACATTGAAAAACAATCACGCGAGAGGCTTAGGGTAATGGCGGCCATTCGTTGCACTGCTTCGAACTAATTGTTCTGTTTTAAACGAACAAAACCAGTGGAAATAACCTATATGGAAGGGCGGCGTACAGACTGTAGTGCATATTCTTATAAATTGGTTTGCGGTGAGGATTCAAAGAAAAGGCATGAGAGAATATTCATGCATGTGAACGCGCTCTCGCTCGCGACGCTGCTGAATTCATTTGTGCCCAAAATACCCTGTGCTTGCAGGCAGTCCTGCCTGCAAACGACAGGGACAGGCAGCGTCTGATAATGCGACGGAATGGTCAGAATTCTACTGCGTTGATTTTAAGACAGAAAATGTCTGACGGTGGAAGGGCATCACATTGCGTGCATTTTTAATACACACACACACACGCACATGCACGCACAGGATGCGGAACCTCCTTCTTTGGCCAAAAGGAGATTTCCAGCAGCGTTCAGTTCCGGATAGGAATGGTTTCAGCAGGGTCATATTTAATTAGATGTGTAACTAATTAAAGGATTAAAAGGACCAAGGGATTCCAAGCACGGAAATGTGTTACGTGCGAGAGCATATTAATTCATTGTTGGCAGCGCATTTATAATGAATGTGTAGCTTGATGCATCGAGAAATGTAAGTACCTTAATATTAACATTAATAGCAAAAGCTTTCAAGCACAGCGGACAAAAGCATGCCCAGTTTTCATTATTGTTCGGGGCTTTCGGATCAAATGGAAACGTTCTCAGAAAAAGCCTCGAAAGCCCAAGTGCGAGTGAAGCCATAAACAGCTCACCGGATATTTATTATGTTGAATTGCTCAAAATCTTCTCAAGCTGGTTGAAAGTCGCTGTCATTCCTTGCTTTTCTGAGTGTGGACTGGGTCATGCTTCGTCTCTGCTGCTCAGAAATACAGCTAGAGAAAGAGATGGATTGGACAGTTGCAACTAAACAGAACAAGGATAATAATAATCATAATGATAACAATAGTAAAAATAATGATTGCATACATTTTCTTTAACAGGCTATATACAAAAACTGTCTGAAAGCACAGTAGTGACAGCAAAAAAAAAATAATTAATGAAAGGAGAGTTAATGACTACATTCTATCAACAACAACCATAATAATAATAATAATAATAATAATAATAATAATAATAATAATAATAATAATCGTACACAAAATGAACTAACGTTATCGAATAGAATGTACAGTAGGATATAGAAAGATGCTGTGTTCCTACCTAACAGTAATAATGATGATGATAACAGCATCACTGGCTTTAGCACCAACTCCGAAGAGAAATAATAGACAGCGCCACAGAAAACCGCATGAACATACACTACAGAATGTAAGTATGACCAGCAACGCAGTAAAAACGCAGGCGGTAGTTGCACAAAAGTGACAATAAAAAGATAAGAATGAATAACGGCAACGATCAAGAGATGACAGCAACCACAGACAGACTGCGGAAGAAACAGCGAGGAATAAACTTCTGCGGTCATCCTCATTGTGAAAAAGACAAAATTCGTCATAATGAGAGTGTCACTATTCCATCTTTCTGACAGTTTAGGTCTCGCTTCATTGTTGAAGTATTTTGGAGGAGCGGACTGCTACTGTTCGCCTAATACTGATTTCCGTATTATCTGGAATGTTTTCCACGAAGCTCTGCGTAGCAGGATGAGAGCAAGGTGTCTGTCATCAGTTACTTAGAATCTTTCTCTTCATCAGAGCGCCTCCCTCCAAGGTACTGTTGCAGTAACGGGAAGTTAGGATGAAGGGGTAATCAGTCAGTCCGCAGGGCAGTTTTCCCAACTTGCGCTTAACCAGAACGATGTTGTTGTCGGGCAATCTGGTGTTGCCTAAAACGTCGCGTCGCACTCATCAATCGGGCCAAGTCCACTTTAGCTCCCAAATCTCCTGTTGCTGCTTGTGTTGTTCATTGACGGTTTTACCCATTTTACTACAAACCTGGTTTTCAAGAAAATGTTCTTATAATTTCTGATTTTTGCGAATCCCATCCTTAGATGCGTGCAGAGGCAACGTAATGGAAACCAAACTTTGAAGCCAGATTTATGCAGTTCTCTTTACATATTCGTTCCGATTTGTATTATCTATATTTGCATGCTTTTAATTATATATATATATATATATATATATATATATATATATTGTTACGTGTGGGAGGTCTTGGTTGATCATGTATTATTCAATTTACGTAATTTTTACGGCCCTGCAAACCAAGATTACACGTAACCTGTCACTTGAAGCCAAAAGTTAACCTCAAAGACAGACGTTAATTAGCCAAAGGTCGCCAGTTAAGGGTTATTAACCTTAACAAAGAATAGTTGAGATGAATTTGATTTTAAACGCAACGGTTCTTCCAAACATTCGGACGCTTGAGGCATACAAAAGCATCGAGATTTAACCTGATTTTGCTTACCCTAAATCCTAGGTATTTTACTGGAATAATGGGGTTGAAGCTAACAATAAAATAATTTGACTTAATCTAGACTTCGTGAACACATATACCGTAAGTGGTGGCTGAAGGGGAACAAAGGAAATTTGAAATACAGAAAAAGATAAAGAATGGGCGAAGTTTTGAACAAAAGCGACTTTACCTTAGGACGAACGTTGTGCGCATCAACGACCGACGTGGAGTTCTTGCAATTGTTTCTTCACTTCACTAATAGAATAATAGACAAAGAAAGGGGGAAGAGGTCCAACTGGACGTGTTATCTCTCCTGAAAGCTTGGTTCTCTCTCAGAAGTTCTCGGACCGGCCTAGGTCAACAACAATCACCCCAGGTGTCCAATGTTCTTGTATTCAAAACATTCGCCATGAGACAGGTAGGAAGGAAAAGGGACCTTAGGACCACCTATTCTTAAGGCTGATAGGGAAATTTTCCTATAGGGTAAAAGGCCTAACTTACCTATCCTGTTCTCCAACGGACGTTAAGGTTTGAACTAAGACGCACCTATATAGACAATGTCTTTCCCTGGTCTCAGTCAGGCTGATATTTTTACAATCAAAAGTTACGAGGGCGAACAGCAGTAATATTTGTAAAAGCTCCCCCTTAAGAGGGCCTTCACTCCCCTTTTCGGGCGTGAAGGTCTATACTAAGCAAGCTGTTCGCCTCTCGTAGGTTACTCTCCTTCCCTGAGCAGATTAGTCCTGGTTAGCCTACCTAGCTACAGAACTACCTAACCCTAGATAGGATATGAGCTATAATCACTACTTAACCTAATTCTAATAGTACTAGAAGGTGCTCACGGTTATTATAGGCTACCTCCTACAATCATGATGTGTTTTAGACCTAGCCTAGTGGTACGTTCTATGATATTCCCTAGCCTAACCTATCCTAACCCGACCGTAGCACCAACGTAAGAGTTAATATTCTAACTAAATTACAACATGGTTTATGTTTAATACAATTAAAATTTACTAGTTAATTCATGAGGGTTGCCTCATATGATAAATGGGTGCCTCACTGAGGTCTTAGGCCATGCGTGTCACGAGCATCGTGGCTCGTTTCACAATAGTTAAGATTACTGAAATTAGTTAGGCTACTTACATGATTACTGCGGCTCGGTGGTAAGTGGAAAGAACAAGGCTACTAAATTGATGTACTGTACCTTAAGGTGGCCTAGGCTAGGTACAAATAAAAGGAAGAGATCACACTGGCTACCTTCTCTGGGCAAGGGGCCAGGATCACTCTTAGATGTTAGGGCACTAGTGCCAGGAGGAGCTTATAGCTCGGCAACTACTGGGCTCTCTTCCGCCCCTTCTTCTTCTTCTTCGGTTTCCTCCAAGGCCTATCAGTAGCTGGCCTAGCAGGTGATGAGAGCACCGACTCCGGGGACAGGCCAGAAGGGCTAGCGGGCGCGAAGTCAGGGGCAACTGCAAAAGCTGCGGGAGGACTCCCTACTCCGGCTGCTGCGACAACCGGAGCGAGAGCGACCTCGACTTCTGCGTCCGAGGATGCCAGTTCCTGGTCTTCCAAGGGAGGGGTACCATTTCGATCCTCCAGGGTTCATCCTGAGTCAAATTTGCAAAGAAGAATCTTGCAAAGAAGAAGTTTCGTGCTGGAGGCTCTCCAGTCGCAATGATCAACTGCATGGGGAATCCTAAATCTCCCGGAGGAGGATTCGCCTCATGATTTAGACCCGGCATAGGGCCTTTTCCATTGGTAGCTCAACGTCCGGGACGGACGGAGTCTGGCACTGCTCAGTGCTCGCAAGTGGCACTGGCAGCAGTTGAGGTCAGGCATGCCTGATGAGGGGTCCGGAGGTGCACTACCTCGCGGACGACTTGTGGTTGGCTGCGGCAGAGATTCCTGCCCCAGCGGGAGATCGTAGCCTCTCGGTGAGTTTTGTTCGGGGCGTCCGCTGGGCGTTGCTTGCTTGGGCAGCCCTCCCAATTTGTGGAGTGGTCTGCCCGCTTGCACGTCCTGCAGCGGTACTGCTCCTCCTGAATCTCTTTCGCGGAGGGGGAGGACCTCTTGGGGGCCAGCCCTTCGCAATTGGAGAGGGCTAGGCCTGAAATAATTTGTTTATGCCCCTTCCGCGGACCACTTTGGTGGGCGGAAGGTGGAGGTTTGTCATGGTTGAGAGGTTTACATGTGGCCTCTGTGGAGGAGGTAACGCGGCTGCGAAGTGGCGTTGGTAACGGGCTTCCAGAGAAAGATCCCGACCAACAAGAAGACCACTCCGGGCCGAATTCCACCTACCACGCCAAGGCGGTGGGGTATCGTGCCCCAAGGTGTCATAACCTGGAGTTGGACAGTAGGAACGGTGATGGTGTGGCCCTCTATCCACTTCATTTCCCACCGCGTTTCTTCGTCAACCATGGCACCGGCTGGCACTTGGGCCCTAGTGATCAGGCTAATGTCTGCCGCAGTGTCTATTGTGACCGGAAGGGTCATGGGCAGGCTAGTGCTCTGAAGAGGGGCCACCGAGATGTACTGGGTTTCCAGTCTCTCGGGGTAAAGGATCCGGTGCGGACCAGCAGCAGAAAATGAAGTGCTGATTAGGTTGACAAATTTGGTGGTGGGGACATGATGTGGACAGGCCGGAGATCCAGCATTGTAGTGGCTAGCAGCCCCACAGGATCTGCACGGGCCTTTTGGATGGGCTCGGTGGCCTGCAGTAACTGTTGGAGGAGAGGGCTGAGCGGATGAATCGGGAGCGGAGTTCTGGCTGGTAGGGTTAGGCTGCTTATTAGTGCCGAGTTTGTATCGGCACTCAGCTTCAGCGTGGCCCCCTTCTTGCAATAGTTGCACAGGGTCTTGCTAGGCAGTCCATTCTTCGGGCGAGTGGAGTTCGAGAGGTAGGCCGGAGGGATGATTCGCTTGAGAGGTGCTATGCGAGTGATTGAAGGTTTCCCCACGAATCAGCCATGCGACAAGCTTCCATAAGTGTGGAGGGCTGTTTATCGTTAAGATATACTGCAAGGGGCCCTGGCACACATTGGAAAAGGTCTTCTAGCATGGTCCGATTGAAGAGATCCTCAAACGTCGTGCAGGCCAAGGAGTCGAACCAGCGCGTGCATCGGACTGGGTTTTGTGACATGCCCATTCCGTCCAAGACCAGCCGACTTCCTTGGCAAGACCTCGGAACCGTTGTCTCCATTTTTCTGGGGTTATTTCGTAGGCCTTTGTAATGACTCTACGAACTTCCGCCATGTTGCCTCTCTGGCTCTTTTCCAGTGAGCGAAGCGCTGCCTTAGCTTTTCCTCCATATGCTTGGCTAGTATTAAGGCTCTCTCCGTCTCCGTGGTGCTGTAGTTATCGAAAAGAGCCTCGATCTCCTCCAGCCATGCTTCTGGCTCGTCCTCAGTCCACTTGGGGACTAGGGAATTGATGCTCGAAATTGGGCGTTTGATGCAGCAGGTGTAGGACTGGAGGCTTGATGGCTAGCCATAGCTTCGGCATTCTCCATTTTCGCTCTCTCAGCTCGAGCTCCTTCTCCTTTAGGGCCAACTCAGTTTCCTTGCAGGCTAACTCATGCTGTCTCCTTCTTTCTTCTCTTTCCTCTTCATACTGCCTTTGCTCGGCTTCATACACCCTTCGTTCTTCTTCATACTTCCTCTGCTCGGCTTCATACTTCCTCTGCTCGAGTCTTTCTTCCTTCTCCCGCTTGGCCAAGTCGTCCACTTGCTCCTTAACCCAGGTAGTAAGTTCCGAGCAGGTGAGACCTGCCGCCGTCCCCAGCCCCAGGAAAGTTTTATAATGCTCTGCTGCCATGGTTCTGGTGGGGAAGGGCGTCTAACCGGTCGACGGGCGTACTTTGGGCAGCGAGGAAGTGTCTCTTCAATGACGTGGCACCCTTTCAAAAGGTGGCACTGTAGTTTGGGTGTGCCGTGTACAGGTCACACTGGTGGCACTCAGTATCCCTAGGCACTGGTGCAGGTTAGGTTCCAGAAGAACTTTCTCTTCTGTGTTCCCTTTGGTTTTGTTTTTATTTATTTTTCTGGATTCTTGCTTGGTGGCACTTATGGTGCCAATGTGTTCCTAGGGACCCTCTACTGGAGTCCAACTAGGCTATATGGGAGGAAAGGCACTCTACACCCCCTGCAGAGTGCAACAATCGAATGAGAGAGAAAGGGAAGGTAAAAGAGAGAGAGAGAGATAGAGAAGTAAGCTATTCCAGTGATGAGTGCTGCAAATTATTGGCACTGTGGAATAAAGTGAATTTGTTTTTTTTTTTTTTTTTTTTTTTTAAAGATCCTCGTGAGTGGCTGGTCCCAGTACTGGCAACGCTGGCCCCTTCTTTTTCAGAGGGTGAAAACTACTGTTTGCTTCGGTCTGGATAGCAGGCCTCACTCGTGACCGACAGTTTATCACTGTATCGTAATTACTCTTAACTTGTCCTCATCTATTGTGGGACAGAGGTGTTTCTTTTTTTTTTTTTGGCTTATTGTATTCGAATTAATTAGCCTAGTGTCGGCCGTTCTTTCTTTGAAGAGGGTCACGTACACTTAGGTTAGGAATGCTTACTTGAATGACGAGAGAGAGAGAGAGAGAGAGAGAGAGAGAGAGAGAGAGATTTTCAATCAGCTAATTTCTTGCTGCTTAAGAACATGTAAACAAAGATTTTATACATGCACAATGGCATGGATCTTAATAAAATGATATAGATGCGTCGTCTTGGCTTCCTTAGGGATTACTTTATTATCTTAATTTTCCCGGGAGCCGACGTCACAAAAGTTTATCGTAAAATTGTAAATTTTCTTTATATGATTTTTATAGTAGGTATTCGTATAGGAACTTGTTATTACTCCTAACTAAGGCCTAACTTTCCCTGCCTAAATTATCTTTTGGTTTTTTCCTAGCTAAGATATTAGGAGGTGGGTTCGCTACGAAAAGCAAAAAAAAAAAATATATGCCCCAAGAGTGGCGGGGAGCAGAGTCGACGTCACAATAACAAGGTCGTTGAGATGGCGGCCAAGGTCCCGTTAGGCCTAAATTTCAAAACAGCCGTTCAAAACAACCGCGCTCTCAACATGGCGGAGGGATCCAAGATGGCGGGTATTTTCTTTTCAAACAAATTCAAAACAACGCAACAAATGCAGGTATCCAGATTTTACTTTAAATATACCAATCATGCATAGCGTTTTACGTTACGGATGGAAAACTAAATTACCAAACAACTTTGTGTCTTTTGTTATCGTATTCTCACCCGGAGATTAAACAAAAGAATGAAAAGAGAGATGCTGGCTTGCCTGCGTAAATTTACGTTGTTAACGGTACCTTTATTGTAAAATTACTATTTCAGTTCGTTTGCTACTTCACTGACACGGTTTTTTGAATGATTCCCGCTACATGCAAACAATAACGATCGGAATTTCCGACGCGATTTCTAAATTACTTTGTGTACATGAGCTGGGCTCCGCGATTCTCGGCCTTTGAATTCGTTACTTGAACGACTTGACTCACAATCCGAACACGGTACAATGTCCTTGTCTTAAACGTTATAAATTATGACTCTGCTCTCGACGCACCCTTTCCTACGCTAATTCTCGCTACACTTGTTATTATAACTATTCTCTTTACTGCTTATTATTATGCCTCGTTCCTTGTTTGGAAGAATGAAATGGAGTTCGATATCTGACTTTTATTTTTTGGAATTAATGTAATTTTAATTTCCTTTTCTCCAGATTCTTTCTCTAAAATGTACTTTAGATTCTACGCAAGGTCGCCAATGTTACGTGTGGGAGGTCTTGGTTGATCATGTATTATTCAATTTACGTAATTTTTTTACGGCCCTGCAAACCAAGATTACACGTAACCTGTCACTTGAAGCCAAAAGTTAACCTCAAAGACAGACGTTAATTAGCCAAAGGTCGCCAGTTAAGGGTTATTAACCTTAACAAAGAATAGTTGAGATGAATTTGATTTTAAACGCAACGGTTCTTCCAAACATTCGGACGCGAGGCATACAAAAGCATCGAGATTTAACCTGATTTTGCTTACCTAAATCCTAGGTATTTTACTGGAATAATGGGGTTGAAGCTAACAATAAAATAATTTGACTTAATCTAGACTTCGTGAACACATATACCGTAAGTGGTGGCTGAAGGGGAACAAAGAAATTTGAAATACAGAAAAAGATAAAGAATGGGCGAAGTTTTGAACAAAAAGCGACTTTACCTTAGGACGAACGTTGTGCGCATCAACGACCGACGTGGAGTTCTTGCAGTGTTTCTTCACTTCACTAATAGAATAATAGACAAAGAAAGGGGAAGAGGTCCAACTGGACGTGTTATCTCTCCAAAGCTTGGTTCTCTCTCAGAAGTTCTCGGACCGGCCTAGGTCAACAACAATCACCCCAGGTGTCCACGTTCTTGTATTCAAAACATTCGCCATGAGACAGGTAGGAAGGAAAAATAAAGACCTTAGGACCACCTATTCTTAAGGCTGATAGGAAATTTTCCCTATAGGGTAAAAGGCCTAACTTACCTATCCTTTCTCCAACGGACGTTAAGGTTTGAACTAAGACGCACCTATATAGACAATGTCTTTCCCGGTCTCAGTCAGGCTGATATTTTTACAATCAAAAGTTACGAGGGCGAACAGCAGTAATATTTGTAAAAATATATATATATATATATATATATATATATATATATATATATATATATATATATATATATATATACAAATACATTCATTCATTCCAGATATCCGGCCGCAAACCCGTCAATTGGGTATAGCGTAGGCTACATCCGAAAGAAATTATAACTTTTAGCTGGAACAAATGCGAAAGTGACTCAATCCAGTTAGTCATCGATACAGATTATAGGTATTTTGGACTCTGTTCTGCATACTTGTCTGTGTTGGGTTCAGGATCCGTGCGTAATCAACGGATAATAATAAACAACGTCATTTATTCCAATGGGATGTTTCTGATCTCCCCATCAGTGCAAGGTCCCCAGCCACTAATCGGTATTAGCCTTAGCTAGGCAGATGAATTTGCACCCTGAAGAACTTCATGTATTCCTGGGGGACGTCGCCTGGAATTCGCACATGAATTCCCATACCTGGGGGTCATCATCATGGGCGACATAAAAGATATGGCCGACATGGAACTGACGCGATGTGAGTTATGTGTGGTTGACAACGTGACTGCAAGGAGACGAACCTTCTGGCACCTATAAACCAAGTTTGGTCCCTATAAGTAGGTTATAGGTTGTTGCTTCTCACTGGGCGAATATGCTCGAGAAACCATGAGACATCACTGTCGTTCACGGTGACATTCTCAGGCGCCTGACTAACACACCTCGCCATCATAATGTTAAGCAGGTGTTCATAGAAAACCGGCTAGATCATTCAAAAATCATTGTTACGCCAACCATGTTTACTGTAGTCTGATCTCCCATATAATCTAAATTGTGGGAAAAGGGGTTTTGAAACGACTGTTTCTTAATTGACGTTCTTCCTTTTCACATACAGAGCAAAGGTTTCAACTGTGAGGGCAATCCTCCTCCAACCACTTTCCCTCATGGAAACCTAAAAACAAATTAGCAAAAATACATGAAACCGGGCTACCCATTGCTACCCCATCTACTTGTAAATACAACTCATCATTAAACATGAAGTACATATCTTTACATTTAATGATGAGTTGTTTTTACGAGTGGATGGGGTAGCAATGGTAGCCCAGCTTCATGTATTTTTGCTAATTTGTTTTTAGGTTTTCATGAGGGGAAGTGGTTGGAGGAGGATTGCCCTCGCAGTTTAAACCTTTGCTCTGTAAGAAGCGATTTATAGATGATACTATTTTTATCCCTTTCACAGGAGGGATGACCTCAGTTGCCGAGTATACTTGTTTGTCTCTATTATATGTTTGTTCACTATCGTTACTGTCTACTTAACTTTATATTAGTATCACCACTGCTCTGTATTTATGAATCATGACTCTAATCTGCCATATTATTTACTCCCAATGTGGGGCGACGTTTGTTGACATACCTGCGTCCCTTTGTAGTGTTGCTGTGTTCTCAATACCCTTTTGTAACGTTTCCCTTTGAGTTACATAATACTGGAAATGATGTTGTCTTTTCCATTCTAATTATTAAGCAATATTACCCCATCTTTACTGCCTCCTACCGCCAACTATGCTTAGCGATACCTATTGATAATTATAGCTATCCCTTCGCTTCCACTCTTACGTATACTACCGAAATTAATATTATTATTATTATTATTATTATTATTATTATTATTATTATTATTATTATTATTATTATTATTATTATTATTATTTTTAAACGTGGGAGTTTCCGTTCACTCTGGCTTTTTAGCAGACTATACTGTTCCTGCATTCTGTATTAGCAGAGGGTCTCTAGTTGAAATATAATAAGAATAATAATAATAATAATTATTATTATTATTATTATTATTATTATTATTATTATTATTATTATTATTATTATTATTACCAATGCTATGGTGCAGCTGTACGGCATTTAATTTTATTTTGTTTAATATAAATTTGTGTAATGTACTCTATCTAATTTGTGTATCTCTGTATATAGCCAAAAGCTGAATTAAAGGATATTAATTATTACTGTGCATCCTTCTTCTCTGGCTGATGGTTACCCATCAATTTAATTCGTCCACCTTCCTTTTCCGCTCGCCTTTCTCCTCTTGGAAACTGCTGGAGTTTCTTTGAAAGCCTTCGGAAAGCGTTTCGCTGTTAATGGAGGATTATAGTTATTGCTCATTGCTCTTGGGCGCTTCTTACTCTAGAGAACTGGAATTTCTGACTCGGGGCATTCTCGGATGTAGCGCCCATGCCCGCCAGTTCAAGTCTTTAGTCTTTTACTGTTCTTTGTTTGTGTTCCCTTTTTTATCTCAGTAAAAATTTCTTTATTCATTCTAACACCTGACTAGCAGCCTCATCACGAGTCCTGCCGCTCTGCCTGTTTTGAAACACCTTGTACAGTAAGTAACTAAGTGCAGTGATCATGAAAGGTACGATCCATTACGTCTTTTATTCACTTTTCTTGGTTGCAGTAAGGTCTGCAAAATCATTTTTGCTCTCTCTCTCTCTCTCTCTCTCTCTCTCTCTCTCTCTCTCTCTCTCTCTCTCTCTCTCTCTCTCTCTTACACTTAGGGTCTATGTAATCCGAAAAATCTTCAGGTTCTCATCAACTATAGTGAGAGACTGCGGCTGCTATCAACGGGATCGGCTGTATCCAGTGCCACCTGACCCTTTGAGGTTTGACAACGAGTGGTGTCACCCGAGCCTCGGCATAGACATTTGACACCCGAGATCTCGCAGAACTTGACACATGACACGGGTGGGAGCCAGAGCTGCCGCCAGCACGTGGATACAGGGCTCCAGTTTTTCTGCCGCTCCTCCTCCTCCTCCTGCTCCTCCACCCCCACCTCCACCACCCACACCCTCTCCGCCACTCCTCCGGAGGCTCCCTCTTGGTCACAGCCTACTGGGTATGGATGGATGTGGCGGAGTAGCTGCAAGTAGCATTGGGGTGAGGAGCAAATAGGAAAGCGGGACAAGTGGCTGGTTGGGCGGAAGTGCTGCTCTGCGCAAAGGACTGTTGCTCTTAGTGGCAGATGAAGTGATGCTCTTGTCATTAATGCATACGGAGACTGTAATTAGTGTTGCTATTTCTACTGTAAAGTTGTGCTTTTATTACACTGCAAATTTTAATTCAGTGTTCTCCGTTTAATTTCAATTTCAAGACATTAAAAGGAAATTGTTTAGTTTCAACTGGTAAGAGTCACTCGAGTGGAACCATTAATTTTTTGCCCTCAGAAAGAATGTTTGTTAACCTGTAATATTCTTCATTTTCACTCCGCCTCCCTTTCGTCTTTATTGCTGCTCTGTGATATAACGCAAGTGTGAATAAAGGAGGAAAGAACAGCATCTGAACTTAGGGTAAATCAGTTCAGACAAGGAATATTTCTTCAATATTTGGGTTTCGTTTTGATGCAGTTACGGAAAATGCAGCGTTACATTATGTTCCCTTGCGATTCACAGGCGATCCTTCCCCCCACCCCCTCCTCTCTCTCTCTCTCTCTCTCTCTCTCTCTCTCTCTCTCTCTCTCTCTCTCTCTCTCTCTCTCTCTCTCTGCAAATAAACAAAGAGAATAAGTGCAACCTAAAACTAGTCAATACACGAAGTTTCTTATTATCTACCTCACATTATGAAATTCTATGAGAGTAGTTAAAGTCAACCAGTGTTCTTAGTAGACTCCTTGTAGCCTTAGCCTATGGTTTATTACTTTCCAGTCTAATATTTTCATTCATTCTCTTTTTCTTCCTTATATCACTCATAAGTTAATATCATATTCGATCTCTCTCTCTCTCTCTCTCTCTCTCTCTCTCTCTCTCTCTCTCTCTCTCTCTCTCTCGTGGCACCACGGAATGCTAATACATAAACCAAATCAGGAGCTTTGGCATAGACTCACGTTGCTCAAATTAACACCTGGATGATGCTTCGTGATGGGTCATCCACGGCCACGATTTGGGCATGCCCGCTTCCCCAGCCCCCCCCCCCCCAGCCCTTCCTTTCCAGCGTCTATTCCCACACTGACCACCAGGTTAGCCGTGCTTCCCCTTAGGAGTTTTGTTCGGTAATTTATGCAGTAACAGGTGATGACGCCTGCACAAAAGTTCCTAAGACTTTAGTTTGCTTATGAGCGAAATGTGGAATTTTCATCATAAATTGCACAATAACTCTCACAAAATAATAGGCATTCCCCACATGGATCTTCTCCCACCGAACTCTCTAGTGTGTGTGTGTGTGTGTGAGGAGTATTTTTCTTTTTTTCGTGGCTAGAGGAGAGAGCAAACTTGGAGTGAAGTGGTGTTGAGCGCTAAACTCTGTGGCGTAGCTTAATCTTGCCCATGGCACACGTAAATTAATATCGTTAAACATTAGCTGGTAATGGAGAGACAGGAAATGAATGGAATCTCAAGAAACAGGAGGCTCGTTATAGTCTAATGAAGTTTGATGTAAATGCAGTTAAAGTCAAAGAGACACCAAGCAGAAAGATTTCCGTTGTCCTTCTGCAATGGAGACGATCCACCCTTTACTTTTCACATCCATTCTGGAAAAAATGATAATACCAGTTATTATTATTATTATTATTATTATTATTATTATTATTATTATTATTATTATTATTATTATTATTATTAAATGACAATATTTGGATAACTTACTTTTGGCCAAAAGTATCCTTTAAACTTTTCAGGTTTTGATAAATAGATTAATTTTCAATAATTCGTCTTCTTGCACTCCCCTCCCCCCCAACACATATATATGTGTGTGTGTTTGATCGTTTGTATTTTTTCTTTGTATCGGTGTTTTATTTGCCATAAATGGCATTTGTTTGGTTGTTACATTTTTTGTGTGGACTTTTCGTGAGGTACTCCACCAGGGTGTGGAGGCTGTATATGAATTACAAGACGTATAAAATTCCTGTACAACTATATTGTTTTCGATTATATACAGTATATATGATTTTTTTCAAATGATTATTTTTGCTGTATAATATAATCCTATTTCTGAATCCAAGATTCATTTTCAATTGTTTATATTTTACAGTAATCAAAATCTAAAACACCCAGGTTTGGTGGATGAGTAGATTTTTATTTGTCGACGGTTGAGCTGAAGTGTATCCTGGTTATCTAAAATATTTCATACGATGAAGTATTTTTATGAAAAAAATGTAAAACAATGCTCTGGTGAAGAAATGTCTTTTAGAAAGCAGAAGCCACGTCAGCCCTTCAGGAGCATAAATTAAACCGTGTTTACTAACTAATCGACAACCCCCCCTCCCCCAACACTCAATGTTCAGATCCTTAATTCTGGTATTTATTGATACTGTAAATCTTAAGAAGCAGATCGTTCTGGTGGCCCAAACAATCGCAAACGAGCTAACAAACTAGTCAGTAGATGTCGTAACAGTGACAGTGGCGCAATTGAACTGCAATGATGTTGTGAGGAATAGGTTTTTCTCTCGTCAGTTTTGAAAGAACAGAGAAAGAATATATTGCAATTTGGACAACAGAGTCCGGGAAGGGTCTTGAGAGGAATCTTTTCCCGATTTCTTCCCTTCTCTAGTCTTCCCTCTGCACCCGCCGCCCTGTCCTTCTCGTTTTTTGCCTGCTGTGTCAATGATCACGTTCTGAGAACCCACAGTGCCACGGGAGGGTGTCTTAAGCCCTTTGCTTCGTCGCGTTACAGTAAGTAATCACAGTTGCAACACTCCCCGATTGAGCGTCTTAAATAAGTTCGTGTGCACCAATAGTACTGAGGAGGTGGAATGTTGTTTCTTTTTATAGCTGGATTTGTTTCTTTTTTCTACAACCTACTTTACTTGCGAGTTTGAATGTACTCATTTTACACACACACACACATACACATATATATATATATATATATATATATATATATATATATATATATATATATATATATATATATATATATATATATATATGTTTATATATGTGTGTGTGTGTTTTTTATTTGTGTATGCAGATATGTATACACTAACATTAAGTCGTTTCTCGTAACAAGAGGTGGCTTCCAAGAAATAAAAAGACTGACCGCTGCAATATTCACTTTTGCACAGCTACAGTAGATCGGGGATGAACTCCTGCTGTATAAAACTTCCACAGCACTAAGAGATTCACCAGGAAGGCAACAAACCATTCTAAATACACTATACCGTTGACCTCTGCCTTCCACGTCCTCTCGTCCTCTCGTCCTCCTCCTCTCCCATTCCTCTTTAACTCCATCTATCCCCTACGTCTCCCTCTTCCTCCCGACTCTTCTGAAGTGTGAACCCTTACAATTCTCTCATCCGGCATCAGTCTTTTGACTTGAACAGGTCTTTCTTTCCAAAACACTCTCGTCAATCGTTTGAGCTTGAGGAACACTTTTACCTCTCCTGCGCACATCCCTGTTTCTCCCTCTTTCAGTTCCTAATAGACCACAAATACTTCGTCGATAATTCATCTCACCCACACTCCACTTCCATAATACATTCCAGCCTTGGCTTCCATATACTCTCTGGGTGTCCTCCCAACTTCCTACAGGCAAGGTCTTGCTGCCTCTATTACTTCTGGTCTGTGAGTCACATCTTCTCCATCCTTCCATCATCCAGATCTTTACTCATAAATGCCTATAAGAATCTGCTGCTCCCGTTCTCTCACGTCCATACTAAGAGTCACTGCTTTCACTGGTTCCATTTACCCTCATGATCTCACTCCTGCTCACGTTCACTCACAGCTACCTTCTCTTGCAAACGCTTTCAGACTCTTTCACTATCTGTGCATTTCCTCTCTTTTATGCCCAGTCTGCATTGGGTTATCTGCAGACATTAGCCTCACACAGGTACAGTATATATTATATTTATGTATATATATAAATATATATATATATATATATATATATATATATATATATATATATATATATATATATATATATATATATATAATACATATACATATATGTATGTATATATATATATATATATATATATATATATGTGTGTGTGTGTGTGTGTGTGTGTGTGTGTCCTTAAATATTAATATCCAGTTCACTATATCTCGGGATAACTTACATCCAAGGGGAAATATTTTGTTGTGCTTCGTCAGTAGTGGGAATTCGGGCCGCTGCCTGGTTTAGAAACAAAGATGTGCTGCAACTATTGACCACATAGCCATCATGAGAGGTAAGAAGTTGGTATCGTATTGAGGTTTTATAATTAGAATCGAAAGCAGCCCACTTCCACCAGGATACCTGATTGGTATATTTGTAACAAGTGGCTAATTGCGAATTTTTGCCACATAAACCAGCTAGCGGTTCGAATTCCACTGGTGACGAAGCACTTATCAATTATAATTTCACGTGAATGTAATTTATTCGCGAGATATAGTGAATTGGATATAGACGATTTTTGTGTCTTAATATTTGTGAAAATAAAAAAGGCACGGTGCATGTGGCAAAAATTCATATTTATATTGTTATGTTCTGAGTCCGGTTGGAAGAGTTAAATTGGATTTGGAATGCAATTTCCCTTAGGGGCCAACACCTAGAGGTCAGGACATAAACAATAAATGTAATTAATAGTATGACTTACCTTGAAATTACATCTATTCAAAGAAAATGGGAAGGTCACCTTCAAACCAGTCAGGTAGCTTTATTTACAAGCTGAGTAATCAGAAAATTAATATGAAATGGCTGACTGAGCAGCAAACAAGGCACATGCAATGTGCAATAAAAGTAAGACTATACATAGCAAAATAGATCTGAAAGAGTTGGACACGCAAATGAAAACCACTGCTGTTGAGACTGGCTGATAAATAATAATTGATAGTGGTTTTAGCACAACGTGAAGGCAGGCGGGGTCCCGGTCACGTGCCCCTGGACCGCTGGTGATCAGAAGAGTCTTGTACGTAACAAGATGGCAGTTTAACATCTAAGGCATTTTGGTTCACAAGGGCAGGGGCAGAAAACTCGAAGAGCCAGATAACAGGATTTTGGAAAAGAATTCCAGGTTAGCATTCAGATACATCTACTTTCTCTCACATGAAATTACGTATTCATAATGGAGTAAGTTATCAATTAGATTTAATTAGCACATGGTAAAATTATGGTGGGAATGCTCTAATTATTATCACAGAACAAACGTAATTTGAGCTTGGAACAAGTCATGAGGGCAAATGTGCATGCTAGGCTGTGGGAAACAAAGGGGCTTTGTTTTGGGAGAATGAAAAGTTGGAAATACTGAAAATGGAGAGAAATTCACGAGAAGGAAAAGAGCACTGGCATTACTTGCAACTTCAAGACGTACCTTATTGCATCTGTGCATGGAGCTCGCTTGCAAAAGATGAATTCCAGCCGCAGAAGTCCCGACACGTGGCCAGTGTAAGAGAGAGAACAGCACCAGCTTAGCTCTGTATAGGTCTGACACGGAGTGAAGAGAGAGGTCACCGAGGCGTCCCATTCGATTTCCAGGGATGGGCACAGGACATTGGTAGATCTGGAAGAAGCGATAACAACCAGTACAAAGGTCGAAGGAAAAATGGTCTTATAGTTAAGACTAACTAACGGTCAGCCTAGCAGTCCAATTACTGTCCTGACTGGTCTTTCTTCCCTAACGGCTTTCTGTCCCCCAAAATCATACAGTTTTGGGGTTAGGACGCCTACATCTGTTCCCCCCTAGTAGGGTCTCCTCCAGCTGCCGTGAAATTTTATTTCCTAGCAAAGGGACTGGAGGGACGAATTTTCTAAATACGTGAAATATATATATATATATATATATATATATATATATATATATATATATATATATATATATATATATTATATATATATAATTATATATATATATATACATACAGATAATCAACAACAATAAATTTCTGACTCACATTGGGATCGAACCCAGGTCTTTCAATGAAAACCTAGGGAACTGCCAACTGAATCACACAGATAATAAATGAAGTTGGAACCTAAGCACCTCTGTACCCAAGGCTTTTGGTGGGTCGAGAAGTTGGGTGAAACTTGCTGGTGTGCTGGGCAGTAAGTCTGCCCAGGTAATAGCACTAGGTACAATGGTACTTAGGTTCCAACTTCTTTCATGACTTTTGTGGTTCATCTGGCAGCGACCCCGACTTTCAATTGAAAGACCTGAGTTCGATTCCAATGTTAATCAAATCTAAATATATATATATATATATATATATATATATATATATATATATATATATATATATATATATATATATATATGGATATATATAAATATATGTATATATATATATATATATATATATATATATATATATATATATATGTATATATATATAATATATATATATATATAAACAACATAGGATGTTTGATATATATATATATATATATATAAAATCACAGTGTAAGAGCGATTGTAAGCATATATATATATATATATAAAAACACATATATAATATATATATATATATATATATATATATATATATATATATATATATATATATATATCAGTATTTATATTTATATATATTCATATATATATATATTTATATATATATATATATATATATATATATATATATATATATATATATATATATATATATATATATATATATATATATATATATATATATATATATATATCAGTATTTATATTTATATATATATCATATATATATATATATATATATATATATATATATATATATATATCAGTATTTATATTTATATACATATATATATATATATATATATATATATATATATATATATATATATATATATATATGAGAGAGAGAGAGAGAGAGAGAGAGAGAGAGAGAGAGAGAGAGAGAGAGAGAGAAGAAGAATGCCGGTAAAATTATCCACACGATACTGGACAAGGCGCATAAAGATCAATTCACCTCCACCCTTGAGATCCCTGAGCCTGCCTTCAAGCGATTTTTGAAAATCAGGGCAAAATAAGCCAATCTCTGCACTCTCAAAAACCACATTATTATTTAGAAGTAGGGCATTGAAATTGGTTCCCCTCTGGCGGTCCTATTTACCAACTTCTACGTGGGTATCATGTAAGAGTGTTACGGCACCCAAGCAAGAACTAGTGCCATCCCTTTGATATATAGATGATATTTTTCTGATTGTCCCTGACTTCCAGTACCTTGACAATCAGAAAATAAGAATCTCTTACAATTTTGTATCTACTTGCATTGTGGAGCTTTGCCATAACTGCACCCTTCCTTTTCTTGATGTTGAGGTCACCAAGAGCGCCAGAGGACTTGAAACATCTTCGCGTACAAAACCTACAAACTTCGGGATGTGCCTGAACGGTGAAAGAGTGCACCAGAAAGTGTTTCTACAATGTCATAGTGTCACACTAAGAGGGCCATTCCCACTGTTTCACATGCCTTTCCATTAACCGTGAATCGGAGGTGTTTCAGTTACTTGAGGATAACTTGTGCAAATAAAATGATCACTTCAGTAATGAAGAAGGAACTAGAAAAGTGGTGTGTAGACTAAAACCAGGCAAGACAGCCATTATCAGTTCTTAATATAGTGCCAATGAAATGCCGTGAAAATTATTGTCAACAAGAGTATGAAATCTGTTCATTATTCGTTAAGATTGATATCATTATATATGATAAGAATAAGAGCAGAAAAGACCTTAATATGCAAATAATCCCTAATTTATAACAGGCAAGTTAAAACAGTGTTATGTGCAGAGTTGTGTCTTGGAGTAGGCTACTTCAAATGGGCTGTCTGTCCGCTCATGTTCAATGAGATGTCAGTGGCTATTTAAAACAAGACCACAACAAAAGACTTGATTGGCATACTTTATGGCACAGAAACCGTAGGGAACTGTGACAATATTTTTATTCTCCATGAGCTTTTTTGAGATCCTGAGAATAATAACAGTGGAAGCAAGAAATGATTAAAGGTAGCTTCATTAGCGGCGAGTTTCAGATTTTTCCATGCAGTGACGTCATGTGTGTGCTATCATGGCAGCAGCCCCCGCCCCCACAGGCTGATTGAGTTAATTCCCTCCAACTTACATAATACTTATCCAGGACGGCTGTGGGTTATTGTCTAAAAAGAAAAGACGGAATCAACGCAGAAATGCAAGAATCTTCTCCATTCATTCCTCACCCCATGATTTTTCGAGAAATCTTTGAAACATGAACTACAAAATGACCACCCTACAGATGCCCGTAAGCTGAACGCTTCAGCTGTCCCAACCCTCCAGGTAACTATAGTACGCTGAACTGAAGTGTGATGAAGTTTGTATGATACTGGCACCACGTACACCCTGGTGTCATCGGTGTCAGCTTTTCCGTCAGGATGAAATGCATTAAACGTAGTTTGAGAACGCTCCTCACTGACAATTCCTTCTGCTGATATTACAGTTTCCTGAAAAAGGACCTGCTTTTGCATTTGTTTTATTGGTTTCCATGATGATCATGACATGGAGATATTCATTTTTTAATTGACAATATTGTCAGAACTTTTTTAATATATTAATGTTATTATTTGCCTATTGTCAGGCTAAGGGAGATTCTAAAACGGAAACGCCCAAATGCCCATATCGGTTTTGCTTTGTTTTGTAGAATGCTTTTAGACTGATGTTTCAGATATTTTGTTGATATATATACAAACATTATATATATATATATATATATATATATATATATATATATATATATATATATATATATATATATATATATATTATAAGGTGTTATAATATATATAACCATTCTATAAGTGTTTATATGTCTCTGTAAAAATTTTGATGTTTTGCTTGCAGATTCGTCATTTGTTGTAATGATATAATTTTAAAATGTCTTTTTCTTACAGATAAATTGTGTATCATGTAATCTTAAAATGTTTTGATATGTTTTTTCCATTTGATTGATATATTAATATGTATACTGAGTTTTATGAACTCGAATTTTTAGCGTTAGTGCCAAACAGAGAGAGAGGTTGAGATTCTGATCAGGTCACTACATCCTGTTTACACAGGTGGTGTGTCCAGTAAGTCAAGCTTGGAGGAAGGCAAAGAGCCCCCTTGACTTATCGTGATGAGCTGACAGCTAGCGGCAAATTCCCTGTTCTGCATTTATCATGTGTGTCTAACCCATGTTTATTAGCTGTGTCTGTGCCTATTATCTTTTCATAATCTGAAAAAGAGAGAATGAGTGAGTAAGAGAGTTGGAGTTGACATGCTGACAGCTGACCAAGAATTTGGTCCAAAATATTTTTTTCTGCTTAACCCTGAACAGGAAATGTCCATCATATTAATAAGAGCCCTGGCCTATTTCCTTATGAGCCTTAGAAGTCTTTGTGTGTTCTATAGAATAAGGAATAAGGTGGTCTGTGAATTCCCTATATGTATTCTTGAGTATTCTGGGAGAGTTTGGAGTTATACCCTAGGGTAGTGCTGAATGAGAAGCACTCAGTTAGGATCAGGGACTGCTGGTAATAGGTCCTGTCTCACTCTCTCTCTCTCTCAATTACTGTTTGCTGGTTACTCTAATATTGGTAAAAGTTTTGTCAAAACTCACCCAAGGAGTGTGCTCATTTTATAAGAGGTGATCTGAAATATTATTTTGTGCAAGCATTGTGTAAAGTGTATAATGGTGTACCACCTAGAGAAAGGTAATGTGAAGTTTACTGGTTTTATTATGTTAAGAGTTAAGGTGATGTTCAAGGTGGAAGAGAATTATTATTTTTATAAGAGATGAACATATCTCTTATTGTGAGTTCTAATGTGTCTTGCTGCTAATTATATATCATTGTATAGGTCGTTGTGACTTGTCAGTGTTGTCTATGAGAAAGTCTTAGAAAGACGTGAGTTTAACTTTTTTTAAAAGTGAAGGTAATCTTTTGAAAGATTGATATAATCTTTAAACATATTTTTGCCTGAGTAGAATTGCTGTTGGTATATTTCCATTTTTGCATATTTCATTCTTATATATCTGTGTTATCATATTACTATAATTTTATAATTACTGTGCTACAAAGTTTTGTGCTGGTGATTACTTAGCATTTTGTTAGTGCATACTTATTATTGAGATTTCAGAGAATATTTATGTGGATTCCAGTCAGTAATATTTTGGTGAACGTTTGTGTTTAATTTGATTAATCAGGTATATGTTTAAAACGTGAGTGATAGTTAATGGTTTGAATCTTACTTAACCAAATTTCTTTCTTAATAAATTAAAGTTTTGTGAATTAAACTTGATTGAGAAATACTTAAATCTTATACTGTTATCAATTAATAGTAAATCTTTTTGAGATTGTGAACTCTGCATGTAACTTTTGAACTTAGAAATAAATTTGTTTGTTTAAATTCTTAAAAGCACAGCGTTTCATTTTGACCACCAGTAATTAGAGAAATTAATGAATGTATACAAGGTAAGTGATGTATCTGTTTGTTCACCTGAGACTTATGTAGGTAAAATAGAACCAGAGAAACAGTTATAGTGTTTGTTGAAGTGATACCCATTTTCCACTAATCTGGATATAACTTATTAATTGTTACCTCACCCATAACTTGATGAAGTTACATTGATTTCCTCAAGTGATAAGTAAGTTTTAAGAGTTCACTGTATCTTTAGAGATTCAGTCTAAACATCTTTGTTATGAGGTTTCAAGTATCTGGTCGATGTGAGGTAACTTTTTGGTATTATTATTTGTGTAATAACAAGGTGCTTGATCACTTCGTGACAACATATATATATATATATATATATATATATATATATATATATATATATATATATATATATATATATATATATATATATATATATATATATATATATATATATATATATAAAATGTCATATATATATTACTTGATTCATTGCTACAAAATGTCAAGGGATACTTACTTGATTCTAACAGATGAACGCAGGGAGTTCCTTACATTATTAAGAAATCTTCTGTATTTATTTCACATCTGGCTCAATATTAGGACAACTTCGTAGACAAGCAAGGGAAAATCTGTGGCTTAGGTCCTTCTTCATGTGAGGGGAAAATTATGTAATCTCAAGGGTTCTCTTAACTAATTATATTTACATAACAAACACAGATTACTGGGCAGGTAATAATAAGGGCCTGCTAAATTAATAAATCCTACGCAGAATAAATATTCAACGCCAATGATGTCTTCATAACAGGAAACATTGCAGTAGGGTAGAAGGGGGACTGCACATGGATAGAGCCGAGCAATTCCACAGTAGAGGCCTATCTGCAATACATACAAGATGGTTACTTGCAAGAATAATAAGACGCTCAAAGGGAACTGAGGGAAATACACAGATGGTGCCAAATAACTCAGTTCAACACTAAATGCATAATTACGGTAACACTGAATGCTCCAGCACAACTTACTGAAGGTGATTGCACAATGGAAAGTAAATGAAAATCAAACAGAGAAATAATAGGAAAATTGTGACTGACTAAGAAACCTTATTCTGGTACATTACCTTCGTCAAGCTGACGGTGTCCTCGTTTGATAGGCCACTGGCAATGGAGGAGGGAATTGAAATGCCACTACAAAGATATACTGGTTCGAACCTCAGGGTCGAACATGTGGAAAGTTCGAGGGTCACGCAAGGTTAAGGACATCTGTCCCCGGTGGTGTTCTGCCTGCTTCTCTCTCTCGATTTCCATTGCATCATCTATAAATAACCTTCGGAGAATATACCGTTTGCATCTGGTAGGTGACGCAAAGGTCAATCTTCGTCATGTTTTCTATATAGGATGCATGGCATCAGTTAATCTTCGTGGAGGGTTCAGAATAGGGCAGGGCACCAACTTTCTCTTTTTTGGCTCCTCCCTTGCCTTGCTTGATGCCAAGAATGTATGACGGTCACCTGGAACAAGGCCTTAGGCAGTCTTTTTGAATAGAGAGAAGAGTTAGGCTTAACAATTTTGGGGAATGAAGGAGAGAGTTTATGAAGGGGCGAATGGAAACCCTCCATTCTAGTAATTAAAACAATTGAAATGAATTTTATTTGTCTCTGCTACGTTATGGATGTAAAAAAGTTGAGGTGGCTCGGAACGAGGTTCCATCCATTGCACCTCCCCAACCAAGTTAGCATTTACACCCTAGATCGGGTGAGAATGATTACCAGCAAGCAAACTCACTTAATGACTTTACTTTACTTCTCTTACATTTCCTTTTGGTGCCTTATAATTTACCTTAAACTTCTGCATAGCAATTAATTTCAAGAGGCAAAACAACATTGTGACATTTACGTTAACGCAGAATAAATACTTGATGCTGGAAATGATATATTCTTATCATTAAATTCCTATTACGTTAAGGCAGCGTTAATCAGAATATTTTCACAATGTAATGGTATAGTTAAAACAATTAATTAATGTTAATATTATGTTAATTCTAGAGACACTTCATGCACTCTTAATAATAATCAGTTCTGAATTTTGCACACATGCAGTTAGTCTGCCTTGAAGAGACATTACAGTAAGGTAAACTTGGGCTCCGTTAGGTGTTTCTATGATACTTGAGCAACAGTTCAGTGCCATTTGGGCACTATAAACACAAGGTCGCGAGTCTGAGACTCGAGATTTATTGCAGAGATTCACAAAGAGAATAGGTGACAGATTCAGAGTAATCAATAATTGTCAATAAAAGATGATGATTAAATATGCCGAAATTACGTTCCTTAGCCTATGGAAGAACAGCTAGGTTCATTCTTAGCCCAAGAAGACAATACAGGTAGCTAAAGGGCGCCACTCCTCCGGTAGAATCATTTGCCAGCATCTACGATAATGGCGCTGTGCCAAGTTGGCACTCATATAATAATAACTAATGGCGATGGCATATCATATTTTAAATGCATCATGCAGCAATAGGTGTGAAAGGGAAGTCATAGGACTTATACAGTTGGCCATCTGTTAATGGCTCTCTGCCTTGGTAAGGCATAAAAAAATAAATGTGAATAGTAATCAAAAGTAAGGCAGAGAAATGTTAAAGGAAAAGAATAAGGGATAGAGTTATAAAGGAAATAAATAGGTGAAGAACCCTGACATCCTCTTCTGGATAGAGGTGCCAAAGTCTCCATAGGAATAGGGATGGCACTGTGCCATTTTGGCATGGGTACCAGGAGAGCTCGGGGGCTCTCTTTAAGCTACCTGGAATTATCCAAGCCCATGGTATTTCCTCCACGGACCTCTCTTACTTTGATGGTTTGTCTCGGTCAGGGAATCAGTGGAATTGACCCTGAGGAGGGTATTTGAGTGACACCTGTGTCGGCTTCTTTGAGAGCTGACACAGGGGCCCTTTTTACAAGCTCTACCATGATCCATCGCAGTTTCTTGAGTTCATCGGCCAATTGAGAATGGCAGAATCCTTACTCACTGTTGCGTCTGCAGCGGACTGAGACGGAGAGGAAGCAGCCGTGGCAGGCGTGAGAGGCTCGCAGGTAAGGATGACCAGCTCAGGCATGGGTGTGGGAGGCCACGCCTTTGGTTGAGCTTCTGCTGTGGTCGAAAGGATCCATCTCTCTTACCGGCATTGGTAGCTGAGCCAAGCCGGGAGAAGAGAGAGGGCCCGAACTGGGGTCTCTGGAATGGTGATCAGGGACGTGCTCTGGCACTGGCACTAAGGCAGGGCCAGGCACTAACAATTGATTTGGAATTTGCTCGTCATTCGGGACAGATGGAGCTTGGCACTGCTCAGTGCACCCAGGTGACACTGGCAGAGATTGTGAATCAAGTGTGGGATCTCCCAGAGGAGATCTATTTGGGGCCCTGGCACTGGCATTGGGGCAGGGCCAGGCACCGGAATGGGATCAGGAATCGATCTTGATGGAGGGGGCCACTGCATATTGCACTCATGAATGCCTAATGAATGATTTGGAGGATTTGGCCCCCATGGATTGCTGTAACTTAGATGGGGACTGGAAGTCATGCCCAAGGAGGATATCATAACCTCCAGGAATGTATCTGGTGACTGTGAGGTCGCAAATTTCAGATCTATGAGGTCTTGTGATCCTCAACTTGACAGTAGGAAGTATCACCTTAAAGTGATTGATACCCTCAACCATGAAGAGTTTACGTCTGTTAATGGTAGCTCCAGGAAACTTTGTTTTCCACTTATAGGACTTTGTTTTCCCTTGGGCGGGCACCTGGCACCTACCTCGAGGAAGTGCCACGTAAATGGGACCCTGGGACATTTGTGTATTATTATTAGGAGTTTTGCCAGAATCATCAAATGATTTTCAAGCTGGGCAATAAGTCTATAATCTTTACCTGGCACTGTCCAGGTGTGGCTCGATGGGGTGTTGTCCCATTTGAGGACATAGAGGGGTCTTCTGGCTGATTCTCAGCTTTCAAGCGGCACTGTTCCGTGGGAGATGCCCTGTGCTCTGACAATACCCGTACACGGGTTTCTTATGGGGGTGCCCATTCTTGTGAGGTTGCTGGGAGTTGGTTGAGGCAGGCAAGGAGGGATATAATTTTCGTCCATGGGAACTAAGATGGGGATGATGCGTATCCCATATGTCAGCCAAACTGCAGCACTTGACCACTGTCCTAGGCACCTTATCGCATAGATGAGTGGCAAGAGCTGGTGGGGCATAAGATAAGAAGTCCTCAAGCTGGAAGAGTTCAAGGACATCCTCCACACTAGTAGCCTTCAGAGATTCTAGCCATTGTTTTAGGAGCTGGGTCTTTTTGAAGATCCAACAGTCAGGAGTTATTTCAAAGGCCTTTATGATGGCTTGGCAGACAAGGGCAAGATTTCCTTGATCCTCAGGGGGGAGAGCATTGAGTGCAATGGTACCCTTCCCTTCAAGGTGCTTTCCCAGGATCAGAGACACTTCTTCAGTAGAGGGCTGATAGGTCGTCAGGACCTTTTCAATATGGTCAAGCCAGGCTTCAGGCTCGGCTTTGTCCCATTTTCTTATGAGGGTGCTTACACCGCTGAGGGTTGAGTGAGGAGAGGATGTTGGTGTGTTGCGCCTGTCGTGAGCTGCCGTTGCAAGCTGATGAGCTCTTTCTTTCTCCTTCTCCTGTCTTTCTGCCTCTTCTCTTTTCTCCTTGGCTATTCTTTCTTTCTCCTTCTCCTGTCTTTCTGCCTCTCTTTCTGCCTTGGCATCGTCTACTCTCTCTTGAACTCAATCCCTCAGGGTTTGTCCTGACAGTCCCATGTCCTTTCCAGCAGACATGTAGAACTTGAAGTCCTCATTTTGCTGGGCTCTGGATGTCGTAGACATCTTGAGATAACGCTTATATGGGAGTGACCCGTTAGAAAATCAATGTCAGAAAAGACTCAGAGCTGTTCGAGTGAACAGGTTCAGTATGTCTGATGAGACTCAGTATTGTTTGAAATTAACAGATTCAGGTTGTCTGAATAGACTCAGGTTGTCTGAAAAGACACAAATTTCAGGTGTCTGAAACATTCAGTTGTTCAGAATGAACGAAAATTAGTATGTCTAAATAAGACTCAAGTTTCAGGGTGTCTGAAAGTATGTCTGAATAAGACAAATTTTAGGGTGTCTGAAACACACAGTTGTTCAGAATGAATGGAAATTAACATGTCTGAATAAGATAAAATTCAGGGGGTCTGAAAAAACTTAGTGGTTCTTAATGAACGAAAATTTAGCCCAAGCTAACGTAAGCCTTTATGTATATTTTATTTTGCAGAGAGATGCTGCGGAACTAATAAAAAAAAAGGCCTACGAGGTTATACACTTATGGTGGGTAAAGGAAATTTCCTTGCTCTGTCAAATAAATTTAAATGTGGGGTAATGAAAACAGTACATCGATCCTATCGAATATTAAAATCTCCAGCGCATGAGGTTAAGACAAAACTGCTTAATCTTATAACATGCATGGGGCAGTCCGGACTGCCGAGAGCTTGTGCGTGGGTAAGGGAAGGAATGGTTATTCTCCGTTATCAAAACAAACCTTACCTCACATGTGACCAATAATAGTACTCTAGTTTTACTTCTGGTCTCGTGACATCTGCTGTTAATGGGTGAGTCAGGCAGGTGGTGGGGGTGTAGTCTTGACCTCTTGTCTGGCTTTTTACCTGAGCCTACCCTTTTCCCAAGCTCAGAGGCTCCTGCAGTAATGAATGAAAGAGGAAATTCTTGCTGATATATTTGTCAATAAATAAATTTACAGGAATACTACAGGCTCGCCGAGGAATATCCTGCTCAGTTAAAGAATTAAAGGTTTATTATTTTAAAAAATGCAGCGAGGTGCATGGACGTATGGATAAAAATTAGCAAGCGAAAGAAATGGATTTATATATGAGCGCTGTGCGTGCGGTTTTTATAACAATGGAATTTCTAATGGAACTCACAAATCAAAGATTGTGGACGGTTAGGGATGGGCCCATGTGGCCTGGAACTGAAGATTCGATTCCTTGTCGGAATTACTATTCTCTCGTCTTGAGAGCAGAAATTTAAATTCCTAAATACTTCCTAGCTTTTCCTATTGATCAAGAGAGAGAGAGAGAGAGAGAGAGAGAGAGGATAAATCCAGCAATGCAAAAATAGCTGGAGTCAAAGCCTTGGTTAAGTTAAGTATACCTTAGTTTGACCAGACCACTGAGCTGATTAACAGCTCTCCTAGGGCTGGCCCGAAGGATTAGACTTATTTTACGTGGCTAAGAACCAATTGGTTACTTAGCAACGGGACCTACAGCTTATTGTGGAATCCGAACCACATTATGGTTACCTACAGTGTGCCTATCTGGGAATTCAGGACTTTCAAATTGTCCTTATCATGTGGACGAAGGAATAGGGGCTCTATTCCTTTTTTTTTTTTACTCTTCTACTGAGTTGTTCCCTAGCTTCCTATTCTTAAAACATGCAGCTAACATGTGATAGCACAAAAATCTCATGGAATTGTTAATATGATCTCTCTTATCATGAACTAATTTGGCATGCACGTAGTCTGTCAATTACCTAACACTGATTGCAGTCACTTTTTGCACCTTGCATAAAACTAAACAAAATATTTCAACACGTGCTTATGCTGTGGAACTGGCTCTTCTCATGTGCTTAAAATGGAGGGGGTATGATATCAGGGTCGTGTCTAATTATGTGGGCCAGCTAGCAGTTGCTGTTACGCTGATGATTGCAAAGCAATTGCATATTGGCAAGGTACACCAGTTGCTACAAATGTCAAGGGGATACTTACTTGATTCTGGGTGGCAACAGATGAATGCAGAGAGTTCCTTACATTATCAAGAAATCTACTGTATTTATTACACATCTGACTCAATATTAGGACAACTTCGTAGACAAGCAAGGGAGAATCTGTGGCTTGGTGCCTTCTTCGTGTGATGGAAAATTATGTAAACTCAAGGGTTCTCTTAACTAATTATATTTACATAACAAACACAGATCAGAAGAATGACGAATTACTGGGCAGGTAATAATAAGGGCCTGCTAAATTAATGAATCCTACACAGAATAAATATTCTATGCCAATGATGTCTTCATAACAGGAAACATCATAGTGGGTGTAGAAGGGGGACTGCACATGGATAGAGCCGAGTGATTCCACAGTAGGGGCCTATCTGCAATATATGCAAGACAGTTACTTGCAAGAATAATAAGATGCTCAAAGGAACAGATGGTGCCAAATAACTCAGTTCAACACTAAATGCATAATTATGTTAACACTGAATGCTCCAGCACAACTTACTGAAGGTGATTGCACAATGGAAAATAAATGAAAATCAGACAGAGAAATAATAGGAATTGTGACTGACTAAGAAACCTTATTCCAGTACATTACCTTCGTCAAGCTGACGGTATCCTCATTCGATAGGCCACTGGCGATGGAGGAGGGGCTTGAAATGCCACTACAAAGGTATACTGGTCTGAACCTCAGGGTCGAAAACACAGAAAGTTCGAGGGTCAGGCAAGGTCAAAGACATATGTCCCCAGTGGTGTTCTACGTGCTTCTCTCTCTCAGTTTCCGTTGCATCATCTATAAATAACCTTCAGAGATTACGCCGCTTGCGTCTGGTAGGTGGCGAAAAGGTCAATCTTTGTCACGTTTTTTATGTATGTTTTGAATTAATGTGTGACTTTGTAATTATCAGTTAATCATTTATGTTATAAGGAGGCACTGTGTTCGAGGAGAATTAATGTGTTTATTATGTGTGAGATATATTTCTGGAAACATTATCAGTCATCCGGGATAAGAACCCATACCTTTTTTTGAGCAGGCCTTAGATTTCTATTTACCCAGGTCTCTGTGCAGGATATTCACTGTGTACCTATTCTGTTAGTAGAATAAGGTGTTCTGTTAGTAGAATGTATTCTAGAATATGTATTCTAGAATATGTACGAAGGAGCTCAGGATATTCTAAGATTGTAATTGGCTAGTTGATAACCTATTAGGGCTCCAGTGGATAAAAGAGAATTGGAGACCAGAGACAGTCAGTTGTATAGGGGATTTGGTAAATTTAGCAGCCCTCTCTCTCTCTCCCATTTACCATTGTTGTATAAGGGTATAATCAGTTGCTCTCCCTAAATATATAAGTTTTGTAAAGCTCTCTCTTGAAACGTATATTTTGTGTATAATCCCAAAATATTTGTGTTCTTCAACAATTGTGTTTATATATTAAAAAGGAGTAAGGTAACGTGCTTATTTGCTTGTATTGTAATTATGTTGAAAACTGAAGTGTTATCTTTGAGAAAGTTTTAGAAAGACATGAGTTTAGCCTTTCTGAAAAGTGAAGGTAATCTTTTGAGAGATTGATATAATCCTTAATCATATTTTGTCTTAGTGAAATTGCAGTTGGTATATTTCCATTTTTTGCATATTTCATTCTTATATGTCTATATGTGTATAATTTCACAGTGTTACCCAAAGTTTTTTGTTGGTGATTACTTAGAGTGTTGTTGGTGTTAATTTACATTATTGAGATTTCAAAGCTTACTTATTATTGAGATTTCAGTGAATACCTGTGTTAACTCCCTTTTATTAATGTTTTAGTGAACACTTGGGCTAATTGCAGGTGTTCAGATTTATATCTAAAACTTGAGTAAGAGTTAATGGTTTGAATTTTACTTAAATATTTGATTTCATGATAAATTAAAGTTTTGTGAATTAATTTTGGTTAAGATATACTTAAATCTTACACTGTTGTCAAGTAATAGTAAATATTTTTGAGATTGTGAATTCTGCTTATAACTTTTGAACTTAGAAATAAATTTGTCTGTTTAAAGTTTTAAAAACACAGTGTGTCATTTTGATCACCAGTGATTAGAGATATCTGTGAGTGCATGTACAAGGTAAGTTATATATCTGTTTGTTCACCTGAGACATATCTAGGTGAAATAGAACCAGGGAAACAATTATAGTATTTGTTGGATTGATGCCCTTTTCCCTAGTCTGTTTATGGCTTATCAGTTGTTACCTCACCCATAACTTGATAAATTTAGATTGAATTTTCAAGTGTTAAGCAAGTTTTAAGAGATCACTGTGCCTTTAGAGTATTCAGTCTTAATATTTTTGTTATGAGGTTTCAAGTGCCTGGCTGAAGTGAGGCAAATTTTTGGTCTTATTATTTGTATAATAACCAGGTACTTGATCACTTCATGGCAATATATATATATATATATATATATATATATATATATATATATATATATATATATATATATATATATATAAATATCCAGGTAGCGACGTGTGAGAGCAGTGAAAAACCAAATGAAAGCACTTCCAAATCTATGACTGACAAAATCTGTGATATTAATGATAGCAAAAAGAATCATGATAGCAAGCCAGAGAAAAACGCAGGACCCAGGAGGACAGTAGAAGGTTTGGAAAGTGAAACAGTTAGACTGTGGAACGGAGATTTGCGACTAAAGACCACCAATAAAGATATTGTACTGTGGTATATTGGTGTAACAGAATGCTAACGGAACTCTTGTGGGTACCTAAGGGATGGCTAATACCAGACTTGGCCAAGTGAAAAAACTGAAATCTCTCTTTTCTGATGACCAGAAAAAGGGACAGTCAATGAAAAAAATGTTTTGACTGATATTGCGCTTGCTTTGGCAATAAAGGTTCTGAGTCATGAAACTTGCCAGTAGTTAAAAGCTGCTCGCAAACTTCCGTTTCGTAGGAGTACAACTTTAAACAGATCAACAGGAAATTAATCCGTGAGCCTGCCACACTTCACTTTGTACTGGATTGAATAGAAGCCAGAGTTGAAAGCGTGACCCGTAATGAGAAAATCTCTGTCATCTGTCGCGATGAAACGAGGCTGGATGAAAGATGATCTTAAGACAGATATAGTGATTCAATAGTTAAACCTCTGTTCAAGCTCAGGTGGCTGCATTAAGCTTTATTTGGTAAATGGAAACAGCCAATATAATATGCATTTGACTGAAGTAGGATGAAAGATATTTTATCACTGGTTATCCTATCGCATGTATCACATCTGACCTGAGGAGTGCTAATTTAGGTTTGCATAAAGCACTGCAAATTTCTGTTGATCAAATTAATGTTCTCAGTCCTGTCATTACCTAGGAAAGTATTTTTTTCCAGATCCCTGCATTTCTTTAAATTATTGCTAAGAAATAACCTAATCGATCACATTTTTTTTTAGATTTCAAATCTTAGTATGATATCAGAACCAAATTTATGGCTCATATCTCTTGAGTAGAGATGAGCTTAAGCTAGGTCATGAGATAAATCTAAATTACCTGACAGTAGAAGGTTTTAGGAGACAATTCAAGATTAGTTGTCCAGCCACTTTCCTCCTCGGTGGCAGACGCAATTGGGTAGCGTAATAATTAAGGCATAATTGTAGAGATTTCGGATGTAATTAGGTTGAAAGATATTATGAGTTCATGCTGGAACTCTGATTTGAAAAAGACAAGGCGATGCATTCTCACCCAGTTAATATCAGACTGAGATTCTTGACAAAAGGGTAGGTTTTGCAAGTATTTTAAGAATACCAGAAAGGTACTTTATTGTCATCAAAGTAAAAAAATTATTATGTGATACGTTGTATCAGAATTCTGGCAATGACTATTTGATGAGCTAACGAATAATTCTAGACAGCGTTGAACATTTATTTTCTTACATCTGTCAAGAAGTTCATTGTCATGATCAAAGTAGAGTTCAACCAGGGTCACATTGTCACTTCCAGTTACGAAACCGCTTCATGTATCGGTGATGTCAGTACTTGCAGTAGGCTACAAGTAACGTGTCCCAAAACTCTGGTTTTAGTCATCTAGTACACAGTAAGCTAGATTCTCAGTCAGGCACGTTTGCTCATCATCTGCAAAAACCTCCAAGTATACAATAACGAAAGAGGAGGAAGATTTTTCAGACATGACTCTAGCTTCTGGGAATGTGACAGAAGGCGTCCTTGGAGGGTACATACCCCGTAAGATCTTAAGCTTGGGAATTCTCATGCAAAGAAAAAAATCTTATATTGATCTCCTTCTCACTTTTTGGAAAATCTCAGACAAGTGGGACGGCTGTTTAACTTTTCATGGGATGTGATTGAAAGCTAGAAATAATGGAAGAGCAAAATTGATTCATGTTTTAAAAGAAAAGCGTCAATGTACCGGATGAAAAGATGGAATTTCTTATCGAATGTATGATTCATTTTAGGATGAAACGTCTGAATTCTCAACAGAAATCCAAATGTAATAACAAAGGTGTAAATAAGCTGAAAATTATTGTTAATCAAATCAACTAATATAAAGAAAACTTATGTATTTTTGTCCGGACTGATATAATTTCATGTATGAAGTAAAATCATTTTTGCTGTGACAATATCTCCAAATATAGGTTTTGCTTGCTTTTCTACCTGGTGGTCGGCTGAAGTCACTTGACGTCACTGGATCTGTCTGGGCTGCGCGTGAACCCACTTTACCTTCTTCTTCTTCTTCTTCTTCTTCTTCTTATTATTATTATTATTATTATTATTATTATTATTATTATTATTATTATTATTATTATTATTATTATTATAAAATGGAGTGTTGTAACCAATATTTTCGTCTGTTAATTTCAAATACTGACATTTGTAAATAGTTCTCTGAAGTTTATTAATACACTGTCAATCATTTTCTGCAAAATTTCCATTTTGCAGATATATATATATATATATATATATATATATATATATATATATATATATATATATATATATACAATATATATATATATATATATATATATATATATATATATATATATATATACAGTATATATGTATATCTTCTTCTTCGTTTTAACGTGCTTTTATACCCATTTTTATATGGGGTAAGCACGGTGCCTTCTTTGAAGGACTTTGATTTGGCGGTGGGGTAGGCCCGTAACCTCGACCGGCTGCCCTGCCTGACATCGCTTAGACCCCAGTACCGAACGTGTACATGTATTACCGAAACCCCCGCTCCCTTTCTCCCAGCAGCACGAGGAGAACTGGGCGGGTAGTCCGACAGTTCGAGACGTGTGAGGTGTTTGTTATGTTTTTTAGAAGGTGTTGGAGTGGCTTTGTTTATGTGTGTATTAGTCTGTAACATCCATTTGCTTTCAGCAAACCTATCCGTTGATTACATACGTAATCCCGGGATGTCTACACGGATAGCAAAGTTTCCGCCTCTGACTGGTCGGCTCAGGATTGAACCCTCGCCACAGGCTTCTATGAAGTCTGTGGTTTGCCACTCTACCAACCAAGCCATCGAGGCTCTTCTATATATATATATATATATATATATATATATATATATATATATATATATATATATATATATATATATATATATATATACACACACACATGTACACACACATACACACACACACATATATATATATATATATATAAATATATATATATATATATATATATATATATATATATATATATATATATATATATATATATATATATGTATGTATGTATGTATGTATGTATATATAATACAGTCACCACATCTTTTCAGTCGCTCTAATGTTCCCCTATTGAACTGGATTTAATAGAAATGATTACGGTAACAAGTTTCCTTCAAAATTTTGGGGACAAACTGCCGTGCTCACTGAGAACAAGCCAACTTGAGTGACAGCTACTGCTTATGCCATTGTTCTGCTGATATTAATATTCTTAAGTAACAACAAAATCTGCAGTTACGTAACTATACAGTAATGGTCGTATTTAAACAAAGAAGCAAGAGGGTAGAGAAGTATATCGAAACACCGACGAAATTAGAATAAAAATAAGAATAAACTGCGAAGCCAAAGGATCAGGTTATGAATCAAAAGAGCTGCTGAGGAATAAGTCAGGAAAATGAAGGTGAAGGCGCAGGACCCTTCCAAGTATTTCCGGAGACCTTATGTACTAATAGATTCACAGCACCGCGGTGTCCCGGTGTTTTTCCGGAATAAAATTTTATCAACTTACCTAACAAAGATGACACTTTGTCACAGGGTATCTTACATCCCTACCTAATTTTTTTTAACTGTATCCTGTATTACGAAAGTTGCATATATAATTCTGGTAATCATAAGAGTAAGACCGACTTCTTGTAGACATCGCCAGCAAACTCAGAGGAATGTCTTTCGAAGATATAACGACATAACTTATGACGTCATTACTTGCCTCCTTCTCGATGGATAATTGGCTATTCGTGAAAAAGTCTCAACCTCTGGCAACAATGAAATACAACCAATACTCCTTGCTTACACTTTGTAGTAGTGGTAGTAGTAGTAGTAATAGTAGTATATAGGATTTATGCCATGAGGTCGAGTGCTAGAATTCTTGAGGAAAAAAGCCTACCAACAATCGAATTGCCATGCCGGTAATATTCTGTGGAATATGAAAACAACTTTCATTATAACGTTACAATTCAGACATTGTTGTATTCTGTCACTAAGAGGACAGGAGCGATCATATGAAATGACATGCCCTTACAGTACATGGATCCTTTATTTAACATAATTACATACGAGGAAACTTGACATTATAACCAGTGGGTGGATTGTGGCGTTTCGGGCCAAGTCCAAGCACTGGGACCTATACCATTATAACCCATCACATTTTTTTTTCTGGCAAATGAAGTTTTAATGTTGTTCCGCAAATTATATTTTACTAAGAAATCAACAACTATTGCTTTATAGAGCATATATAATTATCTTTCTGCACCTTATGGAAGTCAACAAATGACGAAAACTTGATAGCCTTGGATGTCCAGGTGCACTCCTTACCCAAAAAAGGGCCTGTTCAAGCCTACGTAGGGTTTGCCACGGGCCTCCCCACTCCTAAACGATTGTGCAAGTCGAATCACAAAAGCTGTCCTGCAACCAGGGGGACAATGACTTATCATAGCCGCCATTCTTGAAGCCTTGACAAGGTACGAATATTCATTCAGAATTTCAGAGACAGCTGTTTGTCGTCATCACCTTGTGGGAAGAGTCGGGACGTCATATGTTTACGTCACGCATAACTTTGAACCCATGCTTTAGAGTGTTCCGCCACTGGCTTCGGCTGCTTTATTTTACTCTTTTTACTTTTCTCTAATATAAGTAGTAAAGAATGCTGCCGAAAATTAGGTTGGGATGTAAAGTATACTATGGCTAAGTAATATCTTTGTCAAATGCACAGAAAAAAAGTTATTCCGGAAAAACACCGGGACAAAGGCTCTGAATCTCATAGTAGGTGTGCGGTATTATTATTCCGGAGACGGGAGTTTTACCTCTGACGTTCTAAGAGTAACCAACGATAATCTGCCTTAGAAAATGCCCCGGTTTGTTACAGGGGTGATTCAAATGATGAAATGATTAATTTTGGCTTACAAACTAAGGAATTTTTCTAATCGTTTAAAAAAAAGACTGGATATGGATAGTCCAAAGTAAATGACTTCCCAATATTCACTGGAAATGGCTAGTTAAGATTGGTTTTTCCTTATGCATGGAAGCAAAGATTTTCTGTTGAATCAGGTC
Organism: Macrobrachium rosenbergii; assembly: GCF_040412425.1. Classification (NCBI taxonomy): domain Eukaryota; kingdom Metazoa; phylum Arthropoda; class Malacostraca; order Decapoda; family Palaemonidae; genus Macrobrachium; species Macrobrachium rosenbergii. Next base: position 6,271,691 of record NC_089762.1, on the reverse strand, counting down.
GATGCTTTCTGTTTAGTTAGGATAAGGTTTTTTTTTTTCTTGTTGAATCCAGGGCAAAGTTTTTCTGCTAAATTAAGGGGGAAAGTTTTCCGGCTCACCCTGTAGATACCATTAGTTATCATAACAAAGTTTATGCATCTTTCTTTATGATTGTCCAGTTTTTATTTGCTTTCTTTCTGCACTGAGGCATTTCCATGGGAGAGAACGTTAGATTTAAATGCATATGATTACGAAATCTTATAGCTAAAAAACGAGCTGAACGCTAAATACAGTAATCATATCCGGGAACACACACAAACGGTAGATAAGAACATTTCAGTTGTTGGTGAACAGGAAAATATGTTTGTGCTTGTCATTTTAGATCGTTGGGGTGCCTAGCCTTGACATTTCATCTTCCAAAATGTACTGTAGAAATGAACGACTTTATGGTACATAGCAACAGCAGCCTCTAAATTTCTTTCAATTTCCTTCCCTCTCCTCCTCACATGTGCTTAGAAAGACTTAGTTTGTGTAGTGATGCGGATTATAGACTTCCTTTCGCGTCATTTTTTTTAAAGAATAAACAAGAGACGGTGATCTGTAGTAAAGGAGTCCGTTGGTAAATATAAAGCTTCATTGAAATCCTCTCGGTTGTTTACGGCCCTG
>NC_089762.1:6256046-6268546 GCF_040412425.1 Macrobrachium rosenbergii | reverse complement strand
ATATATATATATATATATATATATATATATATATATATATATATATGTATGTGTGTGTGTGTGTCGATTTTTATCACATCACCATGACATTTCATATGCAAACATTTAGCTACTTCGGGAATATCACTGAAGGGGAATTATAAGTGATAAATGATTTGGTACCTAAGTGATTTAGACACACGACAGGTACCCGTCAATGACTTTCAGCTGACGTTCTAGACCACTGGGCTGTCAAGAGAGGCATATGTTAAAGCCGACTCTACCGTACGTATACCCGTCGAGTGGGGAATTTGTACTTTGCGTTGGCATCAACCGACCCCCACCGTGACAGCAGATTGGTATGTTTGGAACACATAGCTATTTATGAATTTTGATCACATCACTGTAACATTTTGTATACAAACATTAAGCTACAAATGACGTTTAATATCCAGTTCGCACTATATTGGGAATATCACCGAAGGGGAATTATAAGATAAATGCCTGGGTACCAAGGTCATTCAAACACCCGACAGTATCAACGATTTCCAGTCGGATTGTAATTCCCCTTCAGTGATATTCCCAAAGTAGCACGAACTGGATATTAAACGACATTTGTAGCTTAATATTATATAGGATCCACCAAGAGAACGCTAAAAGTGCGGATCGATTCATCGTAGCGTCAGCTGTAGAACAGGCTGCACATCAAATAAAGTTTTCCAACATAAAGGAACAAACTAAACATTGTAAATCTTTTATTAATTACAATGATTTTGAAATCATAGAGCAAGCTGGGTTAATGTGGCTTTTCTTAGCAGCATTCACTTCAGGATGTGACGTTCCTGCCTTCACAAGTTAGGGTAGAAGAGACTTTAGCCTTGGCAGGCAACTCTTTTAGGAGAAGGACACTCTGGAATCAAAGCAACGGGTAAAAGAGACCTTGTTCTCCAACCTTGGACTGTGCCATAGCCATTGTACCATGGCCTTTCATGGTCTTGGGGTTGAGTTCCCTTGCTTGTAGGTACATTCAGGCAGTTTGCCTCTTTTTTTGTTCACTTTCCTGATTTTTTTTTTAAGTGTGTAGGACAGGCTGATGAGAAAGCAAAAGTTTCTTTGGTGGATTATCAGGAGAGTACCTTCGTCTTTCTTAATCTTCTCCTTCTGAGCTTTTTATAATTTCTAAATCCATCCTGACTGTCTTCCCCCAGTTGTCGTGGCAAACCTGGCGGGTTTCTTAGTTGCCTGATAAGGTGTGCCAGCCCCAATTTGTCAACAAGTTGCTCCTGGCTCTTTTTCAGTGACACAAGGTCAGGTTTATTTATACTTTCAACAGAATTTTTGTAAGCAATGTAAATACTGTTGTTGTTGGTGGTATTATTATTGTTTATTATTTTGTTGATTTTTACAATGTTACTGTTGTAATGAGTGTATTTATTAGTTTTGCTACTGATTTTATGTTGTTAATTTTAATTCCTTTGGGAGACATTGAGCTGAACTCTGGGCCTGTTACTCATTACTGTAAGAAAAATTGCAGAGAAATTTACTCAGATATTTCTGGCTGAAGGTAAAATTTTCTCAGTCTCCAGAGTTGTGCCCATAACTACAATTTGATGTTTTTATATGAGACACTCGTAAGTAGCAACAAGTCAAAGATTAAGTTTTTAATCCCAGGGTTTGATGGCCCTTACTTTATTTATCACCGTAACATCCCACATGTGCAAGGTATGGCTGTATATACTAAGTCTGGACGATCTATTTATTATCAGAAAAATTTAGTGTAGTGACCATGAAGTTCTTTGTCTTAAAATTTTCAGTAAGTTCTACGATGTTTATGTATTTGCTGTTTACCTCAGTCCAAATATCTGTGATTCTATTTATGACTGTCTCTTGGAAAGGATCAGTATGGCCCAGTTACAGGATTGAAAAGTTTCATTTTTTATTTGTAGAGACTGCAATGTAAAGCAGAGCAAGTGGCTAAATTCAGTTTCCACGGATCAACATGGCCGGTTTGCTCTTGAGTTCTGTGTATCCTCCAATTGTGTCCAACATCTTTCTGGTAATAGATTAGACCTCATGTTCACCAATGTTCCAGCTATTGTCTAGTCCAAGGTCTGCAAATATACTAGCACTTCTAATCATTGCGCCATTGAGATGGACATATCTATCAATCAGTATATTCCTAATTTCACCATTGGAAAAAGTCTGGCTGAAATCAAGAGCCAGTTGGGATCGCATTATTGAAGCTTGTTAGGCACTTGATATTTTAGATGTTATATAACATCCTGATCCCAAGAAGTTCAATAAAATGCTGATGGCTACTGTAATAAGGTGTGTCCCTGGAAAGGTCATCAAATTCTGGACAAATGATTAGCCATGGTTTGATGATACGTGTAGTCGAGCTAACCATGACAAACAGACCAAATTCAATGCATGGGGACAAAATCATTCAAATGAAAATTACACCATTTATGCTGAGCTCGCCATGCTGCCAATAGAACTTACCATACAACCGAGAGGAATTACAGTTACTCAGCTTCATTTGTGGTGAACCAAATTGGCATCATCTATCTTTGGGTCAGGCTCATCTTCCATTCCATCGCTACTAATAGATGATGGTAGATTGGTTACTGGCCCTCGGGAAATTGGCTGAACTGTTTCATCGAGTCTTTTGAAGTTAAGCAGTCAGCTGAGGGTGTCCCTCTCCCTGATACTTGTCATCCAGAACCTCTTCTTACAAAATTTGCATTTCGCTCTAGGGATGTTAAGAAAATTCTTGATAGTCTTGTTACCTGAGGTGGAGAAGGCCCTGATGGTTTCTTCCCTTTGTTTTTTAAAAAAGCCTCTAGTGTATTGTCTCAAGATTAGTAGATTCTACAGATTTTTACGTCGACATAGTATCTTTTCAGATGAGCACAAGCTTAGTAATGCAGTGCCTGTTCCAAAGAATGGCACATCTGCAGACTGCAGTAATTACAGCCAATTTCTGTTTTCCCTGTGCTCTACAAAGTTGCAGAAAAACTTATTTTTAAGCCACTATATGAGTATGTTGAATCTAAAGGATTGTTAAGTGATAGTCAGTATGCATGAAGGAAGTGGTTAGGTGCCTGCGATGCTCTTTTAGACCTGACATACCATTTGCAAGAGAACCTTTTGAGTGCAGAGTAATTCAAATAGAATTTAGTGCTGCTTTCAATTTAGTAAATCACAAGGCACTTATTTATAAACTTCAGATTCTTGGAGTGGGTGGATATGCTTTAGGATTACTTAAAGATTTCCTTACAGGTAGGTAGCAGCGAGTTGCTGTTGATGGGATCTTTAGCGAACCTAGACCTATTGTGTCTGGAGCTCCATAGGGTAGTGTTCTTGATCCACTGTTATTTATAGTGTATGCAAGTGATGTGGTCGCTGGCTTGGAAACCGAGATTGTTCAGTATGACAATAATGCAACACTTGTTGGTGTATTAAAATCTCCACTTATGAGAAATGAAACTACTCTCAGCCTCACTTGGGACATGGACCGGATCAGTGAATGGTGTAGTCGGTGGTGTATGAGGCTGAACTCCAGTAAAACGAAAACACTATTGATTAGCAGATCTCATACAGGTTTTCCACCCCATCCTCCCCTTCAGGTGGATGGGACTGTGCTGAATGAGTCTGAAGCTGTAGCTATTCTAGGTGAAACTTTTGACTCACATCTTACTTTTATGAAACATCTAATGAAAGTTTAAGCAAATGCCACATGAAAGTTAGGTATTTTCGTAAGGCCTCATTTATTTATAACAACAATAAAATTAATGTAACCTGTTTTAGGTCATTTGTGCCTCCTTTCCTAGAATACTGCTCTCTGGTGTGAATGTCTGTTTCTGCCAGATATTTATCTCTAAGATAGAATGGTTCTTGGTGGTAGATTTCTGTTTCCTAATAGTAGCAGTTATGACTTGGACCATAGACGGATGGTCTCTTGTTGGTCACTTTTTCATAAGTTGTATTTTAACAGAGATCTTTCACATTCATAATTGACCCCTGATCCACTTTTCCTGCCGAGAGCAACCAGATTCGCTGAACAGCAGCACCCAAATGCAGTGAATGTGCCTCGCTGTCGAACTTCTCAGTTCCAGAGGTCCTTTATTCCTCACACTGTTGGACTGTGGAACAGCCTCCCTGAGGATGTCATGCAATTGGAACTTCAGAAGTTCAAGCAAAGGTGCAATGCATGACTTTCCTAGTACAGTTCTCCTTGTGTTTTAGTAATTTACTTACATTTTTAATTATTCATTTATTAGTTTGTTAATTTATCTGTTTTTCTAATAACTGATCCCCTCTTTCTGTATTTCCCTTTACCTTTCGAATGATCACCATATTCTTTGGAAGCTTGAATTTCAAGTCAATGGCCCCTGTGGGGTTGGTCCATATGAATATGGTTCATTTTCTGAATAAAAATAATAAAAATAATAATAATAATAATAATAATAATATAATAATAATAATAATAATAATAAATAATGTGAGTAATAAAATAATAATAATAATAAAGACTTTCGAACACCTGAACGGTGAATAATAATAATAATAATAATTACTATATAATTGTGGATTTTAATTATTAATTTCACGAAATTGTGAATCTATTAGCAATAATAATAATAATAATAATAATAATAATAATAATAATAATGAACCAATAATGAAAAAAAACTTCTTTCAGTCTTCTTCTGAAGATGGAAGAGAAACCCACAAGATTCTTGTGTATAACTTGTTTACTGGTAAATATTTACATATTACTTTGATCTCGAGCACTTTCAGGTCCTAACTGTGACCCTTTTTCAAGAGATGGGTAGTCAGGCTGTTTCAAGGCCCAGCAATCTTGAACCAGCCTGACTACCTCATCTCTTGAAAAAGGGTCACAGTTAGGACCAGAAAGTGCTCGAGATCAAAGTAATATGTAAATATTTACCAGTAAACAAGTTATACACAAGAATCTTGTGGGTTTCTCTTTCAATAATAATAATAATAATAATAATGGACGTCTTTAGGTATATCTCCCCAGTACAGATTCTGTTGGTACACTTACTTATGTCGTTACTAATTCTGTTATTTACTCAAGCGCTTTTCGGCTGTTTATAGGTAGTCATATTTTTGTATTGTGAGGTCCAGAGCTGTCGTCGGGACCCTCAGGGCATCCTCGCCTCAAAACAAAAATCTACACGACACACCGAGACTCTCAGGAAACGCAGAACCAAGGCCAATACTGTATTGGCCTTGCGCAGAACCAGCGCTCCTGATTCAAGCGATCTTTTGTGCATTTTTCAGAAGATTCTTTATGTCCTTGTCAGAATACTGATGCATGTAAGGGATTGCAAGCTTTCTAACCATACGTATGTATTTGAAACCTCTTCCTAATATGTATCTAGGATTGTTAAGCATTCTTCAGGTTTGAGAAATTGTACATCTGATTGTATATAGACGTCCCTCTGATATTCCTTAAAGTCAAATGCTACTTTTACGCTCGCAAGAATTTTTGACCTGCCAGAGATTTTGTGTCAATAAATCAGAATACCTTGAATCTGCCTCTTACTCGTTAGAGTATATTTACCTTTTCCTCAGTTTTATGTTTATAGTTTTATAACATCATTATTTTATTGCGTTTTCTTAGCTTATGTTGGCCTTGACATTACTGATATTACTGCAGTAAAAGTACATTATTAGTTTCATTGCTAACATCCATGGTATTTTCGAGTAACGTTTCAGGAAAAATTTGATTTTAGATCATTACTAGTGCCTGTGGCTGATTGTTTGATTTGCACACACACACACACACATATATATATATATATATATATATATATATATATATATATATATATATATATATATATATATATATATATATACTTATAGTATTTATTTACTTATAAGTATATATATATATAAATAAATATATATATATATATATATATATATATATATATATATATATATATATAGAGAGAGATACTATGTAACAAGGGCAACTGAGAAGGGAGGAATGGAAAAGCATCAGGAGCAACGTTCAATACAAATGAGTAGTGAGGTTTAGAAGTGACTAGCAGATTCTCGCTTTCGCTCGCATTTGCTAGTTCCCAGATCTGTACCATATCCATATCTGCATTATGCTCATATCCATACCCACATCTGTACCATACCCATACCCATATCTGTACCATGTCCATGCCCATATCATACCCATACCTGTACCATACCCATACCTATACCCACACCCATACCCATACCAGTACCCATACCCATATCTGTACCATACCCATACCTATACCCATACCAATGCCAATACCCACATCCTTACCATACCCATACCTATAACCTTACCCATACCCATATCCATTCCATACCCATACCCATACCATAACATTCCTATACCCATGCCCATCCCATACCCATATGCATACCATATCCATACACATATCCGTACCATACCCATACCCATATGCATACCGTATCTATACCCATATCTGTACCATACCCCAGTTCTTCATTGGATGGGTCGATATCGTACTCGCCTAGCATTCGCCTAGGCCCATACCCAAGAATAAGAGAATTTATTTCTGGTGTTAGAAATTCATTTCTCTTCCACAATAAGCTGTAGGTCCCGTTGCTAGGTAACCAATTGGTCCTTAGCTAAATAAGTCTAATCCTTCGGCCAGCCCTAGGAGACCTGTTAATTCAGCTCAGTGGTCTGCTTAAACTAAGGTATACTTAACTTTGTACCATACCCATACCCATATCCATTCCATACCCATACCCATACCATAACATTCCTATACCCATGCCCATCCCATACCCATATGCATACCGTATCCATACACATATCCGTACCATACCCATACCCATACCCATATGCATACCGTATCTATACCCATATCTGTACCATACCCCAGTTCTTCATTGGATGGGTCGATATCGTACTCGCCTAGCATTCGCCTAGGCCCTCGTTCGATTCTCCGGCCGGCCACTGAAGAATAAGAGGAATTTATTTCTGGTGTTAGAAATTCATTTCTCGGTATAATGTGGTTCGGATTCCACAATAAGCTGTAGGTCCCGTTGCTAGGTAACCAATTGGTCCTTAGCCACGTAAAATAAGTCTAATACTTCGGGCCAGCCCTAGGAGACCTGTTAATTCAGCTCAGTGGTCTGCTTAAACTAAGGTATACTTAACTTTGTACCATACCCATACCCATACCCACAGCTACAGTATATTAACCCCACTACTAGTCAGCAAAAGTCTACGGGCAGCACCAGCGCCGTTTACCTTCCAGTCATATACACACAACTGACCATATCTTGGTGTACAGTAGGTGCAGGAGCAGCTGTTGACAGGTTTTGAATCAATGCTGATGCCATTGGCGATTCTGGACCTCACCCTAGTAGTGCCTGCTGTTGTTCTAGAGCCATCTTGGAACTTCAGCCATGCTTGCCCGCATTGCCATGTGGTCATGCGACACCAGCGCCACCTAGGATGAGCGAAAACATAATCCCAGGAAGTTATAAAAGGTCTCGGAAGGACACGTTCAACCTTTGATTTGCTCGGAAGCTGCTCTAGGACTGATGTCCTGTCCCTTGCTCCATTAAACTGCTTATTTCTAACACATGGCTGGCAGGAACCAGGGTGTCTTTTTGCTGTGAAATTAATCACTTGCTCTCCCTCTCACTGGTCCCATAAGACAAGGAACTTCATCTCCTGATTAAAGTAAAGTACCAGATTTAAGGTTTTTTCATCAGTCACATCCCTGTTCGCCTCCAACTATTTTTCTGCTTTTCTTTTCATAGTGCGATATACCTACAGCGAGACCTGTATTGTTTGCAAAGCATTGACGTGAAGAGTAACGTTTTTGGAATCGAGTTCAGTCTAGGCACCTTCTGTGCAAGTCCTCGATTCCTTCATTATAGTGCTATTTTCGGTTGAGTAACAAGTGTTTTAATTACAGACTAGGAGTTAGTCAGCTGTGGATCTGTGCATCATCTTGTGTGCGTAGTGGCCCCACTACATCATTTGCAATGCCCTTTGAAGCAGGCATCCCATTGTGTTTCCTCAAGCAAATCCCCAGTAATTCGCTCTTTCACCTTGTGTCATGGGACTGGGCTTGCCTGTCCCCAAGATTATGCTACCATTCTTCTGATATGAGTTTTCTTTTGTAAATATAGTTAATTAAGTTAAAGCCCAGAGTTTATCTAATCACTCCCCTCTTGAAGTAGGCCTTCAGCCGTAGTTTGGTGTATATGTTTTTTAGCTGACCTCAAGGCCAGAGTCCAGATAATTTGTGTTACCTAAGGTAAGTTGCGTAATATCTCTAGTATACATCATTGATCTAACAAGACCCCCAGCTAAAAACCATATCAAGATATATATATATATATATATATATATATATATATATATATAATTAAATTATACATATACCTATAATGCAAAGAACAGTAAGGAAGAAACAAATGAGAAGGTATGAATCTGTTCCGTTTCGTTTACTCAGACATCTTCAAAAGGCTTACATTTATAACCAGGCGTCTTGAAAATTTGTGAACAGACATCACTGGCCAGGATCATAACTTCTAATTTCTTTTTCCTTATATATATATATATATATATATATATATATATATATATATATATATATATATATATATATATATTTATGTATATATATATTCATATATATATATATATATATATATATATATATATATATATATATATATATATATATATATTTATGTATATAAATATATATGTATATATGTATATATATATATATATATATATATATATATATATATATATATATATATATATATATATAAATATATATTATATATGTAAATATATACATTTATATATATACATATATGTACAAATGTATACATTTATATATATATACATATATGTACATACATGTACACACACACACACACACACACACACACACACACACACACATATATATATATATATATATATATATATATATATATATATATTTATACACACACACACATATAACATACAAACTCCTAACCTGAAAACTTACCGAAAGAACTCATGGTTATTTAATATTCACAGAAGAAGAGTATAATTGCTTTGTAATGTCTGTATAGCATTGCATTTATATATAGATGGCTATTTGATATAAACATATATAATATATATATATATATATATATATATATATATATATATATATATATATATATATATTTATATACATATATATATACACACAAATATATAAATATATAAGCATTAAGCTACAAACGTCCTTTAATATCCAATTCGCTCTACCTCGGAATTAATATATTTTCATATATGTTACCCGAAGGGGATTTTTTTTTAGTCGATAGTAGTTTGTCGTCTCGTGGGCTCGAACCATAGAAGACGAGAACTCAGAACTTCAGTGACGAACATTAAACCAGACTTGATGGCCGTGTGGTTTAATGTTCGTCACTGTAGTCCTGAGTTCTCGTCTTCTGTGGTTCGAGGCCACGAGACGACGAACTTATTATCAACTAAAAAAATTTCCCTTCGGGTAACATATATGAATATATATTATTTCCAAGGTAGAGCGAATTGGATATTAAAGGACGTTTGTAGCTTAATGCTTGTATACGAATCGCGGTGATGTGATAAAAATTTATATATAAATTATATATATATATATATATATATATATATATATATATATATATATATATATATATATATATATATATATATATATATATATATATATATATATATACAGGCGAAGAACAGGAAAATTTTGTCAACATCTTAAAAGGAGTGGGTGCCTGAAAACAAGCAGATTCCATGTACAGTAGTTTAATCCTACGTTTCATGACCCTTCGTCACATCATCAGGGACATCTATAAATGAAATGTCAGACATTAGAGTGCTTTTAACACATTAAGCAAATACATAAAAAAACACGGCTATAAAATTATATAAAAATGAATAAGGCGCTAAGTAAAATCACAGACACACCAAAACCTATGCAATAAATTACACAAAAATTAAACGTAAAAGAAGAGAATTTAAAACTACACAACAAAAAGGAATAACAAACCCAATAAGTAAAATCAGTGACACTTGCGGGACAAACACCAACCTTTCAAAGCAAGAGTAGAAAGCACACTAAAATTCATATAAACCTCCAGACCAGAGAACCGAAAGTATAAACAACCAAATTAGGCAATAAACAGTGGAACAGCCGTAGTTTGGTGATTAAGAGAAGGGACTTTCAATTTGATATTGAGACTCAAGTATAAGCAATTCTGATGTTTCTTTTGCTTGGCCTATAATTTTGAAATAATCATACTTAATAGGTGTTTTACAGTTGTTAGCATGGTTTCTGATGTGGCTTGATAGTCTGCAGCCAGTACGATGATTTATTCCAATTTGGGAATCAGCCCTTACCTTGAGTAAACGTCGGGTCGAACCCACATAATTACCTGAATTACATCCAGGGCACTTATACTCATATATTAAGCCCGACGTCATCAAGGGACAGAGCCGATCTTTCACAGAAAACAATGGGCCAATAGTTCTAAGATTTTTTGGAATAAGTTTCAGGTTGAGTGCTCTAATGTGCTTGTGGATCATCTCGATAACTTGGTTCTGAAAATTGTGGTTATTTGGTAAATATGGAAAGCTGGCAAACATAAGAAGTTTAGGAACATTGTAAGTAGGAATGGTAGGGGAAAATTTCTTATCAAGGACCTGGTGGGTGATTTTGTAAATCAGTTTGGTTGGGGAGCAATTATTGTTAAAATACTGGATTAAAAATACAATTTCACTGTGAAAAGCGGCCCAGTTGGATGTTAAAGTAAAAGCGCTGTGTACAAGTGTACAAATGGCATTGACTTTGAAACTAAAAAACCAAAAGCTATAAAAATTGGAGGCAAGACCCGTAAATATCTTCTTCCTGTAAATGGTAGCATTAAAATGATCGTGCTCCTTTGAGACTACAACATCTAAAAAAGCTAGCTTACCTTCATGTTCCTTGTCCAGGGTAAACTTAATGTTGCTGTGAAATTGACTGGCAAAGTGTAAAAATCTTTCTGCATCATAGTCAATTTTAAAAAGGAGGAAGGTGTCGTCTATATACCGTGAATAAAATAGGGGATGGAAGGACAGGGGGCCAACTTCCAAAATGTGCTCCTCCAGGGAGCACATCAAGATATGAGCAAAAGTTGGGCTCAGAGGCGACCCCATTGCCATCCCATCAACCTGTCTGTATAAATTATTATAAAAAACAAAAGCCGTGTCCAGCACGGCCAATTCTAAAAGGGTTCTAAAAGAATCCACGTTAAAATTACAATAAATAGACTCGGGTTGTGGAAATAACTTGGCCAAAGTTAGATTGATGGTTTCTCTCACAGCTACATTCGTGAACAGTGATTCAGCATCTAGACTGGACATATAAAAGTCTGAGTCCCGTGAGAGTATTCTACTTTTAAATTCTTCAGAATTCTTTAAAGTATATTGGTTACAAGTCAAGGGCTCCAATAACGGTACTAAGAATTTTGCAAGCTTACAGTTGGGAGAGTTAAAAGAGACCAGGATGGGGCGAAGGGGGATACCTTGTTTATGGGATTTTATATGGGATTTTATAGGCCAAGCAAAAGAAACATCAGAGTTGCTTATACTTGAGAGTCTCAATATCAAATTGAAAGTCCCCTCCCTTGATCACCAAACTACGGCTGTTCCCCTGTTTATTGCCTAATTTGGTTGTTTATACTTTCTGTTCTCTGGTCTGTAGGTTTATATGAATTTTAGTGTGCTTTCTACTCTTGCTTTGAAAGGTTGGTGTTTGTTCCGCAAGCGTGTCTATGATTTTACTTATTGGGTTTGTTATTCCTTTTTATTGTGTAGTTTTAAATTCTCTTCTTTTATGTTTAATTTATGTGTAATTTATTGCATAGGTTTTGGTGTGTCTGTGATTTTACTTAGTGCCTAATTCATTTTTATATGATTTTAATTCCGTGTTTTTTTATGCATAGTTTTTAAGTGTAATTTAGTGCATATATTTTCATGTATTTACTTAATGTATTGAAAAGACTCTAATGTCTGATCTTTCATTTACAGATGCCCTGCTGATGTGACAAAAGGTCACGAAACGTAAGATTAAACTATTGTACATGGAATCTACTTGTTTTCCTGCACCAGCTCCTTTTAATATATATATATATATATATATATATATATATATATATATATATATATATATATATATATACACACATAAATACATGTATACATACATGTATACATACATGTATACATATATATATATATATATATATATATATATATATATATATATATATATATAAATAAATATCACAGAGTTAAATAACTAGAAAATGAACGCAATCATTTAAAAACATGCCAAAAAGAGACTAAGAGGTAACGAAATAAGTGGCACATCCATCACACAGTGTTCCTCACTCATAAAGGTGTCCACCGAATGAATCGA
>NC_089762.1:6248546-6251046 GCF_040412425.1 Macrobrachium rosenbergii | reverse complement strand
GCCTTTGGCCTAAATTCTATATTCTGTCATGTTCTGCCGACTGGTTGGGAAATGAACAATGACGTTTTTGCCTCTGAGCCATCGTAAATTCGACAGGCAAGTGTAAAGCAAAGTTAGTATCGACTTACACAAATGTCACTGAACGTCGTCGCTTCCCAACCTGTCGGCAGTTCGAATCCCACTGTTCCCCTTTGGATGTGTTATTCTGGAGGTTGAATGAACTGCGTATCAAACGGAGCTTGTAGTTTATAGTTGTGAATAATATAAAAAAATATCAAATTGATAAAATGACAATATAATATATATATATATATATATATATATATATATATATATATATATATATATATATATATATATATATATATAGAAAGAGAGAGAGAGAGAGAGAGAGAGAGAGAGGAGAGAGAGAGAGAGATTTATGCTATATATATATATATATATATATATATATATATATATATATATATATATATATATATATATATATATATATAAAGTATATATATATTTATTTATTTATTATGCATGTATATATATACTGTATATATATATATTGCTTTAGGCATACAGTTACATAAATAGGTAGGTAGGTAGTAGGAGAGAGAGCAAAGCGTGTTGTGTGGAAAAGTCGAATCACGGCGCAATACAGTAGCCTATATCGTTGAAAATATTTCTTAGTCACAATACATTCTGCGTTTTCATTCAGTTAATTTTTGAAAGAAATTAAAAATCTCGTCAAGAACAAGGTGATTTTATTGTCTGTTGCAAAAGAATTGGCTAACCTTTATTTGCGCTAACTAACTGAATGAGCGCAACCGTACAAGAAATATTTATTGCGTTGAAAGACGATGCCCAAAGGATGAAATAAGGACGTGAGTCTGTGTTTGCACCTCTGAGCTGAAGTGACGGGTTTTAGCTGCGATTCCACACGCACATGCATGAGGCGGGAAGCAGCATGGCGTCCACATTGTTTATACGGATTTTTTTGAACTGTCTTGCATTATTTCGGAAAACACGGGGAAATGAAATACTGTTTATATAGCCTGTTGGATGTACTGAGTTTTGTTTTATTGAAACATATAGGCTTAGGCCAAAAAAAATTGAAGGCCTAACCAAATTTTTGTTTCTGAATTCACCAAAAGTTACCTTTCAGTGCCGAATCGAGGAAAAAATGAAGTAACTTTTGCTGCTTTATGGTCAGTAGGAGTGATTTTCCATAAAGCCATAAAACGTGTTCAGTATCTTGAGTGGCTTTTTAATCTGGTCTCCAGTGTATTGTTCGACCACATCTTTACCAAGTAACTATAAACTGTAATCATTTCTAGTTATATATATATCACTGTAAGACTTTTAATGTTCTCATCAATGAAAGACTTTACTGATTATATATTCTTGGTAGCACTTCCCTGTGCTTTGCGGAATCTTTGTTCGTGCTCTTAAAGACAGACATTATCCTGTAACTAAAAGGCATTCAGTCATTCAATCAGAAATTCAATTGCTTTACCTTCTGTAACATTGCTCTTCATTTCCCTGCCTAGCTAAAGAATACGGATCATATGACCATATTCTGTCCTCATGTACATTTTAGAGCCTTTACAATCGCCAACATCAGTCCTGAAAATGAGACTCAGTTGTCTCAGATGTTTGTGTGCATCACTCCGAAGAAACGCCGATGAATCATTTCAGGACAATGGATGTCTTGGGCACGTAGATTATGATCTGGGTTTTGGAAGCAGAAGATTGCGATTTGAGCGGTGCTGTTCTCAGCCTATTCCATCAAGTTCCTCCTGATGCCAGTGACTTTGATGATCATCCTCAATCTTCCCCGCAGCCTGCCCATCTACTCTAAGACGCTTCTTACTCAGTTCGTTTGCATCTCAACTAGAGCTGCTTGCAGACACTGAGAAGTTGAGTACCGACGAGACCAAATTTTCTCCTGAATTTCCTGCTGCACTTCCTTCAAGATCATTTTCACATGAATTTCAAATGTGTTCCATGTTTGGTGAAAAATCCAATACGTTCCTTGTGAAAGCTGCTGACCCGAATTTAAAAGAGCATATGGTTATTTAGCGTTTTTTTTATCACTTTCAATGCACCGGATTATTGTTCTTACACCGTATTTTTCTAGATTTAAGTTACCGTTATCTCTCTCTCTCTCTCTCTCTCTCTCTCTCTCTCTCTCTCTCTCTCTCTCTCTCTCTCTCTCTCTCTCAGGACTGTTGTTAGGATCAAATTATGTTTTTATGCTAATTTTCCTTACACACTTGGTGCACATCGGGAATCGAACCCGGGGCCTTTCGCTGTCCCGACAGCAGTCAAAGCACATAGTGTAACCTCCCACAGTAAATGTGATAGACTAGTGCGTGTTTGTGCTTGTGTGGTAGTTTGTGATTATATTAATGACAAATATCATCGTACTGAAAGTGGTATACAAGATGTCACTCGTTGTAAACAACCGGATAACAAAGCAGAAAATATTGTTAATATTTCCACCATA
>NC_089762.1:6216046-6246046 GCF_040412425.1 Macrobrachium rosenbergii | reverse complement strand
AGAAAGACAGAAAGGCAACTATAAAAGCGATCAGTGACTGCAATGGTATCAATAATAAAATAACTAATAATAATGATTCATTCTGTAAAGATGCTATTGCCTAAAATACTCCCCTGCTGACAAACGTCTTGGTAAATCAGTTGATTACTGTAGTCTCTGCTTGTATTTGAAATATGAAATCTCTCTCTCTCTCTCTCTCTCTCTCTCTCTCTCTCTCTCTCTCTATATATATATATATATATATATATATATATATATATATATATATATATATATATATATATATATATACATACATACACCATATTTAAAGAAGACTTCCTAACACATACTGCTGCATCCACTGCTACTGTTTTTTCAGAGCTACTACATGCACTCTGTATATTCGGAAAAATGTTTCTATACCATTGCCTCAGTCCCTTCACCATATTACTTCAGGCTTTTCTCCGAGCACACAAAAGTCCGTTGAGAACACAGGGACCATCACTGTATGTTTGCTTGCAGGATTTCAGGTTCCACGTTCCTTCTATTTCCTGTTGCCTTCGATTACAGTTCACCCTTCTAGGCGAACGACTTGTCTCTCGATCCCGAAATACCCTGACTTTGTTATGCTCTCTCTTTCTCAGAAAACAAAATTCTTTAATAAGTTTACAGGGTGAAATCACCTCTCTCTCTCTCTTTTATCATTGTAAATTGATCACTAAATTAGGTTCCTCTATATTCAAATGGTACAACACCGATATATATATATATATATATATATATATATATATATATATATATATATATATATATATATGTATATATATATATATATATATATATATATATTTATATATACATATATTTTATATATGTGTATATATATATATATATATATATAAATTATATATATATATATATATATATATATATATATATATATGTATGTATGTATGCATGTTGTATGTATATGTAAGTGTTGCTGTTATGTCTCTGTTCATCCCTGGACCATCTCAGACTCTAATATACAGTTTATATGCGTATCACACAGGTATTGCAGCGGTAAATTATATATCAATAATGTTCGTATATTTTAGCTGACAAAATAGTAAGTACAAAAGTCGTACGGTTGAAAAACAAAAAGCAATAATATATATATATATATATATATATATATATATATATATATATATATATATATATATATATATATATATATATATATATATATATATTCAGCTAGAAGAATTCCGCTTCAGACTTTAACTGCTATTAAAATTTCCGAAGTAGATTCGCTCAAGTGTAATGTAATGTAATGTACTGTCGGTGTAATTTCTAGAGACTAACTGACTGGGAGCAAAGTGATCGGGAGTGCAACTGACTTTGAAGGCCGAGTTTTTTGTGCAGTCGGCTGCGATGAAAGAGTGACAGGTGCCACGGACGGTGATTGCATGGCCTTGTCTGCAGTCATTCTGCCATAGACAATCCCTGTCATTGAATATCATCGCTTTTTCTCTTCCTCTCTCTCTCCATACACAGTACTTTGCATCATCTATATTCCTAGGTAGAACTTTTCTTCTTCGCTCTGTAAAGGAATGTTGACCTGTTGTGCGTTAAGAGGTGTCAGAAGACCTCTTGTTCGTATGCATTCTTCTCGTCAGCAAGTGTTTGATTTCCATCTTTTTAACCAGACTTTGCAGCTTCATCTTTTGTACAAATGAAATGAAACGAAGCGACTTCTTGTCAGTCCCTCTGAAGCCGTCGGCGCTGGAACGTTCGCTGTGACTGGCCGCCCCTCAGCAAAGTTCAACAACGTTGGGACTGGTCGGCACTTGCATCTTTGACCACCAAAAAATACCGAACAATATCGACACATAATTCCCAAGAACATGTGTGAGACAAGGCATGAGGCCAGTGACTCCATCACAAATGGCTGCAAACCGGAAAGGCAGCCAGACTAAAATCCATACTATCAATCTGCTGCGCTCTCAGTAAAACAGGGAATGTAAAAGATAAGTAAAAACACATTGCAGCCTTATACATAAAAGCATCGGGCTCATATGTGTAATTATAGCCACCATACTTGCGATATTCAATGACGTAATCAAGACTTGGAACAAGAGCTGTGCGCAAATGCTATGGAAATCTTTTCTGAAAGGGTCATGGTCACTGGAATGATGTGATCTCCGCGGAAGAATTTTCAAAAATGTTCTTAGGAAAGAACAATGGCAATTAAAAGATGGAGCAGCGTGTTGAGCAATGTACTCGTGTACAGAGGAGTGTCTGGTTCTTCTATATTTCATCATAATCAGGTGAAGTGACAATAACCAAGGAAGGTCATTTCTCTTGGCGTGGAATAGTACGAAATGTTTCTGTAAATGTAGTTCAGATATGGAGTTTTGACAAAGGAGGGGTAATGATAGCATTTTTGAGAGGATATATGGAAAAAAAATGGGCTATGATTGAAGATTCAACTGGTGAAAGTAGATTTGGAGGTTTATGCCAAAGGTCAGTCAAGATTTATCCATTTTTCTGCAGGGAAGAAGAGCAGTGGGCCTCGAGAGTCTGAATGTCCGGTGTGTGGAATCACTCTTCGCGCTGGCAAGGTCGATGCCCACCTCCAGCTGGAGATCAGCAAACTCGTGCGCCTTCCCCAGTCACGCCCACTTTCCCAGAGAACCCCCAGTGTGTCAGCGGCGTCACCAGGCGTCTGTGTTGATGACGCTGTTCCGTCGACCTCGTCTTCCTATACAGCAGAGGTCTGCAACACTCCGAGGTTGAAAGAAAAGTCGGTCCGCAAAGGAGCTGACTGGCAAGTAAGTATCGGAGCTGCTCTCTGTTTCAGTTCTTTATTCACTCTTCATTCACAGACTGAACTTCACTCTGAGGTTTTGCAGGTGGTGCCTGCTCTCGTGTAGGAACTAATCATAACCGAGTAGTATTATTAAGACAAACAGACAGATTACATATATATACAGTATATATATAATATACAGTATATATGTGTGTGTCTGCGTATGTATGATACCCGTTAATATGGATTTCACTTTAGCTTCTTAATGAATTAAATCCAAAGGGATTTATTTACGATAAGTGCAGCTACCATGGCAAGGATTCGAACCTATGCCTCTTGGGTTTGATATATGGGAAACAGGGTCTCATCCATTCGGCTGTCGACAGAGACATAAATTGTTATCGACTCTGCTGTCCATATTCCTGTCAAAATCAGGTCCAGTACTAAGAACTGAAATCAGCCTGTTTTTTCCCTATAACATCCAGTAAGTGTTACATGTCCCCTAATCCTTATATCGGCCCCATGCATTGCATTTTTTATTTTCTCTTGAAAATAGAACCCAGTCGATTTTGAAACGTCCGGATAAATAATAGTACGCTAAAAACCAGTAAAAAAGATGAAGTTATTTCGTCAGTTTAAATGAATAAAAAAGGTAATTGACTGTCAAATTGCAATAAATATTAATCATATATGCATACATATAAATAATACTGGTACTCTTCTTGGACACGAAGACATGTTTGTTATTTAGCTGTATTCCACATAGGAAAATGAAAGATGCTTTGGCTAGAATATGCGCAACAGTTTCGTCCTCCAATGGACTTCTTCTTGGAGAGTTTATTAAGGAAAGAAAAAATTTTACAATGTGTGTAGCCAAGAAAGGCCTCAAATCTTAAACACAGGAAATGCCGTTACCAGAAACCAGCGGTTTGAACTCAAAACACCCAACAGTAAAACAATACCATAAAATAAGAACAGTAGTTGAACAAAAGAAAATTGCCAAAATATCGAATGAGGTAATATGTCCATTTGACGCAGCATAACACTAAGTATATACATATTATAACAAACGTATATTATACGATAGTTAATGGCTGACATTATCCAATTTTTACTGACGTCTCATGACATGTGAAAAGAAAGGATCTAATTTGTATAAACCAGGCGACAAATTAAAATTTTTTCCTTTACTGTGAACAATGCAAACTGTCTCTCTCTATCAAATTCTTTAATAAAACCTGTGCTCTTTAATAAAAGCTTTGACCCGAGCCAGTCAATTGGTAAATTACACATATTACTTTGAAAATGTAAAGTATTACTTGTATCATTTGTTCTTATATTATTTTTGTTATTTAAAATGCGTTTTTCGAGTGCCTTCCCAGATTCTCCTATAAAAAGCTACGCACTTGCATGCCATCTTTTCAATGACTCCTTCATTGCTTTCCGGACTGTTGCGAATTAAAGTTTTGTTTAACTACTATACTATTCTTATTTTATTGTATTGTTTCACTGTTGGGTGTCTTGAGTTCAAACTGCTAGTTTCTGGTAACGGTATTTCTTATGCTTAAGATTTTAAGCCTCCCTACGCTACTTACATTGTAAACTTTTTCTCTGTCCATAATAAACGCTCCAAGAAGAGGTCCACTGAAGGACGAAACTGTTGGCCATATTCTAACCATTTACATATTTCAATTTCCTATGTGGAACACAACTGAAATACATACATACATATACATGCACACATACATACATATGTGTGTGTGGTCACATATATGTATATATCCACAGATATTAATTTCCAAATACCTTTTAATATGGAATTCACTGTACCTTGAGAATTATAAGTGCTACTGCGTCGGTCAGGATTCGAACCATGGCCCAGTTCAGAAATAGCAATAGAATGTGACTTGACCAACTGGACGTCAAGAGAGGTGCTGTGTTTGCTGCACATATGCCGGATCGATTCAGATTCTGCACTTAAAACTGATATCATCCCGTCTCCACCATGATAGCTAACTGATAAGTTTGTAGTACTTGGCGTACTTTGATAAATGGATCAAGGGGAGAGAGAGAGAGAGAGAGAGAGAGAGAGAGAGAGAGAGAGAGAGAGAGAGAGAGAGAGAGAGAGAGAGAGATTGTGCCAGTGATTGAGATCTACTTTTTAAAGTACAAAAATAGAGAGAAACAAGACAAACTACTGGTAAAAAAATAATGTGAAAGGATACAAAACTTGATTATTGTACATATTTGCTGTGAAGGGAATAGCAGTAGGTTATTTGCTGAGTAATACTGTTGCATACCATATTCTAAGCATATTTCTAGGTCAGTACATTGGATGATACTAGAGTCCATAAACGTAGTTGAAACCTCTTCCGTCTTTGCCACGAAAGATGATATTTTGCAAGGAATACCCTTGTATTTTATTGATATTTCATTGATAATGCCTTCGTTAAGAACATTGCCAGGCCATTTGCACCTACTTTTTATCCTTAACAAAACCGGCTTTTTGTTTATATATATATATGTGTGTGTGTGTGTGTAAGTGTGATATATATATATATATATATATATATATATATATATATATATATATATATATATATATATGTATAGATAGATAGATAGATAGATAGATAGATAGATAGATAGATAGATATATATATATATATATATATATATATATATATATATATATATATATATATATATATATATATATATATATATATATACATACACACAACAGTTGTGAAGACTACCTTTCTCCTTATATATGTGGATAGTGTCAGTAACCACCAACCCCCTGAGATTCTTATTTGTGGAATTATGTACACGATGAAAATTTATTGTAATATAAAAGATTTTAACGCTTGACCGAGCAGCTTTGACTCAGGTTACCACTCGTTAACGTACATGAACTTAACTTTTTTTAGTATATTTAAAAGGAAATAATTGAACAGAAAACATACTAACGCGAAACTGCAAGCTTGTCATACATCGCGCGCAACGGCGAAAGGAAAGAATGCAACTGAATAAATCAGTAGCGTTTGAATGAAGTTACGAAAAGGCACCAAAGTCAGCACAGTACCTGCAGATGACACCACCGACGTCGATGTGTGTGAGAGCCGCGTGCATGGCTGCAGACGAGCGAGCGCCAGGGAGCGAGAGCGTCACAGAAGCGAAACAAACGAAGGTAGTTAGCGCTAAACACTGCAGCAGCAAAGGTCAGTTTTATGGGTTCGCGAGGCAGAAGCGCTCGTTGCAAAGGCACACTTTTCATCGGCGAGTGCTAACGACCCAGTGGATCAAATATATACTTCGAAGCACTTGCTTTGGTGACAGGAAACAATCCGCGTCCGAGTACCTTCATGAACACTTGGGCCTGAGTAGAGGAAAGGGCCTTTGTAATGGCTGAACCTTAAGCCCGTATTTATTGCCCCAGCTATGACCTGCGAAATGGTTCTCTTTTATTACGAGTGTTTTTCCTCCGTCATTTGCTTTAAAACGCCTTTCAACCATTTCAATGAATAATTATTATGATGCTTTCGCTCAAGAGTTAAAATTTTATGTGTATATATACTGTATATGTATATATATATATATATATATATATATATATATATATATATATATATATATATATATATATATATATATATATTTATATAAGAAGCTGCTGGTCATTTTTTACCAGAAACATATGTAATTTTAATGAATAGGTATTATGATGCTTTTGCTCAAGAGTTAAAATTTTATGTGTGTATATGTGTGTATGTATATATATATATATATATATATATATATATATATATATATATATATATATATATATATATACATATACAGTATATACATATACATATTTATATATTTAGAATCTGCTGGTCACTTTTTACCAGAAACATATATAATCTTTAATAACCACAATGACCTCTTGACTTCTCGATTTCTTTACACTTTAGAAACTCTTGTCACTACTAAGCCTAGATCCATATCAAGAAACGGGGAATCAGAACGAGGTAATAATAATTCTGGCTTCCTCATAAGCATTTATATCTATCGAATTCAGATACCTTTACCAGAGCTGGAATAGACCCACTCTCACTGTCATAGCCAAGCACTGAATCGTTTATTGCTTTTTAAAATGAAATATATATTTAGAATCTACCAGTCACTATTTACCAGAATATCTTGATTTCTTTCTTGATTTGGATCTAGGCTAGTAGTGAAAACCGTTACCAAAGTGTGAAGAAATCGAGAAGTTAAGAGGGCAGTGTGCTATTCAGAAATTACTTGCGTAACTGGTACAAGGGACCTGTAGATTCTAAATATATATATATATAAATATATATATATATATATATATATATATATATATATATATATATATATATATATATATGTGTGTGTGTGTGTGTGTGTGTGTGTGTGTGTGTGTGTGTGTGTGGTGTGTGTGGTGTGTGTGTGTGTGTGTGTGAAGTACATATATTCGATATCTCCTAATTTGATATGTAAGAACTGACATCTCATAAATGAACCGTCAAATTAAGAGTCCAGATTTGCAGTAAATAGCACTGTAATACATAACAGACACAATTGAAATTTAAATATTGCTGACAAATATTAACTTGAAAATTATATATCACACATTAGAGAGGTGTCGACACAGTCATTTTGAAATAGAACTTATGATTCATGACTCTAACTAGTAATGATAATCTTCTCAGACGTTTTTGATCGCTGGCATCAGTGCCCTGGGAACTCAGCGCAGTGTGTGCCTTCAGTCAGCTTTCATGAAAGGAAAAGTGCTGGGGTAGACCCATGACGAAATGTAAACATGTACATATATCACGACGAGGCTCTCAGAGCGCCATTGTCACTTCTTCCGAAATAAAAATCAGTGAAAATGCCAGATTTGCGTAAGATATAAACTTCATAGATTTTCTCTGGGAACCTTCCCCCTTCGCTCTGCGCACCTACGATTTTGCCCTTCTCGCTGCCTCCTGGTTTCTCTTGCTAAAATCTACCGCGAGACAGAACTGGCCAGAAGTAGCCCATTTGCCGTCCATTACTGGCGAATGTTTCCAATACTCAACCTAATTCAGTGGCATAAGCAACCGCTATATGCTT
Source organism: Macrobrachium rosenbergii (assembly GCF_040412425.1). NCBI lineage: Eukaryota > Metazoa > Arthropoda > Malacostraca > Decapoda > Palaemonidae > Macrobrachium > Macrobrachium rosenbergii. The sequence goes on along the minus strand of NC_089762.1, from coordinate 6,238,140 downwards.
CTGATCTCACAGGAAACTGTATACGAGGCAAAAATGCAGCGCCAAATTCAACTCAAACAAGTTTGAATTTCCAAACATCGTCAATGATTTTTTTAAAAAATATGGCGAAAAGTTTATCAGAGGTACCGATTCGAACTGTTTCTTCGCTGTCAGGAAATGTGTCAGCTCTGAGTTTACTTATGTGAGGGCTCAAAGATCCATTTTTCATGAACCTTGAAGAGGACTAAAGGAATAGGTTGATTCAGTCATCGCTATCACAGTCCTTTAGTACAGGTACAGTATTACATCGTTGAGTCTAGATTTATAAAAGAAAGTTTCGGTAACAACGTGCACTGTGTATTAGTCGAGTCATGTATAAACTTGATCTATTGATCTCAAAAGAAATATGCAAGGAGTTTAATTTTAAGGAAGGCACTTGATAGAAGGGGAAAAGGGAAGTAGGATCCTGGAGGATTTGTAAAATTTGACCTGTCACTAATGATGGGAGGACTCGGTCTACAAACAGCTGTCAGGTGTAAATACTTGGTTTTCAACCGTTTGTGTGTTCTTATGTACTGTCCTGATAGCATGTGCATGAAGAATTTAGACCACTTTGTATCAGACCTCTGAAGGTGGCTTACTTAGCAATAAAGCTGACTCCCGACAGGATTGACAACCATTCTTCATTTTCTTTCTGTGGTGTAGTCAGCATTTCACCAATACACGTCATTTCTGACTTCGGCAGAAGTATGAAAGAATCAAATGTAGCCGGCAAGCTCGATCCCGAGAGAAGCGGAGACGTGGCACTTCTGCCGACGAGGCTCAAGAAGAAGGCGGAGGCGCCGGGGGGGAGAGGGAATGCCCTGTGTGCGACAAGACCTTCGCTGTCGATGAAATCGAGCGCCATATAACCAGGTGTCTCCGCCAGGTGGGTTTCGTACATAGACGCTTATGCTTATGCTTCCTGTCATATGTTCATGTCATATATTCCTGTATTCATGGTCATATTCATGTGCCCATGCACTGTCATTGAAGTTGGAATACATTACGATTTTTTTTTTTTTTTTTTGTTGGTAACTAATGCAGACTGTTATTTCATGTTTATTTTATTCACAAATTTTTCTTCAATTGTTATGTTGTTTATAGAAGGCTCATTTCCCTTATAAATTCTCTCTTGCAATGAGTTTTACTGTTACCTACTTCTCTGGGCTGTAAAGTTCAGACGGGGTAATAGGAGCAATCTCTCTACGCAAAGGATGCTCAGCTTTGATTATAGTCATGATTCTTCATTACTGCATTACTTAAGGTACATTTAATTTATGTATCTCATTTCAAAGAAACGTTGCCCTAGATACTAGAGATTAGTTAAAATAAAAATTATTATTAGTATTATTATTATTATTATTATTATTATTATTATTATTATTATTATTATTATTAACCAAACAAAAACTTCTTTCAGTTTTCTTCTGAAGATGGAAAGAGAAACCCACAAGATTCTTGTGTATAACAAGTTATACACAAGAATCTTGTGGGTTTCTCTTTCCATTATTATTATTATTATTATTATTATTGACAAAGCATTCTTATGAAGAGAGCCAAAGCCCATTGACTTGTGCAAAACGTCCGTATGTGGAAGAAAGTTCAGAGAATGAACACCTGCAAAATGAAAGACAGGCCAAGTGAAGGCCAGGTAGTTAATGAGTGAAGAACAGCCAACCTACAGAGTACTGAGGGGGGGCGGGGGGCCGGATTTGTTTTGCTAAGTCTTCAGCCTCTCAGACTGTCATTACTTTGAAAGCACCGATATGAAGAAAAGTAGCTGTAAATGAAGCAGAATGACAACGGAAAAGAGGGATAATAAATGTCAAAGTCTGACACAAGTTTTATTGCTGTTGCAACCAAACTATACTGAATCGTTCACAGATTCCCATTTATACATGTGCTGTTTTGTTAGACAGGCTGCTTGAGTTTGACGTCATAGTTTATTTGTTATTTGTCACTTGATTTTACTTGGTTATTCAGCTTATTTGTTTTTCCTTTGTTATTTCTCTCAGTTCCTTTTTCCGTACACAGCGACTTTCCTCATTGGGGCTTTCGGACTGTTCATTTCATTCTGCTTTTACTAGTAGGCCACGGGTTGACGTATAATAATAATAATAATAATGAAAATAGTCATGATGGTGATGATGATGATGATGACAATGATAGAATAGGTTTTATTTCAGAAGAGGCTTACTTAGAAAAGGAAAGACATTATATGGTTCAAGGAAAAAAATATTGCTCAGAATGTAGAGAAACCTTACGGCCCCCAAGATGGAACTTTAATACCTTTACTGTACGAAACTGACTTTTCATGTCCTCCGTTAAAGGACCATTTGCATTACTCTTCGGTTCTTATATTTCTGAAAATGAGTGCACTCTCAAATTTAAAAAAAAAAAAAAATAAAAACTTTTAAACATGCTTTTATTGAAATGCACTAAAAAGTAAAAAATAATTTTTGGAGACACACCAGGATTTTCTTACAATGAATCATGTCTACAAAAATAAAAGCGTGAGCTCCAAACATGGAAGGAAATGCTACAAGAAAAGAAATATGATTTTTTTTTTATTTCTTGTAGCATTTCCTTCCATGTTTGGCCGCCAAGCTTTTATTTTTGTAGACGTAATTAATTGTAAGAAAATCATGGTGTGTCTCAAAAAGCAATATTTTTCTTTTTAGTGCATTTTAATAAAAGCGTGTTTTAACGTTTTTTATATTTTTTTTATTTTATACTTTTTAGTTTTGACAGAAATTGTAAACGATTTATGATTGTAGCTTACAAAATTGAACGTGTTATCCTGTCGAGCCAAAGAAGGTTTGAAAAAACCTTAGAGTTATAACATTCTACCGAGTCCAAGAAGTTGTGAAAAATCCGAAGTTTCATACAAATCCTGAGACACTGGGAGAGGTCACTGTAGGGTCACTAGAGGTCACTGCTGACCTATTGATCATGTAAGGTTGTATTGTCACTAGGATTGAGTAACCATGCAAAATTTCAAGTCCATTGGACGAAGGTAACAGGTCGAAAATTGAGTTACAAGTTTTGACCCAAACAGACAGACAGACACACAGACAGACACAGAAGTCAAGTTAAATAAAAGCATGTAAAATAAAAAGACACTGTCATTAAAATGCCATGTTATGGGCTTGTTTGTAAAGTAAGCACAAACGGCCTTGTGCAAGGATGTAGATCTGGTAATATTTATGAAAGGGAAACCCGCTGCTTCCTCTGTATTCATGTTTCATTGCAAAGAAATGAGTGAACGCCTAACTGTGTATGGCGCTTTTTCTTTGTATCTTGCGCATAAGCATTCTTTTGTGTTGTCTTGGGCTATTGCTGTAACTGGGTGACGACGTGTTACCGTTCTACCTCTGTAACAGGCGGAAACGGAATTCGAAGACGAGGAGGTGGACGTGGAAGGCGACGAAGGTGACGAATACGAAGAGTATGAGTGGTGTGGAGTGACGCGAGTGAGGGCCACTACTCTTCTGGATGAAGGGCAGCTCCATGGTAAGTCTTCTGAGACTGTTCGGGTCTCCCACCAACACTTCTTGAGCGTTGTTAAGATCCCTTGCACCCTACCTTTACCTGGGCAGAGTCAAGATCTCTTGTACACTACGATTACTTTACCAAAGATCCCGGATCCATATGCTACAGACCTGCTTGCTTATCTTTTTCATATTGTTAGTTTCAATATTTTTGAGAGAAAATATTCAGACTTCATCAATTTCAATCGTGAATTATGCCTGGGCGTCGTTGAATCTGTTCCTTAAAACCACAATTCCACTGTTGTTAAATTTAAGCAAAGTTATTTTTAAAGCTTGTATAAAACGCCGCTGTAGTTTGTGGTGGCTTGTGTGAAATTGTAAATCTGTCAATACTTTGCTAAGTGGCTTGCTAAAATAATTATGACGATCAATGGCATGTTCCAAAAGGAAAAAGTCTTCACATTTACGAGATAAAATTCGTATACTGTATATGCGTCGTGAACGTCGTTTTTGCCTGTATACTTCCGGGCCATCACAGAAGTGGTCTAAAGGGTACGAAGCTCAATCGTGACACAGGTTTCCGGATCTGGGAATCCATTCCCGGAATCCATTGTGTGCTCGCGCAAGGCCCAAGTGCTTGCGGGAATCTCTCCTCGAGTTATGTTCTTCATCGCGCTTCCACCAACCTGATGTTTATTTACTGGACGCGACAGACCCTCGATATTCTCACATTATTTTTCTATTCACGTTTAAATAGAAAGGTCTGTCCAGTGCGGGCCGCCTTCCACGCCATTTTGTAACATTTGGAGGAAACGTCGGGTATCGGAGGTCATTAGAAATATTTTTAGAATATTAGTTAGTTCATTTTAGATCCTTGATATACCCGATTACCAGTTCTTTAAATACTATGTGTGACGCTATATATATATATATATATACATATAAATAACTGGTTTCTCAGAGGACGTTTTATTTATTTACTATATATATATATATATATATATATACATATAAATAACTGGTTTCTCAGAGGACGTTTTATTTATTTACAAGCTTCGCACTCGTTTCACTGCGTTTTCATTTAACCCTTGTGGGTATAACTGTAAGTTGGAATTTTTTATTGCATTTCTGTTTGTGGAATACGCTATATGAACCTTTTAAAAACTGCGGGGTTTGATCAAAAAGCTCTCTGATTTGCTTCTTTGCATGCGGAATGTCTTCCTCACCCAACTCCCACACTCCAGCATTAACTTGGTCAACAACTGCATTATCAGTTCAGCTGGTTTTGCTCAGATACTTGCCTCATGTTTATCAAGACTTCAAGAGAAACTCACATTACAGCTAAAAGTAAATTCGGAGCGAAAGAACATAGAAACGTTTTCAAGGGTTGATCTTATTCCAAATAAGAGAAGCATTTCTATTAACCGCGTTGTATTTTTCAGTCCTTAAACACCAGCTATCAAAGACGTCATTGCAAGCGAGGGTTCTGACTCTGGGTAGCAACAGGGTGTGCCAGCGAGGTTGCAGAGGCCATGGATTTCTTTTTCCCTTTCCATTTTCCACCACATTTTATATAACTGGATATGTGACGACAATTTCTTTTCCGCATCCCGTAGAATAGCGGAACAAATTATGTCTTGGCTGTTTTATTTTTATTTCTTACGTGTGATGATTCAATGTTCCTAAGGTTTAAAAGGTCACCCGACATCCTAATTAAACTTACTTGTCGAAATTGTTCGACGGCGGCATTTCATTCCAATCGCAACGTCGCGTAGACTACCTAGTTCCAAATGCGTGTACGCACCAAGCTCTCTTGCAGTGTTTTTATGCCGCCTGCTTCAATGTTTAGTCTTGCATTGGATGATGTTCGACATCAAATCCCAGAGCGTGCCTCCCTTTACAGTTCCGAACTTAGGTTTCCCTGTAGGGATTTTTCCAGGACGTCAAGATTGTCTCGAGGGATCAATAGTTTCTTGTCTTTGTGTTTGTTTTATTGTTTTTCCACTTAATTGTTATCTACAGTACAACTGTTTACAAGTAAATGTCAGCTGCTCGGCTGACTGCATTCAGAGTTTGTGACTGTAGATGTCAGACTTATAAGAAACTAAGGGGCTCATTTGCAGTCATGAAATCCTTAAGCCTGAATATCTGAGAATTTTAAGCTAATGGTTTATCGAAATACTCACTGTGTGCATAATTATCCAAATTATCTCCATACTTATTGTTGGTGTTAAAATATAAAAATGTGATTCCCCAAAAATTTGAAAAATGGATGAAAAATATGAAACTAAGAACTGAGTTTCTAAATTTTATATATACCAGTAGAACACTTGGATCCAGGCTTGCCGCCCACTAGTCTACCCATCTGCGAACAGCCATCAGCATCACCTTATCTTTGAAGACCTGCTGAAAACTGCAAGGTTCCCCTATGGCCGTCGTATTCTTCTTTCATCAGCAAGCTGGAAAATAGAAAGGTCCAGTCATTTAATGTTTCTGCTTATCGCTCGGGGCGTTTCAAGACAGCACGTCTTATCTCAAAGGAGGTGTGACCAAACATGCACGGAAGTGCAGTCTTTGACCACCCAAAAACCAGGGTGACAGATTCACTAGAGGCAGAAGCCAGAACGCGTGAATCGAAGATTGAAAATTATTTCTGCCGTTCATTGTGTTTCGCTGGGAGTATAACCGACAGCGATTGAACGAAAAGCGAATGCCTTATTGTCATCGTTTTAATTTATGCGTATATTAAATGAAAAAGGCGACCGATTTTGTCTGCAAATACCACAGAAGAAAAATCCACGAAACAGCTTTTACAGCTCTTAGTTAAAAACAGGAAAATATCAGTTTAAAATGAACTCCACTGGAGAAGTGAGTGCCTTTAATAATAATAATAATAATAATAATAATAATAATAATAATAATACACTCTTCTATTCCTTGACTTTCAGAAGCATAAGCAGAAGAGAGATTGTGGTTTATAACGTAGCCGCTGAGTGAAGACGTCCTTCAAATGGCTGCCATAGTGAGATGTTTTTCGGTGGCCGCAGCTGGCAGCGGGAGGCGTCCTAAGGACAGGGGAGCCAGTGCATGCAGAAATAGATACTTGATTATTGGTTTACTTCCCCAGTTCAACTTCTTTTGACAATTCTAGCTTTCTCAAGGGGAGTGTCAACAAAATTGTGTTCAGTGGGCGAAGGGTCAGGAGGATGGTTCCAAAGCTTCATAGTAAATGAACGAAAAGAGCGCTTTGCACAACGAGGGAGTCGGGCGTATTTGTGCTCTCATGAATTCGTACATATTGTTGATGGCTTAAAATACACAAACACGCTTATAGCCAACAAATACATAAATAAGTACTCAAGTCTTACCAAATGACGCCAGGAACAGTATTCAATAGCAATAAGTATCTAATGGGTTATATAATAGTGATGGCCAACAAAAATCTTCAGCCAGCAGGGATCCCGTCTCAGCGAAAAAAGACATTTAGGGCCTTGGCACCTAATGTCTTCCGCAGACGAAGTTCACCGGCAATTTGTAACTTTATTTCCTTTACCATTCACAGTTATTTTGAATTATTTCGCACTATCGTCGGAGAAAGAAAAATATTTATAAATATATTTGTCAGTTGCAGAAGGTTTGTGGTTTCTTAACATACTGTATGCGACCTGAAGACTATATGTTTTTTTTTATGTTTTGTTATAAAAGAGTCTCTTTCCATAATTTGAAATATAAGGAAACCATTAGAGCGCATTCTAAAGCAGTATTTTTCATTCAACAGAAAACTAGGCTTGAATAAAACAGATTTTAGAGAATCACAAGCGAGAAGTTCGGGGGATCAGAGTAGCCTGATCGTTTAATGGATTGTGACGTTTCGCCAAAATGTCACAATAAACTTCGGTTCTTTCCTATAAGTTGTATCTAATCAGTTACAGTTACGAGGTAGATTATTTTTGATGAAACTAGCAGCCATTACTTGCTACACTCCGGAGTATTTAATGTATTTTTATTGACCCTGTTAGAAAGAAGTCCTGGCGCCAGTTGTGTGGCATTTGTTTTTATTGAAGGGAATGGCGGCAGACTCATTGCTGTAGAGAGAGAGAAAGATGAGTGACGAGTGTTCGCTGTGCCGATCCGGGGAGAGTTCGCTTATTTATCTGCCCGTGTGAGGTCACATGAATGGACGTCCTTTAACTGAGCCTTAGAAACTCTCCCGTCAACAGTCGGTTGGGAGACTTATTTCTAACCAAATCTCAGCAACCGTCATGTCCGTCCTTGTTGCTTTGCCTGGGTCTTCTTTTATACAGTGAACCATAATCCTTGTTCTCCATTCTTTTGGCTCTTTTTACGAATACTTTTATTTTGTACTCTTAGGTATTTTCACAAATATTGGTGTTTTTATTTGTTTTTCTAGTCGTCATCAAGGACTGAAAAATATAATCGCTATTGCTTTTACTTGACTGTGTCTTCATCAGTGCTTAAGCCTCGCTTCAGACTTTTTCAGAAATCAGTGCAACAAATTTTCAGTCCCAGCCGTTGGGCCCAAGAGAGACTTCAAACTGCCTCAACCCTCAGTGTAACAAAGGCTTATCTTCCCAGCCACATGCACTAATATAGAGCCCTTTTCACGCTACCTCAGTTTACAGTTCACCAAATGCTCTTCTGCAGAGACAAATCAACTAAAGTAGAATCTTTTTCAGTCTACCTCTGTTTCAAAGCAACATATTTTTCCCTCATCAGTATCGACTAAAGTAGAAACTCTTGTGAGACGACCTCAGTTTTTATGGCACAATTTTGTTTTCCTACAGGAGCCACAGATGCTTCGTTCCCCAGCCGTAGGGACTGAAATTAGAGGCTTTTAAACTACCGTAATTTTCAGGGCAATAAATGTTTATCGTCTGAAGCTATAAAAATTGAACAGTGAACTTGACATCCTACGAAGGCAGGAGTAAATTGTATGAGATTCCTAAGCCTTCAGACTTTTAACTCTCAAATTACATTCCCCTTTCATTCCTTTTACTAAGCTCCGTTCATATTCCCTGTCTTCCATCTTACTTTCCACCGTCTTAACAAGTGATTCATAGTGCGACTGCTTTGAGGTTTTCCTCCTGTGACACCTTTCAAACCTTTGTACCTTCCATTTCCTTTTCAGCGCTGAATGACTTCATAGGTCCCAGCGCCTCGCCTATGGCCTAGATTCTATATTGTATTCTATTCTGTCAAATTACTTTAGAGGACACCAAATTTGACTCGAGTACCATAAGCATCCGTGACCCTTTTTTTTTAACTTGAATTTTGGAAAGAACTGATGATGATGTCGGTGATAGTAAGTGAATGGGAAATCTGTCATTTTGATTGTCTAAATTCATCAATAGAAATGGAACAGTTTTGAATCGGAATCCTGATTCAGTCATAGTGGTCTAAGTAGAGCATTTTTTCAGGGTTCCCTGGTTTCCAGATTAACAAATGTTTAGCCTCCCAGTCCTAAGGACACAAAGTATTTTTCAGAGTACCTCGGTTTTAGGGTAACAGATGTTCATCTTCCCAGGCATAGAGACTAGAGTACAGATGTGTTAGGAATCGTTGAGTTTTCAGCGTGTCAAATTATATCTCCACAGTCGTACAGTTTTTTCATTGTATTTTAATTTCCTCAGTAACGAATGTTTATCTTCTCAGCCATTGGGACGAAAGTAGAACGAGGAAGCGAAGACGAAATGGTGGATGTGTGTGATGATGACGCAGAGGCCTTTGGTCCTTCTCAGTACACCGATAAAGACCTCAGCAGCCTGGATGAGAATGATCGGCCGTCAAATCAGGATTCCGACTCTTACGATCAGCCTGATGGCCTGGGAAATCTAACTCACAGTCAAGAGTCGTCAAACCAGCTCACCAGTGCGGTGCCAACAACCAACAGCACTGGTGGCTCTGAACTGCAGCCCTCCCAAGTAACTAGTGCAGGAGGTGCCATTAAAAATTCCCCACCTTCCTCTCTTGGCGACTTTGAAGCGTCTCTCTCGTCGTCAGCTGGTCAGTGTATTACTAGAGACAGCAATCTTCGTATTCTGCAGAAGTAAGTTTGTTTATGGTATAGGTATTCAGTTTTTTCTGAGATCCCTGCTGGGCAAATGTTACCTTGAAAACAGTATTTAAGACTCGTGTTGTTTGAAAATAATTTCCTCTCCTAAACCTTTATTTTTCCTTCATCTCTTCCTTAATTTTTTTTCCAATTCAGTGGTTTTGTGATATTTCATGACCACTGGTGTATTCATACCATTATTGCTTACTGAATCCGCACATCCACCAACCCTTGCCACCAGTACTCTAATCAGCTTAATAACCGTATGTAATTAACCACTGGGTGCATTTTTATTAGTTCTAGTACTTTAATTTCAGTCGTTTACTGCATGCATTTTTTACAAAGTCAAGGTCCAATTTTTCATAACAATCAGTCTACACAATCAGTTGTTTTCGAAACACTTTAATTGCCTCTTTTCTAACTGTTCGGTTGGGACAGGAGCCGATGTTTTTTCAGAATCACTCATCACCTGCTATTTCGACTTTTGGCTAAGCCTTGGGGCCTCCTTAGAAGGAACTTTATTGATTTCATGTAAAACTTGCCAAATCTTCGAGATTTCTTACGTTATTGTTTAGTAATATATTTTTGCACATACACATTAATCATCTTTGCATATTTTACGGGCCTGTAGTGATATTTTAAGCAACCATTCTTTTTCACAGAATCCAAACTTATGATCGAAGAGCTAATAGCACCCTGTTGCATGATACACGGGTCGCTCTTAGGAAGGTATACATCTGTCCAGTGTAAGTTTGAAACATTGTGTTTCCTCGTTTGTTGGTCAAAAGCATAAGCCATGGCTATTACAAATGTCATTCTCTTGTGATTTCAGCAAGAACACAGAAGTTGGTATTGACACAGTGAACTCGCCAAGCTCCTCCGTCAGTCAAAAGGATTCGAACAACGAATGTGGTAAGTTAAAATGGCAATCTCTTGGCATTTTAGCTATTTTGGCAATGAACGTTTCGTGTGTTCATTTTCCATTTGGAGTCTTTATTTATTTCTTTGTGACTTCGGAGATGTAAAATTTCTTGTGTTATTTTGTCTCACACTTTAAAGTTATATATTCCTTGCTTATTGTTATTACTACATACTCACTGTCATCTTCTTAGGACTGATAACCTTGAATCATTTGACGATTATTCATAGTAGTTGCAGTAGTAGTATTACCAACATCAAAAGTTGTACTGCTGACTAACGATGTCAGTTTTCCAAACTTTCTTAACGCTGAGTCCAGTGTAATGATATTGTGTTCGCGGCGGTGTACGAAGCAAACTGAAAAAATTGGAAGGTTTTACAGTAGAATGCACAACAGGCCTTTATTTCCCTCACATACTGTATAACACCGTGAATCTTTGGGGAGTTAGTTTCTGGTAATGAATCCACGTGAATCGTTTCAGAGACTGATATAATATCTGAAGAGAATTCGAGGTTGAGCCTTGGCGAAGACGAAGGGAATGACTCTGTGAGAGCCACCTCCCAGGGTGGTGGTGTTGCTGTGGGAGTTGGAGGAGGACCTACGATGGAGGCTCTTCGAGCTCGAGTGAGAGAGCTGGAGGAGGAACGCCTGACGGGACGTTACTCGTGCCGTGTTTGCCATGTCAGTTCTTCTTCGTGGTGATTGGTATCATTAGGTTAAGTCAAAGACGCTGGTGACGCGTCTGGTTGGAGGGTTGCCAGACATTCAACATTTATTTGAAGCTGAAATACATTTTGTGTGATATATCCGATGTTTTCTTCGTTTCTTTCTTATTATGTTATCTTATGAGACAGTCTTTTTATTACATAACAGTATGTCGAAGCACTTAATCATATTTTTTTCAAACAGGGAGACTATGAAAAACCAGTGGTGTCCATATCTTGCTGGCATGTTCACTGCGAAACCTGCTGGCTTCATGCGCTGGTAAGTCACTTGCCATTTTTGTTTACCTGCCCTCTCAAAAGCCACTTCATTATGATTTATATGACTCAAATAGAAACTTTTGGGTGTTTGTAAAGAGTATTTTTATGTACATTTAACGAATGGAGTAAGTGTTATTTAGAATTATTTAGGGTAACAACTGCCTGCTGTTAATATGAGCTGAAAATTCTTTACCCTTTGTGTGGAAATATTCGCTGATTTTATCTTGTTATTTTCTACATTCATATATTGGACTGAATGCACTAGTATCCTCTCTCTCTCTCTCTCTCTCTCTCTCTCTCTCTCTCTCTCTTTCGGTAATTTTACGGACTACTTACTTTGAGAATCTTTCGTATAAGCGGACGTTAAAGGTACGGACTATTCATTGCAGATATCTAGCTTTGGTTTAATCAAAATATTATCCGAAATTTGTTTCCTGAATTTCCTTCATTTATAAGAAATTTCTTCAGCTATTTTTTAAAACATTATTAATGCTACCAACACCAGTAACTTCACTGCGGAAAATAATGCCACAGTTTGTGATTTGAAATGAAAATGAAGTCGTTATAAACTTTTGAGTTATTAAAGCAAGAACATTCCCTATACTGATAATGTAATGAGATAGCATTAGAAGATTCCAAACGGCTTAGTTACCTACCGCATTCTGTACACATAACCATCAACCGCTGGCGAAGTTTACTTCAAACTTGATAACCAATCATCGGTGCAGTTACACCATTCGAAAATTTACCTGGCTGAAATATTTGTTTTATTTCTGTTTAATTTCCTTTTTAGTTAAATTACTAATATCTTGAGATAACGAGAAGTCTTAAATATATTTATAGCTATTTGTTGTGTTCCTGCCACAATTCTTTTTGGCATCACTAAGGAAGTTATGTAATATTAAATATTCTGTACCCAGAAAATTATCATTATGAAAAATAAAAGAAATAGAAAATCATTTATAACCTCTTAAGTAATACAGCTGAACTTACATCTGAAATTGCCTTTGCCTAAAAAAAAAAGTCTGTTAAAAAGAGATTTTCAATTTATTATAAGTAGATTTTCTGTAAGTTTCAGTCTGTTAGGCTCTGTACTTTGTGGAGAAGAAATTATTATCTGTTACAGAGAAGGACCGTAACATACATTGTTCTCTTTTTACTTTTTCCGCCTTCAGGCTGCCAAGAAGTTGTGTCCTCAGTGCAGCGTGATAACCTCAACCTCAGACCTTCGACGAGTCTACCTCTGACCGCCTTCGATGCTCCTCATGAGAACGTGGCACTTCGAGGCGCTGGCTGGCTGTCAGGAGTCCAAGACCAGGTCAGAAGGCCGAGCTACTTCCAGGTTTCAGTGGAAAATGTCATCATCAGCTCCATTCAGAAGCATACTGTAGTCAGTGGACATATTGACGACATCGACCGCACTCAGATCATGGGAGAGATAATATTGCCATCATAGGGTACACAATCGAGGCATCGAGAGAGGTCATTGAGGTATGGGTATTCTGAAGCCAAATGACTTCCGGAACCATTGGGAAGTCTTTGAAAAGTCAAGTGTCCCATTTGGCACTTGGCCTTTCAAAGACTTCCCATTTGGCAGTTATTTCTCACTGTGGAACGTGAGTGGAAAAGTGTCAAACTAAAACAAGTTAGTAATTTTGTGATGAACAGATATTTATTTTGATACTTGTGAAGAATATTACCCTTACATCTACCCAATGCAGATCATCATCATGTTCTTGGAATGCTCCCCCCCCCCCCCGTCCCTCACTCTCTGTTTGTTAGGAACATTTTGGAATAAAGAATTTCTTGTGCGAAATCTTGTTTTCCTGTGTGTAATACCCCAATGTAACAAATTCTTATGCAAACATTGCAAATGGATGAATATATTCTAATTATACGTATTTGTCATTCAGAATTTTTGTATTACCATGGAAATGAAGGACAATTAATAGACTCAGTCAAGTAGACAGAAATTTCTGTTTCGTGCAAATGTGAGTGTATGAAGAAAAATAGGCAACACATTTTTCGATTGGAAATTCCGTGTGAGATGAAGTAGCAGGCTCTTTTTTGCCAGTTCTGCGAGAGACATTTCCTTATAGTTCGCTTGTACTTCGTTCAGAAGAGAATGCTACTATATATCCATTTCAGGGACCGGGAGGCATCGTGTTTCTCAAAAATCTTTCAAACTAATTATTTGATCTAAATAAATGGTACTTTGAGACTGTACAAGACACCTCCCGCTAATTTTTGGTATATAGCGCATTGCCAAATGGTTTTAGTTAAGGCGTTTAGTCTTGACTTACATGGTGCTGCCAAGCATCGCCAAACTATGCATTCGAACGTCCTTTATCCCCATCCCGTCCCTCCCTCCCCCTTCCCCTCCTCATCCCACTTTCATGGCCACCCCATCTCCGCCCTCCTCTCCTGTCTGTGGGGGATAGCGGACGTTCGATTGTGTAGTTTAGTCCTGCTGGCTCATGCGACTTTGCCTTTAAAAGTCAAGAGTAAACGCCTTAATTAACACCATTTGACAATGCACTATATACCAAAAACTAGCGGGAGGTGTCTTGTACACTGTGTTAAAGTACCATTTCGATCAAATAATTAGTTTGAAAGATATTTGAGGAAAACAATGGCTCGCTGTCCCTGAAATGGAGAGTAGGTAGGTTGTTTTGAAATCTGAGAGATAACAAATACTGATTGCGATCGGAAAGACATTCTAAGGCCAAGCTTCAGAAAGATTTTGATTGCTTGTACCAAAGCCGTTCCTGACACCTGGAGAAAGCTTCAGATATTGTCAACACTGACAGAAACAGCGAATAGATACAATAAAATAGCTAAATTCACAGTCTTCGAGATGTAAAGAAAAGTTATTTTCGCATTTATTTTTGTATAATGTCACATTTTGACTCATTGGTTTTTTAAACTGTAATTATCTTGCCGCGATGAACCTTTATTTCATTAGTGGTTAAATACCCATCAATTCGGGTGACATTTTCCGTTCCTCTTGGGAAACTGATTGTTTGTTTTTAACAACTGTACTGCCTCTTAAACGTTTCTCCAGAAGAGTTTCGGAAGGCAGCAGTAGTAAACAGAAGAGTGGCGTTTAACGCAGGTAGTGAGAAGCTAGCTGCTTCAGTCCAAGCAAGACGAAACTTCCACTCGTTACCGCCATACCCGAGGACGCATATTACCTAGTTCATTATTCGCCCTCCCTTGCCCTACTACTGTTCGTATGGACGTGAGGTCTTTTGTCATGACTGCATGAGAGAAATGCAGCCTGTAGACGGCTCTCGACTGGATTAATCAACCGACTTCTTCGCTACATCGTTATCCACCATGGACACGGCGAACCTCCTCCTCCTCCTCCTCCTCCTCCTCCTCCACGCCTTCGCAATAATCCACTGGAACTGAAGTACTGGAGGTATGTCACCCTGAATACCACACGCTGTATTTAAATGGTGGTTTAAGCCATTTACTTGATCTGCAATCATTCTTAAGGTTCCATTTTGCTCTCGACCTACTAAAATAGATAACCCTTGGATATATGTAACTTTCATTTGAGGGGATTTGCCAAATTTCAGTAATGTTTAAAAGTCCATTGATCAGTCGGGTATTAGGAGTGATGGGTTTGTGTTACTATTGGTGTTGGAATTGATCTCCCTCACTAGGAATTAAGAGTTATTCTGACGCAGGATGTACTTAGGACGGTTGTCGTTGCACTGTTTAGGTGTGGCGTTAATTTCGGAACGTCTTCATTAATATATTTCACTTGTGGGTAATTCTAAGCCGGCTGTCCGCGGTGAGCTAGACTGTGGCAATTGGCGTTTTTCTGTGTTATTTTACTTGCTTTACAAGAATTTAAAGTAATAGTTTGTCGCCCGGTTGTAACTAAACTGTGATTGACCTTTGAAGACTACGCGACTTGAATTGCCTAACGCAGGGTAGGTCTAAGCCAGCATTCCGCGGCAAGCCCGCCCCCCAACCTCCATAGCTAATACGGCAAAATTGTAACCAGTAAACACCTCTAGGGTACGTTATGTTGGTATTTTTAGGGGTGTTTACTGGTTACAATTTTGCCGTATTAGCTATGGAGGGTTGGGGGGCTTGCTGCGGAATGCTGGCTTAGACCTACCCTGCGTTAGGCAATTCAAGTCGCGTAGTCTTCAAAGGTCAATGACAGCTTAGTTACAGCCGGCCGACAAAATATTACTTTAAATTCTTGTAAAGCAAGTAAAACAACATAGAAAAACGTCAATTGCCATAGTCTAGCTCACCGCGGACAGCCGGCTTAGAATTACCTTCGCTGTTATTCCAGTTATTATTTTAAAAGTGAAGACAGTCATTAATATTTAATGGAACTAAAAATTGAAAAATATAACCTCTGAATTCCTATTGTACGAAAATGAGCTCTCGTTTCTACGAGCCCTAATTGGGACGACCTTGTAGTGCTCAGCAATGGAAGACATTATCGAGTGACGTAGGAAGCCAGCGAGTCAAGTAGCGCTTTGTATACGTTGTTAGACTTACTTTTTTTCCTTTATCCTTCTGCCGGATTTCAAATCATGGCGGACTCTGCTGATTCTGAGTCGTCCATATTGTGGAATCGCCTGCCATTAGCGATAAGGAAAGTTATAACGAACCCACTACTTGCACTTTGCGTTGGATCACTTGTCCTCAGTTCGTGTTGTATTGCTGTCACCATCGCCTACGCAATTTAGATGTAGCAGAATCTCTCCAAAATGGATGAAATTGTCTGGATGAGACTTGAACTTGATGATGATAAAACGATACGGTGTTGTTGAACTTGATGATGATAAAACGATACGGTGTTGTTCAGATATTTTGTCAATGTATGAGAAACAATGAAGCAACAAGGCAATTAATGATAACGTGAATGGCATTGCATAGTTTGATAAAGAAAGGCATCCCGTTGAGTCATTTGTACTGAGGTGGTTTTCGTGCTCTTTCAGAGTTGTGATTTTCATTCAATAATTCCACCATATCGGAACAAAATTCTTTTGTTTGTGTCGTACTTGCAAATTTACATCGATAATGTCTGTCCAAGAACAGCAACTAATGCTGGCATGAGACCAACTTAAAAACAACAACAATCTAGCAGTGTTTTTGGTTTGCCCGATTTCCCAACTTAGCCAACGAATGAGCATGAGAAGGTAAGGCCAATACTTAAGAGACCTTCTCGAGCCAAGTTCTCTTCCGCATTGATTGTAACTGCGCGTATGACCAAGGTTTATTGCTGAGAATTTCGTGAGACCAAGATATGGCGAAGATTCATAATGAATGAATATTTTTGTTATTCAGCAAGTTGACCAGGAAATTAAAATGTGAAAACTTGTTCACACTGAAGAAAAAATAGATTCGGGAAATGGTGACGTTCGAAGAAACGGCAAGCACTGGCTGATGAATAGAGCTCGCTTGATGAGTCCAGCGAGTACCTACAGACGCTGCCACTGTAAACAATACCGGTATCGAAAAAGATTCGTTTGTTTTTAAGCGGAAAGATCTTAACTTAGTTATAAGTGATTATAACTTGCATGAGAAGACTTACAAGTTCTCTTACAATTGATGATCCTGTAAAACATGCCTTGCTACATCATGATAAAGCTAGAAGTTGCTGCTTTGTCATCTGAATTTTAATACCAAGTATTTGTTAGCCCGATGAGACTGGCCAAATGAAGCCCTTGGAAAATCGATGGCGGTTTATAACCTGTGAAAATGGAACGTTTCTGGCTCTAAATGAAACGATAGACTGGTCTCTTTCAGGACGTCAGGTTAAAGGATGAAGCACGTCTAGGACGATTAGTTTTTGTTTGGGAACTTAGGAAGTTCTGAGTAGTTTTAGACACTGAGGGTATTTGCGTTTCAATTGCGTCCTTACGACTGTTCAGTTATGCACAGTCCGTGCTGTTATGCAATTCCATCATCATCTTCATCGCCACCACCACCACCAAGGCCTTCCAACCAAACCTCATTTATCCAGTTGGCGGTCCCCATTTCATTGGCAGTTTCAGCTGATAGTTTTCCGAATAACATCGAGCAGACCTTTGGTCATGCCTGCGTTATTTCGGCAATTTGTTCACCACTCACTGGATGTGCTCTATATGATTAGTCGTATTTCTCATTCTTACTTGTTCTATGGACTTCCGGCAGAATGATCAGAGTCCTGTTGTGTGTGAACTTTGGGAAAGGATACGCCTTGCCTCTTGAGAATGTCTTTGTTTTTTGTTTGTTTGTTTATTTTTTATTTTAATTTTTTTTTGTAACCCCTAATTCGTCCCTCGCGTCGGGTATATGAGTTTGGGCATATGATTTTCCCAGTGCATTAATGCTGCTTTTGGTCCAATTTCTGCAATTAAAAGAACTGTATTACAATCGGTATCTGTAGCAAATATTGCAGTTTGAACGCCTTCTTATTTCGTACATTGCTTATCATTTCGTATTTCTTTATTCCTTCTTGTCTGTAGTGAGCTTTGTATGATGAGACGTTTCATCCATTTAGCTTTAGACTTCAGCGTCGCTACCTCTTCCACCTCTTACCAAATATTAGAGCAACGGTTTCTTTTCTTTTATACATTACATAAACTTGTCTTCGCCCTCTGTAGCATTTTCTATCACACCCCATATAATACAGGGGGACTGTATCAATTATTTTTCCGTGAGTAATGAGTCTTTATGTTTAGACGCCCGTCATCTAGCCCGGGGTCAGCACTTCTTATTTACTGGATGTTATTTACGTATACAGAGTATTTAGCAGCTATTGACACAATTAAATGGAGGCTGTGAGACGCCACTCTCTGCAATGATGCATTTACAGGCAGAAATTCATGATTTTTAAAGCTAAGATGTTTTATCACCTTAGAGTACAAAAATTCATTCCTATAAATGACTAGAGGATTCCAAGGCGGAATTATCCACACCTGTGGATGACTTGACCATTAGCGGCTGCATCTGCTATTCTTGGGAATGAACTGACTATCTACACAGTAATGCTGGATGTTTCTGTTTATCGATGCTTCAGAATGACTGCATTTTAAGGATGATCCGTAATCAAGTAGATATATATTTTGCTATGATGCAGATGTTGACTGCCTAAGTTGTCTAACATCAGCAGTGACACGATTATTTAGATGCGTAACTATTACCTCTTGTTTTTTCTGTTTATCAAGTTTTCCTTTTTCAATAGCTCTCAGCTGCTACATGTTGAAAGAACCGCTGCTCTACCAGTTGTTTGTACATTAACTTTTAAGAAGAAAAGTCTGGATGTTGGAGAGCCGAGTCTCTCGTGGTGGAGCCGAGGAACCTCGTTGGTTCCAGAACTGGGGGCGGGAATAACTGGAGGACCACCGGTCGGTTCCCTTGACATTTCGACAGAAAGGTTCCCTTGGCAGTCTCTTATTCTATCCACGGGTTGAAGTATAGTGACGTGAATTTTTTGCCCGACGTTAGTTATCCTAAATATAAAGACTTGTTTTGTAAAGCAGATCTGTAATTATTTGCAAAAGATTAAATCCAATCAAAGTTGAGCTCGAAAAGGGGAGGAAGATGAAACAAGCTTTAGAATTTTTATAATTTATTTTTCATCCTATCTCTGTAGCGATACATGACTCTGGAACCACACGCACTGGTTGCTGCTGCTGCTGCTCTGGTGTCAGGTGCCCTCGAGTGTTTCGCCCCAGGGTACCGGGGACGTCCCACACTCGTTGGTCACGTGACGTCTAAGTCTTCATGGTGACAGACTTGACCTGTGAAGGGTCGAATGGAAGGTCAGGGGAGACCGGAAGGACGTGAGCAGGATTTCTAAAATGAGAGAATCAAAGAAAACTGAGAGAAAGAGAGATGGGGGGCGGAGGGTGTTCACTCTTCCTCCAACCTCCTGAGGGCTATTGGTATTAGCAATCGATGTAAGTGATCCGTCTTACAGTAACTGCAATGACAGCATAATTATATACATCATGGATCACATACCATTCCAAACCAAATGCCTTCGTCAACAGGATGTGGTCGCGTTTTTCCTCTTGTCTCAGGATTTATTTCGGGTGGAGGAGAGCAGAGCACTTCGGCACCCCGTTTTTCCTTCAGATTTCAGGAGGGGCAGAAACAAGAGAGAGGCGAAAAGGCTCTGACTGGAGATGTTGCTGAATGAGGTATTTGACTTCGCTCGTCTCCCCTTTCGCTTCTGCATTCTGGCCGGCAGCGGTGTGAAAAATTAATATTCTTTTTCTACTAAATATTTTGTGACAAGAATCCATTGTCGTTAAAAAGATTTATACAGTAAACCTCTCTAAAATACATATACATATTATAAAGCTGCGGGAGCTCAATCAACACTCAAACACTGCCTATTTATAAAGGTTATAAAGCTCTTTTTATTAGTGGCTTAAAGTACAATTTGGCTACGATGCTTTGCACTCGAAGAGTGTAAAGTTTGGTAGAGTTCTCATAGTAATAAGGGTTATTCATCACTGTGCACGACCAATACACGCACGCGCGCGCACGCAAACACACAAGCCCGCACACGAAGGCGAGAACGACCATTCACACACACCCACACACACACACACAAGTACAAGAGGACAGCTTTGCCAACATTAATTTAGTCAACAACATTATGCCATTATCATTCTTTAAGCAGTTTGAAAGGGAAATACATTTTAAATAAGAACATAAGAAGTTGAATCACTCGTCTGTAATATCCACTTTCACATGACACATAATTTTCTCCATTAGAGATTAAAGGGAAAAGGAGGGGAAATCGGATTCCTAGCGCTTCGAATCCTTTCCTTTTCTTTGTCGGTTTAAATTTACACAATTGAAAATATAACACAGGTGATTTGGAAAGTATTACAATATTTACAAGTTAATTTCATTTCCTAAGTTCTTTAATATCATGGGTAACCACCATCCAAGCCCTCGCGAGATGATTTAATGATGTTGCGGTGAAGGTCCCTCGACCGTCCGCTTCATATCCCGGTCCTTGGTTCCTCGACTCTGTTTTGGTTTTTTGGCTCTTCTCAAAATACTGCTCAGTTGAAATACAGAAGAATAGCAGAGTCTACGCTTAAGAAGCAATGGGTGTTAAGGCATTGTGTAAGCGATGACGGGGAGTAATGGGTGAGATGAATTTGTACACACGAGAGGAAAAGTTGAAGGTTTCTTCACAGAAATGAAGCCTCTGTTGCTTCTAGTTGATCATTCTGTATACCAGATTTCTAATCATTTATTTTTATGTTCTTTTCTAATACAACAATTTTCTTATCTTTAGAAAGAAAAATAGAATGCTACAGTGAATACTACCGCTATACTAACATGGTCTCTTCAATCGGAGGTTAGGGTGTGCCAAGAAATTCATAGCAACAAAAATGAGAGCTAAAGGCAGCCAAATCTTTGAATGAACCGCCAATCATTTTGATACTTTGTCTGTCTATTCAATCATTTGCATCATTGTTTTTTTTTCTTTACTCGGTGGCGTTATGTGAGGCTGGACTAGATGGATCATACATGTTATTGCTGTCAGTAGTTGGTGGGCTGAGTGAAGAGGCAGTGGAAGGTGCAACAGAAGACGAAGAATTTTCTAATGCAGGGATAATGGGGGAGGGGACGATACAGCCTGACTGCAGGCTGGATGCTGTAGACAGGTTGAAAGATTGGCTGAAAACAGGTAAAGGGTTACTAATAGCTACAGGAAACGAAGACGAAGACGAGGAAGAAGAGAGCGAAGCTATGCTTTTGAAAGAAGACGATGATGCGGTGCTAGAGGGAAACGCTTGTACTGGAGGTCCAGGCGAAGAAGCCGTTGTGCCTGCGAGTGCCATGAGAGAACTAGTTGTGGTGGTGGGGAACATTGGTGCTGCCAGTGCCGCTGCGGAGAACGACGAAGGTGGATGAGAGATATTATCTTCTGCAGAAGGAGACACCTCAGAGGATCTGGCTGGATTGTGAGATGAGAGTGGCCCCAGAGGATAGATACGAACTGGCGCCATGGTGGGCGAAGAGGACGGGGAGGTATGCGGGACAGCCGTAGCCGAGGATTTTTCCGGGCCAGCATCCAAAGACGTGGGTGCAAATGATGACGGTGGAGAGGATGAGGAGGATGACACGAGGTTTTGGATGGAGATGATAGAGTGAGAGAGGCTGCTGCTGCTGCTGCTGCTGCTGCTGCTGCTGTTGCTGCTGTTGCTGTTGGCATGAGTGTCACTGGAAGGGAGGTTCTGTAAAGGGGGGTTCAGGGGGGGCTTCAGAGGCAGAAGCTTGGGTTCAGAGGTTGGACTGGTTTTGCTCATGGCACAGACATGACCCACAGAACCGAGAGAAGGCGGCGACGACGGGCTTGGAGGGCCAGAGACGGCAGGTGCACTATGTGGATGTGGATGTAGATGTGGATGTGGAGCATTGACAGAGCGCACGGAAGTGATCATATCTCTTGCTGCTGCTTTGGATTCTGCAAAAAGAACAGGAGGGGGCGCACAGGAGGTTGGAATACGGGTCATGGTGGTGGTGGTGCTGGTGGTGGTGGTAAGGATAGGGGAGGGGGAGTGGCTGGCGGTTAGCTATGGTGGAGTTGGTGGTCACAAATGAATAGGACGTAG